>NC_048894.1:90219392-90252250 GCF_011077185.1 Oxyura jamaicensis | reverse complement strand
TTCCTTTTTTTTTTTTTTGGAGCTGTAATTCATACTGGAAATAGTCAATGGAGACTGAATGTTTCGCTTGCATACAGTTACGGAACAAAAATCAGATGGGTTCTGATGTTAGTCTCCTTTTTCCAAAATGTAGGCTTACATAATGTCAAGTACTTAAAATCAAAAGCTTTAAAAGCTGTGCAAACATTCCAGCCCAAAGCTTCCTTACATTCATAAAAGGAACATTAAGATACTTATATATGGAGTCTTTTATCTTTCTTACTGAAGAAAGAATTTGCTGCGGCACTTCATTGTATGGTTGGTCATATTAGAGCTGAGCATTCATTAATTTTTATTCTTCTTTGATCCATGCCTTTAAAAGATAGATCTGAAACTATGATTTGTATTTTAGTACTTCCTTTGATAGCACTGCTGCATTGTTAGTTTTTTTTCACTGATGAGATAAGGTTCAAATTTCCATTTGCCATTGCTAGTTACACAGTGCATGACCAAAGTTGTCAGAACAGAGTGCTGTTTATCGTATTGATTGTTTTTCTGGGCTAATGGCACTTCATTCTTCATAATGGGTTGTTTGTGTTTTAAGAATTATTCTTTAAATGTATCACAAACTCTCTGATTGTAGGTAGAGTTCCTGTTTGCATTACATAACATTTCTTCTCTCTATATTTAATTCAGGTACATCAAGAGAGCGTTCACATGATTCAAGTCACAAGCAGCTTGATCAATGAGACAGTAGCCAGTCACCCAGAATGGGCAAAGTAAGAATGCTGAAGTTAAACAAATAGTATAGGGTGGATAAACAAGCTTCCAGGTGCTGTTAACATTTTTCTTTAACTTAAAAAGTCCCCAGGCTGAACAGAAATGGGAGTAACTCTTGCAGATGTAAAATCTGAACTCTCAGGCCGCAGCAGTGCTAATGCCTCATTCTGGAAGAGCGTCATGTGGTATCTGATTGAGAACTGTTTGGAATTTGGTGGAGAAGGACAGCTGTATAAACTTCTCTAGTTACAGCTTTGGAGAAAAGCGTGCATGGTGCCGAGAATAAAGAGGCCAATATTCCTTTTGCTTTTACCTGGAAAAGAAAAGTAATAGGAAAGATTGCTCTAAAAGATTGTGAGCTGAGAGTTGAAATATTTTTTCAGTGTAGAGAGCTGGCTGCACAATGTCTTTGACAGAATAGAAGTTGAAAGAAATGTTTCTAGAATTGACTGAAGAAGAGTTCAAGGGTGGAAAGAATGGTGGATGGGAAAAGTTTGGTATGAATTGGTTAGGAAAGGCTGTTTCTATTGAGAATAGATGTGTATTATATATAGCGGGACGCCTGTAGATGTGATATATGTAATGGTTAAAGAAAAAAGCAAGGTAAATGTTAAGGGAGGGAGAAGATCATGAACGAAATGAACATAGAGGAGAAAAAAAAGGGTGGCCTGCTGAGCAAACTGATTGCATGAACAGCAGAGTGGAAATAGGTAAGGAAGGAGTGTGGTTTTGAAGGAGAGTTGTTCAGGTTTACTTTTGTTCTGCTTTAGCTAAACAGACCTTGAGTGAAGGTGAGTCCAGGCACTTCACGGGCAAAAAATAGTTGACTTTTTTTCAAGAGCACCTTCTAGACAAAAGCAACAACAGTTTAATAGGATCAAAAGAAACTGCATGCTGTTTTCTAAGAGCAAGGGAAATTTTCAAAAACAGAACTAAAGTGATATAATTGATAAATGCTATAATAAAGTATTTTAACAATGCTTAATCACAATCACTTTTAAGTGCTCCCTCTTGATTCTTCCTTCATGGCGTTTCTTCTGTTGTTTGGCCTTCCCATTTAGCTATAGGATGGGAGTAAGTAGCACTAAGGAAAATAAAGCTTGACTGTCTGAAGCATATTCACACAATGAAAACACCAGAGTTCTAGCTGAGTAATTAGCAGAATTTTAGATTACATTATATTTAGAGACATTTAGATTTACATTATATTTAGAGACAAGTGACTGAGATGTCTTTGAAATCCTGTTCAGAACATTCCTGAAGAATTACATGGGCAGAAGGGCTTCAGTACTGAGTTAGGTGAACAAATGCAGCAGTTTGGGTTTGCCTTTTTTTGAAGGTCTGCACTATAGTCATTGAACCAAGATGTAGAAAGCCAAAGCAGGGAATGTGCGCCCTCTATTCAACAATGCTGAAATGCTGGCAATTCAGTTGGTCCGTTACTTGAAAGTGACAGGAATCCCTGAAGATAGGTATGAGTGGATAGCTTTGTAGATACTTGGAAATAACTGGCCCTCCAGCCTATTGTTTCATCCTGTTCCCTATGCAGGAAACGACATTAACAATTAGCATTCAGCTCATAATTCAGAAGGTGGTCTTTGCAACTAAAAAAGGTTGATTTACATAGTATTGTCAGAAAGCTAGAAAGCTGGGAAAATTTATAAGAACATAATATGAATAAGGATCTCTTTTTGAAAAAGTTGAGATACAAATTAAACTAAGGTTTCAGGAACCTTAGTGAATTACAAATGTAATGCCATGCCCTAGACTGAGTTTTGCTTTGCTTGTTAAAAAGTCTGCTCTTTGACATGTTCAACAAAATTGTCTAGTTGCAGTATACATTTTTCACCTTAGCTATTTATTGTTGCTTCAATATGTTAATTTGTATTGTGTTTCAGGTATACGAAATGAGTAAAATATGTAACAATTAACTTTATATTCCTTCTTTAAAACAAAACAGCTGGCTCCCAGAAGCCCAGGTTATTCAGAAGGCGCTCAACTCAGCAGCTAATAATGTGTATCAGTATGGCCGAGAGTGGATTACACATAAGGTAAGAGTACGGTCCCCCTGCCTTTTTTAATGTGTTGGTTTTGTGTGTTTCATAAAAGGAAAAAAGAAATAAAAAGGTTTTCTCAGTGTTCCTTTTCTATGTGGTTAGCTGTTTTGTTAACAGATCTACTCCTTCTAATCTTGAGTCTGTGAGGGAAGGAAGGCTGGGAGTGGTTTCAATAGTCTTTGTGCTCGGAGGAATATTTTTTATAAGAGCTGAAAGAAAATCATTTTAATAAGACTGCCAGCAAAAATACATCAAACAAAGATGAGTATTTTTTTTTTATCTGGTTATAGCTGTCCAATTTTAGAAAATGTATTTTTTTTTTCCCTACCACCAGTATTCTAATTACTATGTGGGCAGTGTGTGGTAGATTGACATGTTATTTATTTATTTTTAAGTTAACATTTTTCAGGAGGATTTGTCATACGCGTTTTGGTAACTAGCACACATCTCAAATAATTTGAATATTTACTCTGAGTAAGATTTTGGATTAAGCATTTTAGAGACCGTGTTAGTTTTTTGGTGTAGATAGAAGCCTGAGTTTAGTGTGGCAGAATGTTTTTTACAGATAAAATCTTTGTTATGAACCGTGTTGGTCTGAAGTGTGTATTCCATAGTAATACTTGGTTTTTCCAATTATCGGGGTTTGTGCCGTGCCTTTACTGACAGTTCTCTGTGCTTTCTTTAGCTTTGAGTTTGTCAGTAGATGGTAGCTTCGTTCCGTCCCTTGTAATAAAGGATTTCTGTATGTTTCAGCTCCATAAAATTTTAGGAGAAAAAGTGAACAACACCGCTGTGATTGAAAAGCAAGTGCTAGAGCTCTGGGACAGGCTTTATCACTCTTGGTTTGTGAAGGTGGGTAACTTACATGTTATTTATAGAAATGATCACTTAGAGAGATTAGTAGAAAGTTTGGATTACTGAGTAAAGATCATAATAACAGCAAATTAGTTTTTTTAGAAAAAGCTCGTTCTACAGCTACAGTTTGAGTACATTCAGAACTATGTCCTTATGTGTATACAATTATGCATTATAAATTGCAATAATAGCAAACTGTGTTCACTTTTTATATTTAGTATTTTGTAGCTTAGAGCATTCTATTGAATTTCTGTGATCTTGTGGGGTTAGGAAAAAGCTGGTATTCTGCCTGATTTCTGTAACTTTTATTGATTTGAAATTTTTAGAAGTTGTCCTTTCACATTACTTTAAATGCATTTTTGCGAATGCCAAAAATGGGTTCTGCACACTGAATCTTGAAAAGTTCGTAAGAGCTAAATCATTTTCATGCTGTCAGTGCTGTTTGCCTGTAAAGGAAAAAGTAAGCAATTCATTAGCCATGGTGCAATGGAAATATCAAAATCCACAAGTCATACCTCTGAAATACTTCTCTATATTTAAATAATTGCAGTTACAGTTTATTAACTTTTCTTTATGCAGTCACTTTTAAAGTACTTCTGAAGTTTGAGGAAGATCGCAGTGTTGAAAGAAGTAAGAGTTTGAGTATTGTGATCAAAATAGTAGGGGAAGGAATCGGTTATTTCTTTTCACAAGATAATGCTGTCAGAAGCATGAAGATCATGTGGTAGACTACATGATGCTGTTGGGGAATATGAGACTGCTGAGGAGAAATAAAAGTTACATCTACAGGACATTTTGTTGGTCTTAAGCACTTAGTGTTGAATGCTTAACCCCCAAATTGCGTACTTTTGATACAGCTAATACTGATAAACTTAGGCTTTTACTCCTGTAAGCTGTGTGCCAGATGCACCCTGGCACTGCATGATTCAGCAGAACACGTGCTGGAGGGGAGTACCTTGTTGCTGCAGTATGCAGCACAGGTCTTACCTCTCTGACTTGCATTATGTAATTCCTTCCCTGCGGTTTGTTATTTAAGAGAAAACTACGAGGCTGTGGTCTTGTAGATGCTCTTGTAGAGCGGAGTAGCAAGCAGCCCTTCCAGGAGTCAGAAGGGCAGAAGGAGCTGCAGGAGCACATTGATGCTCCCTGCATATGATTTTGAAGTCTGTTCGCTTTGTTGATTGCTCAAAACCCTGTGCTTGCACTGGCACACTGGGCTGCAGCCGCTTACCTGCTTCTCCAGATTCAGTTTCTGATCCTGTTCTTTCTGTCACACCCCATGTCCACTTACGTGTCTTTCCTGGCTAATTTCCACCTGGCTATTTCTCTCTTAATATTGCAATGGCCTTGTGGGGTCCTTCAGATTATCTTAAAACGAGCGGACTGGATGTAAGCTAAATTCCAGCATGCAAAACATCTGTCCGATACCTAACAGTCTCAGTAAAGCGTTCAAGCTCCCCATCATTTCAGTTGTATGAGCATAATAATCACGCTTCATTCTGAGGCCTGCGTGGTGTTGCTGTAGCCTGTAGGTGACTGAAGAACCCAAGTTCAGGGGATGCTCTTCCTTGAGAGCTATAGAGTTGAGGAGGAATTGCCAACAAAATGTTAATTCAACCAGTAACTTCAACTTTGTGAAAAGATCGGTAGGCAGCAAATGGTGTATACTTTAAAAGGTTCTTAGGATGTTGAGAGATTAATTACCATTGAGTCTCTGTACTCATTGAAGTAAAATAATGACAGAATCATAAATCACTTGGAAGATGAGGGCATAAATGCAATTGAATTACCGTCTTCGGGGAGAACTAGTCTTGCTAGTCTATTCAGGTGTGAAGTGTTTTGTTTTGTTGTGTTTTAAGATTAGTAAATTTGTTAGAGGAATCAGTTGACAATTTCCTTGAATCCTCTCTTTAAAAGGCTGTAGGTGCTACTGCAGTGTAATTGTGGAGTAACTGAACTTGAAGTGGGCATTAGCAATGTAAAAAAAATGTGCAAGTGATAACGCAATTCTGCTGGTTAATGGCTAGAATAGTCTTTGAAAATAGAACTAGATAAACAGAAAATAGATTTCTCGTGGTTTACGAATACAAAAGGCTTATTGTAGGTAGATTTTTGACTGTTTGCATGTTTCTGCATGTCTCTAAATAAACTGTCTGCCTAGAAAAGAGATCTCTGCTTTGCTGTGGATTGTTAAACAACTTTGCTAATTCTACATGATAAAATGTAACTGCGTCTAGGGAGAATTGGTAGTAAATAAAAAATATAATCATAGAATCATTCAGGTTGGAAAAGATCTCTAAGATTATCTAGTCCCACCTGTAACCTAGCACTGACAAGTCTGCTACTAAGCCATGCTACTAAGCACTACATCTGCATGTTTCTTGAAGACCTCCAGGGATGGTGACTCAGCCACTTCCTTGGGTAGCCTATTCCAATCCACACAACCCTTTCAGTGAAGAAATTTCTCCTTTTTTCTCCCGGAAATTTCTTCAAACAAAACCTTCCCTGATGCAACTTGAGGCCATTTCTTCTTTCCTATCTCTTGTTGCTTGGGTGAAGAGATTGATCCATATAAATCAGTGCAGGGACTTCACTCAGTATAATACTTGATATATATGTCAGAAAAAGATAATGTCATTTCAAATGCAGAATGATAAGGTTAGAGTTTTGGAAAACTCTGACAGAAGTAGAGGGATGCGTGTATAAACATCAGAGATACGAGCTTGATCTGTTTTAATCAACAGGTTGGCTTGTATTTTCTAGCTGTATAATTGTGGCATCGTTCTTTGAAACTCTTCGTTACAGTCCCAGACTGAGTCAGATAGTCTTGGATTAGATTGTGGTCACGTGTGGTTCAGTTGCAGAATAGACAACTTCGTAATTAGGGTAAAGCCACCTAAGTAACTAGCTGTTGTGTTTATGACCATTTTCTGTGCTCTTGGCTGCGTCGCAGTTACAAACCTTTGTAGTCATCAGAAATCCTCCATGCTTCCAGTTTAGTTTTTAGCTTCTGCATGACTGAATGTTACCAGTGAGAAGCAGATGCTAGTTATGAGGGAACTAGTTGTTTTGGCAGCTTCTCGTATTGGTCTTTGTGGGCTGTACTGGAAGAAGTTATATGTTACAAACAGTAAATTATGTAGGCAGTAACTGAAATCATTACCTCTTGTGTGCTTTCTTAAAGAGCAAGATAGATACCGTTGTCTCAGTCAGACTGTCAAGCTGATGTTTAACTGAGATGAATCAGTACAATGTGCAGAGCTGTACTCAAACGGGATAATTAACTACAGTTTTCTGTCAGCTTTTAGTTTTTCAGTTGTACAGAGAAATGCTTTCTTACTTCCAGGTATTTTTGAGGATGCCAATTAAAGCAGGTCTGACTATTAAGATGCATGTTGGACATGTTGTTCCTCATTAAGAAAATTTTTGTCTTTGGCTTTCACATTTATTAAGTTATTCACGTCTGGTATCCTTCCATCTTTTTCTTTAAGAATGTAACACATTCTGGAAGACACAAAGGACACAAATGGCACATAAACCGTCAAAACAGCTGGCTTGGTGATATTCTGGACTGGCAAGATGTTGCTTCATTTGTTCATGATAACATTGAAACATTTCTTTCGGTATGTATTGTTTGCTCTTACTACCAAATTGGTCTCATTTTAACTGATATTAATACTTTCGTGGACTCCTGCTAAGGACATGGCGTGCACGGATGTGGAAACATTGGTAGTAGTATTTACCATTACCTGTGTAATATTTGTAAGTCTCTTTAGGATATATTCATACTACAAACAGAACCAAGTGTGATGAGGAAGCCCCCCTGACTTCAGCATCTTAAATGATATTTGCTTGCCAGAAGTCTTCCCGAGTGGGATTGTTACTGTAGGATCACCTATGTCACCTTCAAGCTGGATAAATTCTTCTTAGGCTGTAGTTTACTCCTCTGTTCTTGGAGGTCCTTTCTTTGGAATTGTTCTTTATCTGTCTCTTCTAGAAATGCTGCTACTTGCCAAATCTCAGTTTGCTTCAGCCTTGGTTTTATGTAAAATGTGTGGCAACTGCAGGGTTGGAGGCTTTTATTTTTTCTTTTTTAAAAAAGAATACCATTTGTCTAGGTTATAAGTGAGAAATATATTGACCAAGAGTTTGTAAGATACATTTATATATTACAAATACATATAAATATTGTGTGTGTGTGTGTGTGTGTATGTGTGTGTATTTTGTAGTCGTATTTTTTCCTCAAATTATTATTCATGGGGTTGAAAGCAGCTTATTTCTCTTTTATGAAAGTTCTGTGGAGAATGAAATTAATATTTTACACTGTGTGAGTCTCTGAATTAATGCACTGGACCTTTCACCTCATTAGGAGAAAAAGAAAAAGCATTGAAAGCAATCAGAACTGAAGCAACTACATTTGTCTAAAAAATGATGTTGAATCTGAAGCACTTAACATACAGTCAGTCCCCGATACAGTTCATCTTTGACTTGAGCTGTTGTAATCTAGAAGTATATTCAGGTTAATGTTTATCCATGTTTAAGGAATATTATTTATTATCTAACTTGCAACATAAGATTTCTGTGGATGCAATTTAAGCAGTTATTTGCCTTGAGGCAGCTCGTGGTCTCAACTGATGGGCATGTATGTGTCCTTGGTCTTCTCTCAACTGATGCTTAAATGTTTACAGTTTCTATCATTTAAAAAAAAAAAAAAGGGCAAGTCAAGAAGTTGAGACAAACTTCTTACTGTAGTGAACCTTTTTCAGTGAATAGTGAAAATTTGCTTAATTCTTTCTCTGTGTGCTTGGGGCACAGTTATAAACATCCAGAGCATATCATTTAAAATAAATGCAGAATGTGCTGCTAGGCAAGAGGGGGAGGAGGAGAAACTAAACTACTTGATAGGTGCTAGCTGTCTCCTTTACTCCATTGCTAAACAGTGCTCAGAAACCATAATAAGCGTGCTTCAGTAATCTAAGTAGGCTAAAATAATAGAGGAAATAATGAAAAGAGAATAAATATTTAAGACTGCAATACATTAATATTAAAAAAATTATCTAGCTAGCGTGCTTAACATTCTCTAAAATCTTGTTTAGAAATACAGGAAAAAAAATGCAGCAGTTGGCTTGCTTTCCTGTTTATATCCACGAACCCATTACTTATCAGCCGTGGGGAAACACCTGTCCTTTGTCTCCATACTCTCATGTCCATAATGACAGATTGTAACCTGGTCTGTATAGTATATAACTCTAAATCCTGATTTCACATCCTTATGGGTAGCATTTTCTTTGCTATCTGTCTCGTAAACAATCTATTGCATAAATATTACACTGTTTTAAATTAGAATCGATTTGAAAATCTGATTTGTGTTCATGGCTAGATCATTAAAGCTTAGAGATGATTAAAATGAGCGTACTTCTACCATAAGTCTAATGTTTCTAAGAAAGTTGCTTCACCTATCCTAGGTTACAGTGGAACTTTATTGTATTCTGGATTTATGTCTTTATGAGAGAATGAAAATCTTAGTGTTTTGAAGAAGAACAATTAGTTACTGTAGAATGGCATACTGAACTGGGAAGGATCAATATTTTAAATCATTTGGGTAGTTTGGGGGAGGATGGGGTTTGGAGTTTGTCATTTTTTTGTTTCATGGGCTTTTGCTCACATTTTTTGTGGGCTTTATTGTGTTCTGTGGTGCTATGCCTATGCATAGATTATGGCGAGAGTTTGCCGCAGAAAAAGTTGTGCTAGCCCCTTGGCATTTTGAAATATTTCAGAATAGTACAGATGACTATGTATTCTCTGAAAATACAACTATTTGACAGTGTTATATATATTGCAGTTATAAGCAGATAAGCTCTTTCCCATTCATGGAAATAGTAGCAAGTGTTCATCCTCTTTAGTAAGAGAAGGAACATCTGTTAAAAGAAAAATGTTAAAAAAGACAAATGGAATGTCTCTCTTTGGGCTTTTCCCATAATGGAAGAAACTTTCATATTAGTGTTGAAAGCATATAATTAAATGGCTGGTATAGCTATGCTGGGGAATTGCTGGCATTTATTTCATTTGTAACAGTATGCATCAATTCAGGAGTTTAACTGTGAGTATCAAGTAAAGCACTGTATCCCCCTCAAAACATGCTGTTCATTATAGTAGTCATATTTAGCTCTAGTTTGATGTAGTTAGACCTTGATTATTTTAAAGTAACTCACTATATAAACATGTAGATTACCTGCAGATTTTATATAAAGATAAGCTTTTCAAAATCATCATTACGTTTTTTTTTGTAAGCTATGGTGTTAGCAGCTCTGATATATTTCATCTTTGAATTCTTCTAGATTCAGTAGAAGCAGTAGTGTTATTAACCTGTTTTTTTTTTTTAGTAATATATTTCCAAAGTGGGGTTTGTTTCATCCTGTTCTTAGTTTGGGGAGAGGACGGGAGCGGGTCCTCACATCTGCCTCAAATTTTCCACCCCATGCTGAATCCTAAGGCATTTTTTTAGGTGAATGAAACATGCAATATGTTGCTGGGCTGTTAAGACTTAATTTCTGAGAAATGAAAAAGCCTCGTTCCTTCTCCACTCGCCTGCTTTTCCATTTGTACCCTTTCCTCCATTTCTTGAAGGTTTGAAACATTGAAAAAGCAAATTGCTGTTGGCTAAATGTGTGAATGATCACTCAAAACTCCCTTGATGGTATAGGAGACATTGCTCATGTCTCCTAAATTGATCTTGCTTTTTCCATAAGAGTATTCATCATTCTACCAGCAGCCAGTATCTCATTCAGAGATTTCCCAGGCAGAAAGACAGAAGACCTTCCATTAAAACATGCACAGTAAGCTTCAGCTTGGTTAGGTTTCTCGATCTGTTCCTTTAGCATGACTGATACACGTATGTTCCAAATCAGGTTGGGCTGACATCCAATTTCAATTGCTCAAATATTTCAATGAATTACCACATATCCCGATGTTTTCTCTGTCCCTGAGGATTTCTTCATGTACTTACCTAACTGTATCTCCAATACAGTTCATTCTTAGTTAATAATTAACTACCACGCACTCTTCCTAGTAAGCATTCTGAGATTCAGTGTTTTCTCTGGGACTCAAACGCTGCTGTGAACTCTTAGGTGCCGGGACTTAATGTTTTTGTTTTTGCGACTGTTAGTGGGATATTTGAGCACTTTCTGATACTGTATTCAGTGATGAATAATGTCTAATATTTCTGTCTTCTCATCCTTGTGATGAGAAGTGTGTAGTGAAATTTTAATTGTAGATATGCTTAAGGGGGAACTTTCTCCACAGCTGGAGACGAGTCCCAAAAGATGCCCTTGCCTTCATGGGAAATACCAAAAGTCTCCAAAATGCTCTATCCATGCTTACCCCAAACGAAATGCTAGGATGTTCTTCTAGGACAGCTGTTGTCACTGTTGATTGAACCCTGTGATAACTGCATCCAAGCTAACTGCAGATGTATGCTCAGGTTATTAGCTCCTTCGCCTAAAACTTGTAGGGAAACTTAAACAACTACAGCCTGTACTGGAGGAACATAATATCCTGATAGAAACTTTACCAGCCCCAACCAGATGTAAACTCTCTGGAGCAGATGGAACAAGTCCCTGTCCATGTGATCTGCTCATCAATAGCAGTGGGGGGTGAAAAGGGCTGTGTGTGTGTGGAGGAATTAAAGATAGTTGTGATTAGTATTTACAAGGCTGAGAAATTAGGCCAGTTTTAATCTTTAAAACAAAAAATTACCGGACTAACTTTCATTAATAGCACACTTAATGCTAACGACTTGTTTTACAATCTACTAATTGCTATTGCTGTGTATTCAAAGTAGTCAGTCAGTCTATAATAATCATATCCAGCAGTAGCTGTGAGGGTAGAATAGCATCATGTTGATGGCCTTGTAGTTAGCATTGCTATCAACTGTCAGTCACAGAAGTCAAGGGAATCAGGCTCAAGAGCTCTTCAGTAAGGAAACTGGAACTGGAGCATCATCTTCTCTCAAATTAAGGAGCTTGTCCTTTTTATAAAATGGTTTGTGTCATGTCTGGACAACTCCCACCCCTTGACCTCTGCCTTAGACCATATTTTGTGTGATGCTTGGAGAATTATTACTTTGCCTGATCATGGCAGGTGCCTTATCCTGTGCCTTTACCTCCACCCCATTTCTTAGTTGCTGTTGCTTTTTCTTAGAGCAAAAGCAGTCTTTTCTTAGCTCTCTTTGATGTCATCCTCATCAGTGAACTGTTTGTGTTTGAGGCCTCTGTTTTCAAAAAGTGTTCTTATTTTCAGTGCCTTTGCTATTTTCTGTAAACTCCACATCATAACGAGATACCTGTGACACCAAGGTCCTTTTCACACAGCAAGTCCCAGTAACGCTCTGGGACTGCAGTTTTGCAGTTAGCATAAAACTCACAGGCTATTTGAAATGTTGGAGGGAAGGGATGTCTCTTGGCAGGCTTGAGAGATGGGCATGTGCAAACCTCATGAAGTTCAAGGCCAAGTGCAAGGTCCTGCATCTGAGCTGGAGGAGTCCCAAGCACAAATATGGGCTGAGAAGAGAATGGATTGAGAGCAGCTCTGAGGAGAAGGACTTGGGTGTGCTGGTGGATGGAAAAACTCAGCATGAGCTGGCAATTTCTGCTTGCATCCCAGAAAACAAACTGGACTGCATCAAAAGAAGTGTGGCCAGCAGGTCAAGGGAGGTGATTCTCCCCCCTTTACTCCACCCTTATGAGGCATCATCTGGACAACTGTGTTCAGCTCTGGCGCTCCCAACAGAAGAAGGACGTGGACCTGTTAGAGTAAGTCCAGAAGAGAGCCATGAAGACAAAGGGCTGGAGCATCTTTACTAAGAAGAAAGGCTGGGTGTGTTGAGGTTGTTCAGCCTAGAGAAAAGATGGCTCCAGGGAGACCTTAAAGAGGCCTTCCAGTACCTCAAGGAGATCTACAGAAAAGCTGGAGAGGGACTTCTTACAGCGTAGTGATAGGACAAGGAATAAGGGCTTTAAAGTGGAAGAAGGTAGGTTTAGGTTAGATACAAGGAAGTTCTTTACTCTGGGAGCAGTGAGGCACTGACACAAGCTGCCCAGAGAAGCTGTGGATGCCCCATCCTTGGAAGTGCCCAAGGCCAGGCTGGACAGGGCTTTGGGCAACCTGGTATGGTGGGAGGTGTCCCTGCCCATGGTGGTTGGGTTGGAATTAGGCGATCTTTAAGGTCCCTTCCAGCCCAAACCATTTTGTGATTGTGTTGTTAGCAATGGCAGTACTATTCTAACTGATTATTTACTGATCGGCCTCTGCTTTAGCTACAGAATGCTCCTGCAAAAAATCACTGTCCTCCGTGTTTTCAGTCCGCATGGTGTAATGCACATTATTAAAGTTACCTGGTGACTGAGCGAACTTGGACCAACTGCTGTGTACCTTGAATAAATTTCTCAGTGCACAGAGTAAGGAAGTGTACATGTATTGTGGGAGAACACCTTTTTTCAACCGGATGTCATCATCACTTCTAGCCTGACTTGAGGCATTCTCAAAGGAGACTAAAAAATCTCCTCAAAAGATGAGCCTTTAAATACCTAACTCCATGACATAGTAAGAAGCATAGGCATCGTGTTTTTACTGTATATGGTAAATCCTCATCACCTCCCCCAGCAGTTATTCCCTCACAAAATTAAGCTTCATAAGTTACCTTCTGTATGTCTCATTTGATTCCAAAATAGAGATGGTCATGTGGCTCTGTTAGGCTGAAAAAATGTATGGCTTTTCAACTTCAACCTTGCTTCTTCTATCTGTGAATCAATTTGGCTAATACATTCTCACTGTGTTCCTTCTGAATGAAATAGGTGTTGAGGCTGTTGTGCACAGCTTTTAGGATGCTTCCCTTTGCCTTATCATGCCATTCCTTTTTGCCCTTAGCGTTTCTGAAGTTGCTGCCTTATTCAGATTGTTGTGTCTGTCTCCAAACATAAACTAATTTGGCTGCACTGGTATTTTGTATTTAAAGGCATGTCTCAAAACTCCTCTACTATCTGTAAGTAATAAGCAATCAGTTCCTCAAGCCACTACAGAATTTAATAGGTTGTATAGAGTTATTTGATTAATTTTCCATAACTGCTTGACTAACTATTGCATCCCTATGCAAAATCACAGCTTGTGTAGTTGTCTGCAGACATTATAAAAATTATGCGTCTTATTTACATAAGATATGTTTAAAACAAATTTATTAAAGCTGTAATTGTGTTAGTAGATTTGAAGCTAGCTTCAGATTTATTTCGGCTTTATGATGTTACTCCTTGTTCTTTGTGCTTTAGCATTTCTGCTTTTGAAAAGATGAGCTTTCCCTCCCAGGACAAGATCTGCTTTCAGTTGAAGGTGATACTGATCACAATAAACAAGTGTCACCACATCTAGATTTTCTGCAATTTTACATGATGAAATACTTTTGAGTACTGGGAGAAAAGTTCTTAAAACCTTGTAACCACCTATCTAGAAACCTGTCTTTGGTAAAGTAGACAGTTTAATAATACCTGTTACGATTTAGGGGTAAGGGAAGATGTATATTTTTTAATGTCATCTTTGTTTGACTTGATGGAGAAGAATCACTCTGCATGCAGTTAGGTTCTTGCTAATTCAGTCTGTTCCTGACTTTGTCTTCATTCCCCCCCTCCTTTTCCAGATCCTGGAGTCTCTGTGGATAGTGATGAGTCGCAACGTGAGCCTTTTGTTTACTACAGTTACAACATTAGTGACAATCCTTTTCCACAGTGGGACAGCTCTTCTCAATTTTGTGCTTTCAGTGGTAAGTAGTATGTTACACCTTTATGTGATTGATTTCACTGAAGGAACCTAATTGCACATCTTGTAATGTTGAAAATCATACCTAAAGAATTGAAAATGTCCTCTAAATGTACCTAATTCAGATGTTGCAACTTTCACATCAGTTGTTTGGGACACATCTGATGCAAAGGAGCCTAATTTCCACATCATAACTTCCACATGGAGGAGCTGAAAGTCCTCCTATCAGTCTGTTCATGGAAAACTTTTTGTTTCTGGCCTTGAAGATACTGAGCTGTACCTTGTGGTACCCTACATAACTGCTGAATCTTAGGGCGTGTCCTCGTAAGCATATCCTGAAACAAACCAACACTCTCAGAAAACGGATGAAATGTAATAGCTGCAAGATTGCTGAAGGCTTCTGAACATCTTCATCTCGGGTTGCGAGTAGTATTAAGGACTCTGGCCTGGGACTTTCTCCTGTTTTAACTCGACAAATACTGATACTGGAAGCATGACTGAAATCCATGTCTTGGTTGCTAGTTCAGCATTCAAAAACATTTGTTAGAAAACAAGGTGTTTTGCCAGTTTAACCTTACTGCCTTCATTGATGCTTGCTCAGGAGAGAGGTTTTTGTAAACAAAGCTGAAGAATGGCAAGTTCAGATGATAATTGCAGATCATCTCAATGCACTTGTTACCCTGACACAAAATTGAAATTCAGCTGTCTAATGGCTTATACCAGATTCCTTCTGTGCTGCTGTTGCGATGCATGCTCCTGCCTTTGTTGGTCATCAGGGTCCTGCTGCTTGCTGGGGCACCATGTAGTCAACTGGCTGAGCAGAGCTAGTTGGGATACTGGTGCCTTGGAATTCTTTTAAAGATTGGATGCCCTAAAGGCTACTATTCTTCCTCCACTTCTATTGTAGGCTGAGCGTTTGTCACAGTTTCTTTGGATCTCTCGAATTTACGTGACAAACATACATGATTAAACTTCATTAGAAAGCTCATTAGAAAACAAACAAACAAACATGCACAACAAGCCAGGGCTCAGTCCTCTTCATTATAATCTAGTCTAATGTGAACTCACTAGTTCATCACTTAATTCATGAGGTTTCTAACTCACAAGTTTTCTACTTCCTAATTTGCAGCTTCTAACTCGTAACTCAAATCTTCTGCAAAAAGTAACTTGTGTGCCTTTGAACAATACAGTTCCCTAGCCAGCAGTGAGAGTGGTCATCCTGCCTCCTCTGCCACGGTGCAGGTGACCCTTCTGTCACACCAGGAAGGATGGAAGCCTTAACAGTCCAACTGCTGTTGGATCCACTTTAGAAACTTTCGGGATAAGCTGGTGTATTTATACCTTCCAGTTTGGAAGTTTGGTCTGTGCCAATTCCATGAGTTAGCAGATTGAGAGGAAACTGCCAGACAATCAGTATTCAAGGGCTGTGGCTGCAGGTGATACTAGATGCACGGTGACTTCGAGCCCTTCCTAGCCATCATTCCTAGCAGCATGTGTCTTTTGTTTTGACATAGCTGTGCCTACCTGAAGATTAGTTAATGTTGTTAAACGCTGTGGGTGGGTGCTGCAATGTAGTCATTATTTGTCCTGTACATTTCATAGGCCTTTCTGTCTCGTCAGAACCATGGTTTATCATATTTATGGAAGTCTTTCACAAAGGTTCTTGTTACAAAAAGTAAATGTTTTCTTAAAAGAAGGTAACTTGATGAAACTTGTAGTAATAGTGTTGAGTGTGGAGTTACTAACAGGACTGACTGAAAGAGAAAGGACTCAAATTTAGAATTTTCAGAAAACAGACTGCACAAAACAGAGATTAGTACAATGCATTAATTGGGGCAGTAAGTGAATGAAAATTTTAGCTGTTGTGAGAACTTAGCTGACATTGTTTTTCTGGCTTTAAAGTACTTCTTAGCATAACTTAATTGAGCTATTCTGTAGTCCTTGAAGAAGTAATGTAATTGCTTCTTAAATTTTCAGTTTTTTTTTTTTTTTTTTTTCCTTCTGCAACAGTGTAATACAATAAGCAGAGAAAATCGAAATGTGACTCTAGGATAAAGCACTGTGGCTTTCTTAACTTTGCAGCATGCATCATTACTGAATTCTATTTGGGATTATATCATTATTAGATTTATCTTTTACTCACTTTGCTTTCTTAAAAGCTAAAGAAGAAAAAAAAACCAAGTGAGGAGAAGATCAGAAGTAACCGTAAAAGTTACTATTCCTTCAGGATCTCAAGGAATACTTTTTTTTGGCTTTTCATAGAATCATGGAATGGTTGGGATTGGAAAGAACCCTAAAGATGACCTGGTTCCAATCTCCCTGCCATAGGCAGGGACACCTCCACCGGACCAGGTTGCCCACAGCCCCGTCCAGCCTGGCCTTGAACACCTCCAGGGATGGGGCTGCCCAGAGAAGCTGTGGATGCCTGTGCCAGGGCCTCACCACCCTCACCATGAAGAATTTCCTCCTAACATGTAACCTAAATCTACACCTTTTAAATTTAAAACCATTACTTAAAAAACTATGCTTTAATACATGGAAATAATGGACATGTTGTTCAGAGCCTCTAATTTGAAAAAAAAAGCATTCACTCGGATGCAATCTGTGAGTGTAGCATATCCCTCCGCAATCCAGTCAGGCTACATTCAGATGTTCAACAGACACTTGAAAATTGATCATTTGTTGCAAGAGTGCTGCTTCTATTTTACTTCTGTTTTGAGTGCAAGTTCCTATCCACACACGTTCACATGCGTATATATATAAGCGGGTGTGTGTCTGCTCACTCTGTTAAAAGTTGGAAGACAAAATCTCCATTTGGCAGAGAGGTATCTAGAGTCCTGCAGGAAATACACAGATTTCTGATGCTTTTTTCGTTCATTGGAAAACTGAGCATGAAAGCGTTACAGAAATATTTCCAAAGTCTATGGACCTGACATACAAGAGATTAAACTATGTGCTTCTTGATACATGTGGAAATGCTGAATTACCATTTTAGCCTAGTGTTTACTCATAGTTTTGGCCTTGAATTCAGTCTATTCACCCTCAAATTAGAGTATTTAAAGTTTCAGAGCCTGTGGCTATAGAATAAATTCTAAAGCAGGAAAGTGTAATCTGTCAAGTGTTTAACACTGGAAAGAGCTTATGTTATTTTCTGTGACTTCCTCCTCAGAGTCCTCAGCAGGATCTTGAATTTTGCTGGTTAGGAAAAAATTCATGTCTGAAATCTTAGGTATCCTGTCAAAGAGATCTGAAAATTTTCAAATGCCAGTAGAGAGAGGGATGCTGCTGAATGTACCATTGAAGCTATTCTACTCATTAGAAAAGTTGGCAAGCTACTTGATATCAAATTGCTAGATTCTGTGTTGCTGCTTCTTTGCATTTCTGTACCTACTGTGCTAAAGAAAATACAGTAATTTCCCAAAATGCAGCTGATCTAAAATTCAGTTGATTTTATATGGTGCTGTGGTTACATGCACGTTGTCTTAACAAGAAGTGAACTTAGGTTTGTTAATCTTTTCATAGTTTTTAGTCCATTTTAACACTGTTCTATTGCTGTTCATCCCCATTGCCACCTTGGCTTCTGCAGTTCAGGTGGGTATGTCTAAGTTGGTGTATCCATCGCTCCCTAAGGAAGGCAGTTTCTTTTGTGGGCACTGGGGAAGAAAAGTTGTTCCAGCGAGTACAGGTTCTGTGCTTGTTGCCACTTGAACTAATCCCCAGCTCTTGTTCATAGTTGCCTTAAATCAGCACTGTATGTTTCTCATGCCACAGGGAATCGAGCTTTGCCTGATTGCTGCAGTTAATTTCC
The DNA here is from genome assembly GCF_011077185.1 of Oxyura jamaicensis. NCBI lineage: Eukaryota > Metazoa > Chordata > Aves > Anseriformes > Anatidae > Oxyura > Oxyura jamaicensis. The sequence goes on along the minus strand of NC_048894.1, from coordinate 90,233,968 downwards.
TCATTCCCTGGCTGCCATACATTTTTCAAAGGGTAACATATTAAGGAGTTAACTGAAGCTGTCCTAACAAAACGAGATTCAGTGGAGCTTTTTTTTTTTTCACTTTTCTTTTTGTGAGTGTCGGGACGAGAGGATATTGCATGTCTAGCAGTATGCTGCTTTCGGTGTTGAAAGCTGCATTGCAGGAAGGATCTGTAACCAGGTCCCAGTGGAAGGAAGAAGGATGGTGTTTTCACCATCTGGATGCCTGCTTCAGGGTGGTGAGTTTTGTAGCTAAATCAGGAAACATTACTGTAGCTTAGGAGGCAGGCCCTACCAAGGAGAAAACAACCATGTTTGCAGCATTACAAAAGATAGTAAACCTGATTCAGGTTTTAAGATTTACTTAAAGTTGTAAGTGTGAGTTACAGTTTAGCTGATCCTGCTGCTGGATTACTTCTCATTAAACCTCTTTTTTTTTTATGATCTTGAAATTAACAGCATGCTGAGCAAATGTGCTGATGTAATGACTTGCTTTAGTTGATAGATTGGTTGATCACCCAAGGGCAGAGTTGCACACCTTGGAAGGTCGAGTACAGCCCATATCTATATGTGATATTTTGGAAAGGGGTCACTGTGGGCGAACAGTTGAAAGTGACTTCCAAGTTAAAGGCTGTGATGGGGAAAAAAAAGGAACATTTTACTGAGTAGAAAAGAACTAGAGAAAGAGCAATGACAAATAGATGGCTTTGTTGAGACTGCTAACTTAATACTGCATGTTATGCTGTCTTCATTTTTTTCTGAACGTCTTCAGAAAGAATGCAGAAAAAGGGCATGAGGTGTCTGCAGACTGAGTAAGGTGCTTGAAAGCAGGAGTTATGTAGGTCAGACGGACTGGTTTATCAGAAGATTAGGATATGATTTACTCCAGCATACCGTTAGGTTGGAAATAAGGAAGGTCAAAGAATTCTTTTTAATCTTGGGAAGACAGATAAGAGAACTAAGGCTTGCAGATGAAGAAAATATAAGCCGTAGCTTACCATTGTAATATACAGAATGAATTTTCCTTGCTTGAGGTATTCAATTTCAAGCTGGAGACATTTGTGGTGTATGTTTAGCCAAAGAAATTGCTGAACCCGCTATCTGGAGTGTAAGTAAAACAGTAAATAGCAACATATCCGAAGCTAATACAGTCTGATTGTGTGTTTAGGTCTTTAAACTGAAACAATGCAACTGCTGTCACTTCTGCTGAGACTAATTTGTAAACTCGTAGTTGGGAATGCAAGCCTAATAAACACTGAAGATGTTCTGCTTGTAGGGTTTTGTTTAATTCATCCAGGATCCAGTTACACTGTGATTCTCCAGACAAGTCAGAGTTACTTGGTTTTGTTTGTTTTTAATAAAGGATGATAATATTTTATAATATTCTGATCCGCTAACCATGCTGGAAAAACAAAAACAGTCTAGATCATTGATCTAGATCAATATCTGGTTGCTTTAATGCAACTCTGTGAAGAGGCTAAAAGGAGCTAAGAGGTTGTGCTATCTAGATAAAACTGTTAAGTCCTTTGTGGAGCAGCCAGGCTGGAAGTTACCCTCCTAGCTCTGTGTGTTCCAAGCTTCTGGAATACTACTCTGACTTTCCAGTCAAGTTCAATGATCTGAAGCATATCTGCATACTGTAGTTCTTGAAACTATTTATTGCCTTCTGGTTTAAAACTCCAATTTGCCTTGCAGGTGATTTTCCTGACCACACTGTTCTACCTATTAAGCTCCAGTGATGAATACTACAAGCCAGTGAAGTGGGTGATAAGCCTGACGCCTCTGTCTCAGCCAGGTGCCTCCTCAAATATAGTTGGCCAATCTGTGGAGGAAGCAATAAGGTATGTTGCTGATTTCTTGCCCTTTCTGGATTTTTTTATTTTTAAAATTGGTATTCAATTACAAATACTAAGCACTTACAACAGCTCCTTTTTCAAAAGCATGACTTGAAAATCTCAGGATCTTCAAGAGCCTAGCATTGATGATTTCACCCCCCTTGATTGTTAAGACTAATTTGATTGGATTTACCAAAAAAAAAAAAAAAGTCTATGCTGTAGTAAATGCTAGTATTTTACAAAGCAAACTGATCACCCATCACATTCCAAACCCATCAGTGAGCACTGTGTCTGCAGCTATAATGGCATTAACAGCTAGTGCAGCTCGGTAGGAGCTGATTCATAGAGTAAAGCTGTTGAAGCAGAGGACCTGACATCTGCGCTGTACGCATTTCGGAGTTAGTTACTTTGAGCTATTTTTAGTCTAATCTTGGGGACTGAGTACACATTTGCGACTTGAATGTTTTAGATATGCACCTGGAGTGCATTTTCTGGTTCAGTTTCATCGGAGAGAAATCTAGTTCATGGTCTCCAAAGACTTCTCCACTGCATGGACCAGATTAAACCAATTAGAAAATCTGAGGAGCGTTCTCCTTATCCTAGTTGAGATGCTACTGTACCACACCTCTGCAGTGCGTCCACAGTGTTTCATGCTTAGTTACCCTTCTTCTGTTTCATCTCCAAATTGCTGCGTATTATTGAAGGAAGATTTTTTGTGTTTGTGTTTTTAAGCATGCTTCACTGAGACTTGACAAGAAAGCAATTTTGGGGTTGGTACAGTAATATATTTTACTGATCAGAGATGAATGAAGCTGTCAGTTTTCACTTATTAGCACTGTGAAACACTAACATGATGGCAACATAATAAATGGATTTAAATAATGTATTTAAGTCATAGCTCCATTTTTCAAAAAGTTGATGGACTACACAAAGTCAGCAGTCTCCATTTGAGATCTGTCTAGCTGCTGTCTCTTACAGTGCCACACACATATAAAAAGCATGAATAGAGCTTAAGTAGGTGATATTTTAAGCTACTTTCCAAACTCATTGCCAGATGTTAGCCATTGTTCTTATATGTACCTTACAAGTGAGTGTTGTTTTCTTTTACTGGAATTAAGCTGCATCTGGGTACATTGTGGCAATGAGCAGGTTATATCATGTTCTGTTATATCATGTTCTGAGCAGGTTATATTCATGCTCTGTAAGATCTTGACCAACTACCATGCTGCTACAGATGTTTGAAACGAAGGGGCAATTCAGGTAGAAGGAAAAAAAATCAGAATTCTGCCAAAAAGTTAATAGCTCTTCTCTTGAGAGACTGCTGTTAAGGTCTCATTGATTATGTGGTTAATATATCAGTTCTGTCTCTTCTGAAAGGTGTTGACAGATCTATAAACTGAAACTTCATAGATCACTTCACAAATTGTTCTTTTTACTTTAGCCCTTGGTAGATGAGAACAGTATCAAAAATAGAAAATGGCTTCTCTGGGCATGGGTAATCTACAAAGGGGATTGTATTAGAGGGAGTTAAATTATGGGTTTGTGACACAGGTGACCTGAGATACTCATCGGAGTTTAGAATGGTGGAAAGAAAGAAAATAATATTAGAGAAGCAGCAGGATGAAGAGCAGGAAAGGGCTAGTGTACATCAGTAACTAATAACACGATGTGAAAAAGATAGTGTCTGGAGAATGTGGGATGTGGAGCTCCTAGTCATAGTCATAGATTTTATTAAAAATAAATTGAGGAGGAGCTTAGTCTATGTGTTCATTAAGGTAGACTGAATCAGTCTTTCATATTTATTTGTTTGGAGTAGTCTCTGTTTGGTACCTTATTTGAATTCTGTAATTCTGAGATTTTCAACAGTTTGTCTCTTGCTTAGTTGTACCAAAGGATTTTTCATAATTTTTCTAGATGAGCTTGTATCCTACTCCACACCTAATGTCATCTTCAGTATGTAAATGAAGAGTATAATTAACAATTTTCCCTGTGTTTATGCATGCAGAAGTTAGAATCATGAAATGGTTTGGGTTGGAAGGGACCTTAAAGATCATCAGGTTCCAACCCCACTGACATGTGCAGGGACACCTCCCACCAGACCAGGTTGCCCACAGCCCCGTCCAGCCTGGCCTGGAACACCTCCAGGGATGGGGCATCCACAGCTTCTCTGGGCAGCCTGTGCCAGTGCCTCACCACCCACATAGAAAAGAATTTATTGCAAATACCTAATCTGAACCTATCCTCCTCCTGGTTTAAAACTGTAACCATGTCCTTGTAAAAAGTCTGTCCCCAGCTTTCCTGTAGGCTTCACCTTTAAGTACTAGAAGGCCACTATAAGGTCTCCTTGGAGCCTTCTCTTCTCCAGGCTGAGCAACCCCAACTCCTCAGCTTGTCTCCATAGGAGAGGTGCTCCAGCCCTCCATGATCATGTTTATGGCCCTCCCTTCAACCTGCTCTAACATGTCCATGCCCTTCTTATGTTGGGGGTGCCAGAGCTGAATACAGTAGTCCAGGTGGGGCCTCATAAGGGTGGAGTAAAGGGGGGAGATTCATCTCCCTTGACCTGCTGGCCACACTTCTTTTGATGCAGCCCCAGATGCAGTTGGCTTTCTGGTCTACAAACAGAAATTGCCAGCTCCTCCATCAGTACCCCCAGGTCCTTCTTTGCAGGGCAGATTTGTTTTATGAATTATTTGTATTACAATTTAACAAATCATGAAACTTCTGTAGTTGCTTTCATCATTAGACTTCAACAGCATTACACAAACGTGCATTTGGTCTCAAAATACTCATGCAATCCAGTTGACCAAAAGTTTAGGCAGATCAGGTTATAAATCTTGAAAGTCACCAGCTGTGCTCCAGCTCCCATCACTCTCCAGCAGGACATAGCAGAGTGCATTTTAGTAGTCCAGTCTTGAGAGCAGGGATACTCGTGGCAAGCCATGTAGTTATGTCTCTGCTTGTGCATCAAATGACATTAAAATGCTCTTACTCAGTGTTTTAAGTCACTTTCACTGCTAATTATTTGAAACATGTTAGTGAGAAACACCAGGAAACATGGAGGCAGTCAGGAAAGTGTGTTGCTTTGTGTCCTTTGCTGTATATCTGCAAGGAGAAGATCAAAAGGTAAAAAAGAGGGTAGTCTGCAAATGCTTTCTGTAGCTTGAGGTGTCACTAAACTTGGACGTGTTACCTGGCAAGCACCTGATCAAAGACCCTTTTCCATTGCAATTTCTCTATTCAGAGCTGTGTTGTGATTTTTTTTATTTTTTTTTTACCATTCTAAGCACCTGTAGATTTCATAAATATTTTCCTAACTCACCTGGGGTCACACTGGTTGGCCAGAGTAGTGTTTGGGTAAGAAAAGCTTTGCTGCCTATTTTGAGCCAAGTAATGAATCTGACTGTTCATGTCACAGTGCCTCAGATCATAAATTCCCACTTGAGTAGTGGGAGAAAAAGAGATGTAGCTTTTTCAAGAGTTTTTTTTCTTTTTAAGAGTTTTTCAAGAGTTTTGAAGCTGAAGGGAATCCATGAGGTGAAATGCTTTCCCTTCCTCTGATAGGAAATCTGTTTATTCAAGACAGAAGGGAGGCAAAATGCCAGCAACACACATCAGGTGAGGGGGGACCAGCCGAGGTCTAATATGAGAGGTTGTTGGGCCGTCTGAGTGGGAGGGGGGAGAGCAGTGAATATAATTCATGCTGTCTGTAGCAAGGCCAATGATACAGTTTCCAGCAGCATCCATTTGGGTGAGGTATGGACAGAGGGGCTCTGCAAGGTGGGACAATCACCTCGTGATCAGCAGGACAAAGCTCCATCTGCTCCATCATGGGGCTAGTGGTAGGGCCAATGCAAATGGTTGCCTGAAGCAAAGGTCTGAATGGTGGTGGCCACGTTGTGCGTGGCTGTGAGCCTGCCCTCCAGTGTGGGGGAGGCTGGGCAGCTGCAGTTCAAAGAACCACAGAAGCATGGTGTTTCAGAGAGGCTCTTGCAGGTCTCCAGTCCAGGCTCCTGCTGAAAGCAGCCGCAGTCAGATCAGGTTGCCTTGTTCAGTTTGGTTACCCTCAAGGATGGGAGACTTCACAGCCTATCTGGGCACCTGTTCTGTGCAGAGCACCCTCATAGTGATAGTTTTTTCCTTTTATTTAGCTGGATCTCTCCGTACGCCATGCAAGCATGGGCCTGGTGTTGCTCGTCCTTCCACCACAGAACACCTTTGAGAAGACTAAGGCTTCACTGCCAGTAGGCAGCCGTAGGCAGCAGTCAGGTCCACCCCGAGCAAGCCTCACTTCCTTCATGCTGACCAAAGGAGTTCCCTCAGCCCACCCCTGTCTGCTGTGTGCCCCAGCCCCTCGCCATCTGGATGGCCCTGTGCCGGGCTCACACCACACTCATCGGTATCTGTCTTCTACTGCAGAGACCAGAAGACTATGCAGGAGTCCAGATGCAGTCAAAGTGCCAAATAAGAGAGGACAGCGTTTTTACTGTTTTATTTCTGTACTGTTTATAGCCCAGTCTTGGGAAGAACTAATGAAGGATTGTAAATGGACCTTAACAGTGCACTCCAGCACTTCTTGGCAGACCTGAAACACAGAATGTTAGGGATTGGAAGGGACCTTGAAACATCATCTCGTCCAGTCCCTCTGCTGGAGCAGGAACACCTAAAGCATGTCACACAGGAAGGCGTCTAGGCAGGTTTTGAATGTCTCCGGAGAAGAGACTCCACAACCCCCCCGGGCAACCTGTTCCAGTGCTTTGTCACCCTCACCATATAAAAGTTTCCCCTCGTGTTTGAGCAGAACCTCTTATGTTTCATCTTGCACCCATTGCCCCTTGTCCTATCATTGGATGTCACTGAGAAGAGCCTGGCTCCGTCCTCCTGACGCTCACCCTTTACATATTTATAAACATTAATAGGGTCACCCCTCAGTCCCATCTTCTCTAAGCTAAAGAGACCACCAGCTCCCTCAGCCTTTCCTCGTAAGGGAGATGCTCCACTCCCTTAATCCTCCTCATGGCTCTGCACTGGACTCTCTCAAGCAGTTCCCTGTCGTTCTTGAACTGAGGGGCCCAGAAATGGATGCAATATTCTAGATGTGGTCTCACCAGGGCAGACTAGAGGGGGAGGAGAACCTCTCTCCACCTACTAAGCACACCCATTCTGATACACCCCAGGATGCCATTGGCCTTCTCGGCCACAAGGGCACCCTGCTGGCTCATGGTCATGCTGCTGTACACCAGGACCCCTAGATCCCTTTCCCTTACGCCACTCTCCAGCAGGGCGGTCCCCAGCTTATACTGGTGTCTGGGGTTGTTCTTTGCCCAGATGCTGAAGTCTTCTGCTTCTCCAAAGGAACAGCTAACTGTTTTGATTGATCTGCTGCTGTTCTTTCTGCACCACCACGGAAGGTCTGGCTTCATCTTTAAGCACCCGTTGGGTAGCCTTCTTGTCCTCAGGCTGAGAGACCCCCCACACGAGCCCCACAGTGACCCTCTAAGGGATGACTACTTTTGTTGCCACTGTGCCACAGCCTGAAGAAAGCCAGCTTCTCTCTTGCTCTCTTCCTTGGGCCTCTGTGCAGGAGAGATGCTAACTCTTCATGAGGGGCAGGGATGGGAAAGAAGGGCTCACACAACCCAGGCCAGCCAACAAAGGAATTGATTACTGGGAGGTCTCGCACACAAGCCTGCAAGATGTCTGTGGATGGCCTCTCCCATTTACATTTGGGCACAGAGGTTGTACTGTGGGTATGGAGCTCCTTGGGTGCTCCTGCAATGCCATTGATGTGACCACACAGCAGGGAGGCCCTGGTCAGCTGTCTTGCAGGTGGATCTACCTCCATGGCCTCTATACCATCAGTCACAGTACTGAACATTGCACTTATGCCACAGGTGCTGTTTCTCCTCCACTTCCTCTTCATGGGATATGTATTCCTCCTCTTTGGTTGTGGGAAAAAGTTGTCTTCTGTCCCGTGCAAAGGTGGGCAGCTGCTGCTCCAGGTGCTCATCCATCCAACCGTGCTATTGCCAGAGGGCCTGGAAACTCAGTGAGTGGTGGGCCCAGGTGCATTTGTAGGGCCCAGAACAAAAGGTGGGGCAGATGGCACCATGACATCAGGAAGCCCCTGTGATGCTGGGACATGCATAGCCACGTGTGGCTGTGTTGGGAGTTAGGTTCTGTGGCCTGAAAGATGCCTTTGTGGGGAAAGAGGAGGAGGGTCTCCTTTCCTTGGGATTATTCCCCCATGCCATTTTGCTTGTGAGAGCTGTCCCTCGGGACCTCCACCTCCCCTCCTATTCTCTGGGCTCCAGGCCCCTGCTCGCCCCATGCCCTGGGTTCCCTCAACATGATGGTGGCATGAGTGTTTCCAGAGGGTCAGGGGTCCTCCATCACCCCCCCACCCCTGTCAGCAGCACGGCTCCCTAAAAATGCTGCAGCCCCTGTGCTGCACAAGAGCTGGCAGGGAGCGAAGCACCCAGAGTCCTGCAGGTGGAAGGGGAGAGGCACAGACAGCCTGCACGAGGTCTCCCAGTGGTCGATCAAAGCATTGCTGATGGTCAAGTGCTGTGAGAGCCCTTACGTGCTGTCTGCTACCCCAGCCCCTAGAGCGTGAAGAGGTGCCCTGAGTCCTGAGGGAGATGTGGAAGAGGGCCTGGCCTCCTGTGCTGGGGAGTCTGCTGGAAGGCCACTGCGGTCCTCAGGGCCTGGAGGGGTGTGAGGGGAAAGGGGCGGTCTGAGGTGCACCCTTGCTCTTTTCTCAAGTGGTTTTTATGGCTACTTCCTCATTCAGAGGAAGGGCTCTCCTGTCACAAATAGCTCCTGAATGGGAGCCTGTGATGGTTTTACCGTGCTAGGCAGCTGAACACCACAACCACTCTCTCACTCCCCCTCCTCAGATGAAGAGGGGAAGGAGTAAAGGAAAGACCAACTCACGGGTTGAGATAAGGGTAATTTAATTAAAGAGAAAAAATATTAAGGAAATACTATTAATTAAACAATTCAACTAAAGGGAAAAAAGGGAAAGGGGAAAAAGGAGGGGAAAAGGGAATAACAAAACAAAACAAGTAAAGGCTATGTGGAAGTGCAGAGGAAAGAAATTACTCTCCACTTCCCACAAATGAGCGATACTTGACCACGTCCTTGAAGCAGGGCCTCAACGCACGTAGCCGGTGTTCGGGAGGAGGACAGACGTTTTCGCAACGAGAGCCCACCCCTCCCCTCTTCTTCCTTTTTCCACCTTTTATTGCGGAGTGTGACATCAGATGGTATGGAATATCCCTTTGGTTGGGTTAGGTCAGCTGCCCTGGTGATGTTTCTTTCTCACTTTTTTGCCCACCCCCTAGGAGGGTTAGAGAGAGTCCTGGTGCTGTGCCAGCACTGCTCAGCAGCAGACACAACACTGGTGTGATACCACTGCTGTTCTAGCTACAAGTGCAGAGTGCAGCACTGTATGGGCTGCTGCAGGGAAAGTTAACATCCCAGCCAGACCCAGTACAGAGCCTTCAGGCAGATTCCCAGGGAGAAGCTCTTGCCCGTCTTTGGGGCATGCAGAGGAGAGGGAGGGATATAAGAACTGCCTTTACTCTTCTCTCTGTATCCGCTCAGGGTGGAGCTTCCCAACCTGGGTGTGTAATTCAGTCTTTCCAGGCTTCTTCTGGGACAAGGAGGCAAAGACAAACATGAGGAATGGGCTGCTTCTGTTTCGGTCTTTTCCTCTAATACATATGTGGTCTGGTTTTGTGATCTGGACATTGCCTTTGCCCCAGATGTTTGCCTTTGAGGGAGTTGTCCTAGTGCTTACAGACAAGTCCAGTCAGATGCCAGGGCATCTGTTGTAAGGGATTGACAGTTTGAACTGTAGAACAAACGGGGTTTTGCAAACTGTTCTTAAATCTGTCTTTCCCATTAGAATAACTTAGATTATTAAACTGTTCTTGTATCTTTTCAGGATAAGCACCTCTGTATGCTTTGTTGCCATATACTGCCTTTGTTCCTCTTGATAGGTTGCTTCTTGGGGATGGCAAATTGTAACCTGCAAGGAAAGGGAGGGTCAATATTTGTGTGATGATTCCATAAAAAACATGGCAAAAAGCCTGGGATGAATAATGCTACCAAAACCGCACATGACTGTAGGGTTTTTTGACTGATGTGTGAAGTACTCACGCTATTCCAAATAAAGCAATCCATTCAAAATACCAAATTCAGCGTTGCAGTTCCATATGCCATCACCTACAAATCAAGAGGGAAATAGAAATTTAAGAAAATGGTAATACTTCTGAACGCTATTAGTCCCTCAATAGCGAAATACTTCTGTCCTCTAAGTGGCTTGGTCTTTCATGCCCAGATATTTGACCTGTTTCTCTCTCTCTTTTTTTTTTTTTTTTAAACTTGGAAATAATCTCAGGCCTTTCTCACTTTAGTTTTCTTGGTGTGACCACACTTTGTTACTACTACTACTACTTCTTGACAAATGCTCCCTTTGCCTTTCCTGCTATTCTTTCCGCTTTTTTTTCTCCCCTGTATATCCTCATTACTTGACCCAGTAGGTACGAGCACAAAAATGTAATGAATTATGAAAGTAGTATTGGACCTTCATCGTGCACAAGAGTCTCCCTTGACTGAGTGTCGTTTAGTTGTCCATGAATGTCTGTGTGATTTTCGTTGGAAATAATACTGAAACAAACATGGGAAGCAGTGGGATAGGGAGGGGACTGGCAGGTATGGCAAAAGGGTTATGCCGGAGTAAGCTGAGCTGTACAACTTCTTTTGGCAGCACTTGCAGTCAGGGTTAGGAAGATGATTTACTTTTGAAATCGGACAACCTGTAAGACCAGTTTATTGGATTTAAATTTTTTTAGTTCTCAAAAGCAGTCACTGAAGTGTTTTGAGGGCAAGAGGAAATCGTTATCTGCAAGTACCAGCTGGTGAGATTTACTCTTGACTCAAAAGCTTCTGTAAAATCGTTAGTTTGTCAGTCACCTACACCCCTGTGTAAGTAGGAAACTCATGTCGTTCAGACTTTACCCCTTAAATAAGGAGGTGGTGCTTTTGTCTGGATTTTTTTTTCCCTGAATGGATGAAGCAGTAATTCTCCACAGGTCTCCTAAGTAGTAGCATGCACACCTTTGCCTGAACCATCTTCCTTTCCCTGAGCAGCATGTCGTTCTCCTCCTGAATGCACCATACCCTTCTTCCCTGAAGCTCCCATTCTGCTTGCTCTGGTGGAGATATTGCACATTACTAAGTTGCATGTTGTCACGGCCTCAGTGCAATTTAGTGTGTGCGATACTTTCACATGAGTGCATGCACACGGGTATGGCTGTGGCTTAAAGTTACTGCAGCTTTCAATTTTGGTGGGGCCTGATTATGTTGTGAAATGGTCTTAAACCCAGATCTGTATTTTGAGTGACGTCTTGAAATGTTTGTTAGTAGAAGTTTGGTTTGTAATGCCAGGAAGATGAGTACTGTTTGTTTTCAATTTGAGAAGAGTTATCATTATTGGCTTCATTTTCTTCATTAGTCACATACGCTTCAAATTTGATCAGATTTTTCATTGGCTATATAAATGGTTCTTAAAATATTGGGAAAGATTTTAGTCCCAAAGTAATCATGTCCCTAACTGAAATTTGGCAGAAAGAGAGATTTGATGTGAAGAGAACCTAAAGTACCTGGATGGCTGAAATAGGTTCTTAATGTTTTTTAAGTTTCTATTTATTAACATTTAAAGAGATCTGAAATGAGCTATAACGAGGAAAAAAAAATAAATCTTAGCTCTTTTAAGTATCTGGTTTGTTTGCTGTGTCTTCCAGGCAGTAATGATGGAGAAAATGAAATGGTGATACAATTCCCACAGAAAACAATAATCTTCCAGCATGTTAAGCTAATGCTTAGAAAAGCCAAAATGTGTGATCTTGTTTGTTTTACTGCAACATTAATAATGTCTTTCAGAGTAATTTTTCAAAGCCACTGATTATGTTTTGACTGAATTCTTGCATGGTTGTGTGTGTTCTTTAGTAACAGGAGTATCTCTTGCGGAAATACGCTTTGTCACAAGAATACATTTAACAGGAACTTAACTAAAACGTTAAAACTCCACTTATGGTGTATGTTAAGAGATGGGAATAGAACTAAAAATGATTCTGTCTTAAATAGTTTCCTAACCTAAAATAGGGAATAACATATATTTAAAAATTTAATGGAGGAAAGGCTATAGTCTACAAATCCAGAAGAGCTGCTGTACTGTGCCAGTATGTTTGCAGAACCAGACTGACAGTAATTGTAACCTGATGATCCCAGTGGGATAGATAATGAACGGTGTATGTCTGATGAGAGTTTAGTAGTAGCAGCCACGATTCACCCATATCACAATTTTAGATAATCTTAAACACTGTCCTGTATGAAAAAACAAAAACAAACAAACAAAAAAACATTTGTATTCAGCTGTATTTCCTTTTATATCCAAAATACTTGTTCTTACTAAATGCAGTTGTCTGTATGTTGTTCTACATACACATGATTTTAAAGTTACTCAACAAATCAGACAAAGGAAGAATGACATTCAGGGAAAAAAATAATTCGTTTGTTCATGCTTAATTGTTACTCTTTTTTTTTCCCAAATATGTCTGAAACTGTGAAAAATTATTGCACACATACTTTGGGTCAAGCATATCACAAAGTCTGTAGGAATTTTGCAGTTTACTATGCCTAATACCCAAGATTATTTAACTGCATAATCTGATGCTTGGCAAAAGCAGTTCTCAAAACTGAGCAGACTGGTGTAGTGTATTTTCAAACACGTTCACTAGCCATTGCAGGACTTCCTTGTTTTGTATCAGGCAGTGTCACCTTTTTGACATTTGTTTCTTTAATTCTCCAGATGGCATATTCTGTATGCCCCAGATGTATTTATTTTAGTGTACTTGGTAATTTCTGATTCTGTGACTGTTTTCAGTCCAGTTCATGTATGAAGGTATCTGGAAACAGATGGGAGTGGGTTAGGGTGTGTGTGTGCATTTAAACACATGCACACTTGTGTGCAATCTTTAAGAACCATGTAACTGCACAGCATCTTAGACACTAGTCCTTGAATTATGTATTGTACCAAGTAATCATACTTTAATTCTGCATTCTTGCGTATACACTGCTTTTTTTACAACATTAAAAAAAGAAACAGAAATTCCAACATGGAAATAATTTTTCTTTTTTTTTTTTTTTCCTAGGAATAAAGTGATACTATGAGAATTCTATTTTTTTAGTATAACCTTGTAAGTTTCCATACTTGCATATTTCATAATTCTTTATCTTCATATTTAAGGCTGTGGTATATGTTATTATAACCTTGAATTGATTTTTGCTATTTAAAATAACAGATGTATTATAATGTGAGAGGACAGCATGAGGACTGGTGTAAAACTCCAGCATTTCCTGACATTTGAAAGATTTAGCATTATAGCTCTAGCTTTTTGCTTTATTGTCATTTTAGATTGAACTATTAAGTCAATCCACTACTTACTCTCTGCATAAGCAATCAAATTGGTGCTTGTGATTCATAAATTTATAATAGTAATAATCTGAACAGACGGGAAGTATCTTAATATAAAACTGGAATGGATCTTGAGCTTTATTGAGTACAGCTAGCTGTTGCTTTCATTCATGAAATTTTTGAAGCAAAAAGGGGTTTCTAAAACATAAATCCTTTCAAGTTGTGTGGTGTTCAATGCACAGTGCCAGTGAATACTGGCTGTTAAGGAAGGCTTGGGTAAAGCTAAAGGAATCCTGCACAGGTAAACATGAAATTAACAAAGGTCACAGGAAATGAGAAAGTACATGAAAAAAGATGAAGTTTTAGCTAAATCAAGAAAACAGAAGGTTTATAAAGTCTTGCAGATAGAAATAAGCTGAAAAGAAAGGGAGAGAAGAAAGTTTAATTGATTTTCTTCAAGCTCCCCCAGATGCCACTAAACCAAAATTCCTGTGCACCCAGGACCAGAAAGCACTCAGAGAGGCTGAGGGATGGTGAGGGGTGTCAGAGGAGTACACAGCAATAACAAGGTTGCTGCGAGCTGTTGCGGTGGTGGGAGGTGGGAGGTAAGGTCAACTGCTGCTTTCTCCTTTGCTGTGAAGACAATTGGAGGAAGTCATGCTGTAAAGCCATCCTTGAGTGAGAGCCAGGACATAGAGATGTGGAAGTCAGGCACCAGAAAGAGTAGGTCTGTTGTGCTTTAACCCCAGCAGGCATTTCAGCACCACCTTGCTCCATCCCCAGCATCAGGACTCAGGACGGGAGAGAGAATTGGAAAGGTAAAAGTGTGAGAACTCAAGGGTTCAGATAAAGGACAGCTCCCAAGGTAGGGCAAAAGATGCTTACACAAGCAAAGGTATTCAGAAAGTCCATTCACTACTTCCCAGCGGCAGGCAGGCGTTCACCAACTTCCAGGAACCCAGGGCACATCATGTATGACTCTGAACATCACCCTCTTCCTCCTTCTTTCCCCCATATTTATTTTTCAGTACAATACTGTATGGTCTGGAATATGCCTTGGCCAGTCTGGGTCACCTGTTGGGGTTTGTCCCCTCCCAGCTCCTGCTGCACCCCCAGCCTCCTCGCTGGCAGGGCAGAACAAGAAGCCAAAAAGCCCTCGGCTCTGGGTATGCATTGGTGGTGGTTTTCTTGTTTCCTTGTTTATTGCCCCGTTGTGGGAAGAGCTCCTCATGAAG
>NC_048894.1:90165002-90219382 GCF_011077185.1 Oxyura jamaicensis | reverse complement strand
CTCTGGCTGCATCTTCAAGCACCCACTCTTTGGGCTTCTTATCCCCAGACTGAGACACCTCCCAGCATCCCCCCTCCCCAAGCCCATGGTGGTGCTCGCAGGGACTCCTCCTGTGACACCAGTACAGCAGCCAGGTCCCCTCCACCCCTCTCCCTTAGGGCTCCATGAACAAGAGATGCCACTTCTTCAAGTGGGACGGGGGATGGGAAAGAAGAGCTCACACAAGCCTCAACAACTAACAAAACACCTATTTATTTACAAAATGTCTCACAGGCAAGCCTGCAAGACATCCAGGCTGGTGGTTCTGCCCAAGTTAGTGGCGGGTGCGGAGGCTGCGCCGTGCGTAGGGAGCTGTGCGGGCACTCCTGCGATGTTGTTGCCGGGCTCTGATGGTGGACACCAGGGACATTCCAGGGTAGCTCCATGGTTGTTCTCTCACTGGTGGATCCACCTCCATGGGTTCTTCCACATCTCGTGGCGGATCCACGTCCATGGGCTCCTCCCTGTTGCCTGGCAGATGGACGTGCCGGTGTCCCTGGTTGTTGGCAGGACGATTGGTGAGCCATGGTCCCACACCATTCTTTGGTGAAATGACATGCTGGGGACTCGCGTTGGTTGTTACTGGCTTCACAGCCGCGCTCTGCGTTCCGCTGGTCACAGGAACGCTGGCCATCGCCGTCTTGCCAGAACAGCCATTCGGGGCCCCAGTATGCTCTATTTGATGCTGGGGCCCCACACTGCTGCCTGATGGCTTCACAGACGCGCTGCTCTGCGTTCCGCTGGTCCCACCGATGCTGGCCATCGCCGTCTTGCCAGTACAGCCATTCGTCATCCCGGTCTGCTTCGTTTGAGGCTGGGGCCTCGCACTGCTCCCTGAGGGCTTCACAGCCGCGCTCTGCATTCCAAGGTTGACGTGAATGCTGGCCATCGCTTTTGTGAGGGATCTGATCTTCCTCCTCCCATTCCGATTTCTCTTGCGATGACGCACCCTCCTCCTCCTCCTTGGGCCTGAGCACAACACCAGCCTGCTCATTGCCGCACTCAATGATCGGCAGTCACCCATCTTCCCGCTCCGGCTCCTCTTGCTTCCAAGCATCCTTGGCGTTTGAAAGCCTCGAAGCCTCGCAGCAAGTGGTGGGCCGGCTGCGAGGCTGCTGTATTTATAGGGCCCAGAAGGAAAGGTGGGGTGGTGGTGGCTGCTGTGACATAAGCAGGCCGCTGTGACGACCATTGTGACTGTGGCCCACACCTGCAGCCAAACATGGCCGTGTTGCCATGGGATGCAGCTTCACCGTGAGGGCCTCCCATCTCCAGGCCCTGACGACCTTGGGGGCCTCCAACAGTTTCCCTCTGTTACACTGGCACTGCAACCCAGAGGAGGGGAAAGTTGCAAGAGAAGTTGGAAGGCAAAGAATTGTGCCCTGCTGAGAGACACGTTGGCAGTACGCTAATCAGGAGCTCCAAAAGCAGGCACTGGTTTGGAAGGCGTCGTGGTGGAACCGGGCAGGCAGCTAAACCCCACAGAGCTGTTCGCTCACTGCACTGCCCTCCACCCCCCGCATTGGGATAGGGAAGAGAATTGGGGAAACATGAAGATAAAAACTCAAGGGTTGAGATAGACAGTTTGATAGGACAGAAAGGGAAGGGAGAATAATAAAATTCAAAATTAAAAGAAAAAAAATACAAAGCAAGGGATGCCCAATGCAATGTTCACCTCCTGCTGAGTTTCGCCCAGCCAGACCCCAAGCAGCAGCCCCACCTCCGTGGCCAACTCCCCCCATATTGATTGCTCAGACAGATGCCGTATGGCCTGGAATATCCCTTTGGCCAGTCTGGGTCACCTGTCTGGGCTCTGTCCCCTCCCAGCTCCTGCTGCACCCCCAGCCTCCTCGCTGGCAGGGGCAGAACAAGAGGCTGAAAAGCCCTCGGCTCTGGGTATGCGCTGCTCTGCCACACCTAAACCATCGGGGTGTGATCAGCATTATTCTCACCCAAAATGCAAAACAGGCTTATAGTGTGAAGATAATATCAGTATCGTAGCCAAAACTAGGACGGGAACTATAGCTAAGGAAGTACCAGTAGGCAGTGAATATGATTTTGTTTCACAGAAGTTTGTCTTACTCTTTTTCAAGTGCTAAGCAGACAATGCCATAATGTCAATTGGGCTGTTATTTTCTATTGAAGTTTCGTAAAGGTCTTTGTAGCATCTCTTTTCCAAGAGTTGTGGTGATGAAGTGATGATAATAGAGAAGGTTTCTGCACAAGTAAATAATTGATTTAAAAAATAAGGAACAGAAGTCAGGACTGAATGACAGTGTCAAGGTAAGGACCTCTACTGTTCCGCCTGTTTATAAACATCCTATGAAGTAAGCAGAGAGGGACATCTTACTGATGCTGTAAAACTAGTAAGGATGAAGGCTGATGGTAGAACTGCAGCAGGATTGCAGACAATCTCAGAAGACTGCAGTGTCTGGGGGATAAAATGATGAAATGCAGCATAGATGAGAGTGATGCGTATGGGTGTAAACCAGTCCTAACTTCACACAGAGACTGGTGGCCTCTGTGCTGACTGTTACTGCTTGGGAACTCTATTTTCAAGTACACATGCTAGCCCTGTGTTTGGTAATATCTAAAGGTGTCTGCAATATATATTAAATGTTTTGTTACAAAAGACAGAGTATGTTATTCCATTGTATGAATCTGTGATTGGCTGATGCCCTGAATTAGTGTGTGCCATTCTGGTTCCTGCATCTCAGAAAGCTAGAAGGGCAAAAGGGCTGATCAGAAGAATGAAGATTTGCACCAGTTTCTGTGTGGGGAATAACTAAGTAGGTTAGGATTCTTTGGCCTGGAAAAAGAATGTTACACATTTGAGGTCTACAAAATCAGACCTGGCATGCAAAGGGCGACTGGGGTTGGACTTTTCATGGTCTCTTCCAGCATAAGATCTCAGGACCATCAAAAAAGCAAGCAGGAGATGTTTTAAAAAATAACAAAGGTGTGTTGGTTACACAAGAGGCATGGTGAATATCTTGCCAAAGAAAGTTCGAGTTGAAGCAACTCTGCATAATTTTTCGGGGGGGGGGGGGTGAAGGGGTTGGGCAGAGTTAAAAATATATATTAATTTAGGATTCCTAGATAGACAGCCTGTAAGAGGTTCATGATATCCCTGGAGGTAAAAGAAGATGTTGAAAAAATGTTCAGTGGGGCTATTAAATGTGTTTTCCTATTTCTGTTGTTCTCTTAGTGTCTGCTGCTAGTTCCTGCTGTAGATAAGACATTGGCTAGACAGTCCTGTGATATGAACTAGTGTGGGTTTTTATATGTTCTGTTCCAAAAACCATTTTAAGAGTAGGTAGGTCTTGCACTTAGTAACCATCGTGATCTGCTTGTGGTAAAAAACGTTAGAAATAGTTAATTCAGAAATACCTGCTCCTCTTAGATGTGCTGTTTAGAAGAATCTTTCTAAGTTTATGTGGTATATATGGCTAAAACAGGCCCAAATAGGCATTCAAAAATATTCCAAAAATCTTTTGAATTTTGAAAAAAGAAATAATTAGATGTAGCATATCTTACAACTACATGTTAAATGTTCTTCGGAGTATGTAGACCTGTTTCTCTGGTAGACAGCCTGTTTGCTGATGTTTCTCTCAGATTTATTCCCACTATTTAGGTACATATGAAATTTAGGTACAACCACTGCAGTGTCCTGCCTTGAGATGTGTAAAGTTTGTGCTGATTATTCCATCTCAAGGACCTATGCTTTGTTCAAGACTATATCACTTTGTCTCATTAGTGGGATTGCTAGTCTCCATATGTTGGAGCGATTACCTTTATTTGATCAGTTGCATCTTTCCTAATGAGAAACTTACTTTAACAGCAAATTTATTGAAATTATTTAATGGAGTCATCTATGAAAATTATTTGCACTTTTATATGGCTCTGGAGATGACCTCTCAAAAAATACTTTCTGCCACTTCTCCTTAATTCACAGCTAGAGTGTATCTTGCCACTCTTTGCTTGTTCTTATGTGTTATTTGAAACTGAAAAATAATGAGGTTCTTTTTTATCCCTAAAAGAACAGGACCCTTAAAGAAAGCAAAAGAACGGCTTATGAGCTTTTTCGAAAAGGACTTCTTAAAGACCTGGCACTTGGAATTCATTCTTCATTGTACAGGATCTTGTTCTCTGAATGATCTCCTGAAATTTTGGAGATCACTGTGAAAGAAAAATACTTAAGTCTTTTTTAAGATTATAGCTATCCTTTGATTGTCACTGGTAGCTTGTCTTTTGCCATCAGTCTTGGTGGTATTTGAGAGAAGAAAGAGTTATTTGGTTTTCAAGCTATAGGACAGCTGGTGTTGGTTTTGTAGAATCACAGTATATCCTGGGTTTTAAAGCAGCCACAAGGATCATCGAGCCCAACTCCTGGCTCTAGACAGGATCATCCACAAACCAAACCATACGTCTGTGAGCATTGTCCAAACACTTCTTGAACTCAGGCTCAGTGCCATGACCACTGCCCTGGGGAGCCTGTCCCAGTGCCCAAACACCCTCTGGGTGCAGAACCTTTCCCTAACCCCCAGCCTGACCCTCCCCTGTCCCAGCCCCATGCCGTTCCCTCGGGTCCTGTCGCTGTCCCCAGAGAGCAGAGCTCAGCGTCTGCCCCTCTACTCCCCTCGTGAGGGAGCTGCAGGCTGCCATGAGACCTGCCCTCAGCTTCTTCTGCTCTGGGCTGAGCAAACCAAGGGACCTTAGCTGCTCCTCAAACATCTTCCCCTCTAGGCCCTTCACCATCTTTGTAGCCATCCTTTGGACACTCTTTAGTTTTATGGCCTTCTTACATGCCCCAAACTGCACACAGCAGGCGAGGTGAGGTCGCACCAGCGCAGAGCAGGACGAGCCCTTCACTTGACTGGCTAGCAGTGCCATGCCTGATGCACCCCAGGACATGGCTGGCCCCTTTTGGCTGTCAGGGCACACTGCTGGCTCGCGTTCAACTTGCTGTCAACCGAAACTCCCAAATCCCATTACATGGGATTGCTTTTCAGCCTCTCATCCACCAGTCTGTACATACAGCTGAGGTTGCCCTGCAAGTGCAGAATCCAGCACTTGCTATTGTTAAACTTCGTAGAGTTGGTGATTGCCCAGCCCTCTCATTTGTCAGGATCTCTCTGCAAGGCCACTTCACCCTCAAGGGAGTCAACTGCTCCTGTGTTTCATTTGGGAGAAGTAGGTTCTCTGTTGTACAAAGACCTC
Organism: Oxyura jamaicensis; assembly: GCF_011077185.1. NCBI lineage: Eukaryota > Metazoa > Chordata > Aves > Anseriformes > Anatidae > Oxyura > Oxyura jamaicensis. The sequence continues at coordinate 90,214,123 of NC_048894.1, read as the reverse complement.
CTGCCCCACCAGCTACGAGTGTGCTGGCTCTATGAATTGGTTGGGGTCTAGAGAGCTGAGCTACTTAGTTAAAAGTTCCCCAGCAAAAAGCAGTTACTAACTGAATTCATTGGCAAGCAGATCTGTTCCCTGGTCTTGTTTGCACCATTGTGGCACTTAGCATCTTTGCTGGCAAGTACCCAGAGGAAGGGTGGTCTGGGGCAGAAATGAATGAGAACAGGGAAACAGGAGGGATCTTGTCTTACAGTAGGAAGAAATGAATTGTGAAACTGTGCTGCAAAGTTTGGAATGCTTGCATTTGCATTTCTACCTTGAACCTTCTACTTGCAAGTTGTGTAAGGTGTGTTCTCAACAGGAATTGAATACCTGGAATTTCCTAATGTACCATTTGAATTAGTCAGGTTTGTATAGAGGAAGATGTTGCCACAAAGACACAGCACAACCCTTGTAAGGTGTACTTAGAGAATATGGGAAAATACCAAAAGTGGTGTTAAAGGTGATGATTATGGAGTGAAGTTGTCTTTTTCTAATAGTATTCTTGGCTTAGGGTGTTCTTGTTGTAAAACTTGCATTGTAATCACCTTGTAAACCAATTTATGTCTTGTCAGGTGTTTTGTAAGGTATTCAGGGAAACACTAATTTCTTGCACAGTTTCCAAGACAAATGTGACTTTTATCCATTTTTTAGTTTTATGCCCCTTAAAATAGTAACCACTAAATCTCTCTTCTGAGTTTACTATATTCTTTATCTAATCTTCCTGGAAATTAATTCTCATCATTTGAGCCCATATGTTCTTTCCCTTAGCACTCTGGAAAGAGGAAGAAAATCAGAGGAACTCTGAGGTCAAAAAACTAACACTCTTGAGTTGAAGCTTGAGGTATGGTCTGCATCCCAGGAGTTCTTCTGCCTCTTTCCTTTAAACTGGGATTCTCACAGGAGTAGGTTGAAAGTTTTGAAGGTTTTCATATGGAAGCCAGTTCACCATGTTACTAATGATGAATGAACCTTACCCGTAGGCTCTGGGAAATGCACCTGAATTCATCTGTTTATAAATTCTGGTAGAAGCAAAGGGGAAGCTGTAGACTTTTTACAGTAAATCAGTAAAAATGAACAAACAAAATTCTCTAAAAAAATTGACCCGTCTCCCTACCCATAAATTTAAAAGGTGTCTGTTTTCCTTGTGAAATTTAAAAGCAAATTCCTTATTTTTTCAGTGAAGTAGAAATAAATGAAAAACAAATTTAGGCCAGTTGTGTAAAAGCATTTGACAATTTGACAGAAGTTTCTTCTTTTATACTCTGAATAATGTGAATTCTGACCCACGTTCCTATTATTTTTTTTTTTTTGGCAATGTTACATGCTTTTCAAAACTCAGGAAAATAAAATACATACGTCTAAATGTGCCCTACACCAGATTGCTTGAAATGCTTATAAATTGCACGTTTGCAGATGACAACTCTTGCTCATCCAGATACAATGCCAAAGTGAGATATGAAAAGCAATTGGATTTCCTGATTTCTAAAACATAGAATTGCTCTTATGTCTAAAAGGAAGTTGTGCGTAAACCAATAAGGTAATAAGAAAATAAATTTATTTACTGTCATAGTTTAACCAGGAAGGTATGCTTTGTACTGGTGGTGATACATTCAGCATTTTGCACTAGCATACATGATCTTTAAGATCAAGCATCACAGATGCAGAATAGCTGAAGCATGCTGTTTATGAAATTTCTGGTCAGTGTTTTGAGCTGCCATAACCATGAGCTACAATGAATATGAATTTCTAGAGTCTTTAAAATAGGATTATTAATTTTCCTAATAGAAGGAGAATACAATTAGGTTGTCTCTTCACACTTACTGCTTCACTGCTGGCACCTCAGAGGTCCTCAGCGCTGTGTGATGCCTTCTCCTTTCCACTTATTAGTTCTGTGTGCTAGATGCAAGGAGCTGGAGAGATGTTGCACTAGTACGCGGCCATTTAGAGGTATATGCTTCTTGCCTGCCGTAGCACTGCACTGCAGACCTGCTGTGACACGTATGGGACACATGGATTTGTGCCTCAGTCCCAGCAGCTTGCACCACACATCTGTACACTGCTTGTGAAAGCTTGGTGGTGGACTGCCCTGACCTACATAGGAAGAACGTTTAAACCAACATCTAACTTAAACCCTTCTTTTTTTTTTAGTTCAGGTGCTCCTTCTTGTCCAACCCGTGGTGGGGAAGAAAAAGCACTTACTTTGACTTTGCAGCTGTCTTTGGTATCTTTCATCTTTTCCTCAAATTTTCTTCTCTGGTGGTATCTTTTCTAGTGGTATCTTTGATCAAAGATCACCTGTTCTGCACTGCTCATCATTCTTACTGCTTTGCACTATGGATCACATCCATACATTTTTCTTGAAACATCAGTAAATCAGTCTGTACAACAGTCTTGCATCTGATGCCTAGGCATTACTAAGTGCAGTAGTTACTGGAGGTGTATCTTATAGACATCACTAATGTATGTGCAGATCATATGAAGTTCTCTTTGTATGCGTTAACATAATATCGACTTGCTGATAATCCCTTGTAACCACTGTCTGTTTACGCAGAGCTACTGGCGATTCCACATATTCTAGTGACACTTGATTATTTATTTATTTTTCTATCAAAATACACTACTTTTTTCCTGGTTGAACTGCATTTTTTTCAGGTGGCTTTTTAATTTGTCAGGGCCACTCTGACTTGTGATCCATGCCCTTAAATTGCCACAGGTCTTCCCAACTTTGTGACATCATCTACAAACTTCAGTAACCGTCATGCATTTCATCAGGTTGCAGAATGACATCAGACCAGGACATACGTGTCGGTTCATGATTAACTTTTCTGTTACTCTGTTACTGCATCTGTAATGAGAAATAGATTTACAATATAAGATTTTCTTACAAGTTGCATGATTACATCAGCAAAAGACATGTCTGAACTTGGAAGTTAGATTTGAATAAAATTCATCTGAGGATAAGAACAATCCTTGTCTGAAGTGGAATGTTAGGAAAGCTGCCTAAATAGAAGGGTAGAATTAGTTTTAGGTTTGGATGAGTTTTGGATGCTTTCTTGTGAATGAGAAGTAGATTTGCAGCTGTTCCCTGAGATGTTTTAAGTTCACAGCAATTATTTTTGGCCATTCAGATCATTCTTCTGTCTATTGGTTTCTTTTTGTAGCTACCATAATAAGACTTTTGCCCGTCTTCTGTAGTTTCTGGGGGGAAATCTAAAATGGCTGCTTGTTTCAGCACTAAATCTGTCCTGTAGTTGTAGATGGGTATTTTAATTTCAAATGAAGTTGATACTTCAGATGCCTGCCTCAAGCCAAGATTCTGCCTTGTCTCCTGTATACTCGAAGGTGGTTTGGGGGCATGCTCATAGAAGTTAAGACCTAGTTTCTTCTTCTAAAGCACAGAAAAAAATTTTTACAGGCAAAATAAGGAGATATTTCAAGGGCAATTTTAAAACATTTTTGACAACTGAAATACATTTGTGCCATGATTCCTGTTTGATTGAAAGGAAAGGGATTTACTTGAAAATTTAATTACAGCATGTTGAAACCTGGGTTCTTACACATGCTATTAAATATTTAGATGTATTTTCTTCTAACAATCCAAACTGTTAAATTGTTCTGTTAAATTGTTGTTTTGATTGTGTTTTGTTGGGTTGGGTTGGGTTGATTTTGGAAGGATGTGGTGAACTGCATTAAAAAAATGGAAAACTGTGTCACCCATGAGGGTTTCAGTAACTGTGAGGTTTCTATGGGATAGGCGTAAGGTTTAAGAGACCAACAAGGCTGAGAAGGTTGGCTTGACAAAAGCATAGGGCTTTAGCGGGAACAAGTGTATCCCTACTGCAACCAGGAGAAGTTTTTTTTGCTGCACCATCATGATCATTGCTGCACAGCTAGCACTTCATCCCACCAGCTGTCTTGAGGCTCTCATTGCAGAAGACCCCGTTGGAACTGTTCATGTACTAAATTCTTAAAATACAACCACAGATAACTTGCAGATAGTATTTAGCCCCCTTTTTTTGTGAAGTGTCCTTAAATGAAATGTTGACAGGTTATTTTTTCCACTTTTGTGTGATGGTTGACAGAATCAGTTTCAATAAACAGGTCCTTGTTACAAAAACATTACACTGCTTTGATATCCTCTGAAGGAGCTGACATGAATTAAATGTCACAGAAAAAAAAAAGAAAAATCAGGCTTTTGAGCAGCTGAAGTATGAAACCATCCAGAGTTTTTAGTGCTGACTCATATTTAGTGTTCTTACTGTGGCTTTGGTTTTGGGAACTTCTCTCTCCTCAAATTTTATTACACCAGACGCTTAGTTCTCATATAACTAAAATACTAAAAAGTATTACACCCCTCAAAATCTGCAGATTATATAGATTTTGGTCTATAACTTCCCATTTTAACATTATAGAAGCTTTTTTAAACTGTGAGGTATTCGGGCTCTCTTCACTGAGGCCCCACGTATTCATAAACACTCCTTCCCCTTCTTCAAGTACCTCATAATATTTGTCTGTCAAAGGCTGGATTTGTTATTTCAAGTCATTCTTTAAAGCTTTATTTTTATATATATATACTTTTCCCTCCATTTTCTGGGAAAATGGCTGACAGCAGCTGTTTCTAGTTAGTCTGTTAAGAGAATCTCATGTTTATTTTAAGAACCATGTGGATGTACAAGGTTTATTGTGCACTCCTCACTTCCAGTGGATGAGTTTTGAATAAGGTAATTTGGTTCAGCAGTCATTCGGGAATTACAAATGACTATAGGTGGGAAAGGAGGGCAAAAATAAGCAAACTTTTCCTGGGAATGATAATTAGAAGGGTGCCCAAAGAAGCAGAATCTTGGAGTCTTGGAGTTCTTGTCTGTAGATGGAAGATTCTACCTGGTGGTTGGGAGTGCTGAGTGTTTCTCTTCTAGAAGGTTTTATCAACTCAACAGAGGAACGAAATTGTGTTCCTGGAGCAGTTAGTTCCAGATAGGGATGTTTTCTGTGCAGACTGTGTTCCTCCTCAAGGTGCAGAGACAGCCCTCCAACTAATCGTCCGGCTCCAGGATCTCTGTTATGTGTCTTCCCGTCTTCTCTGCCCTCCTGCCAGTGCTCCCAAAACTGCAAAGATACAGGCAGTGTACAGAAGCATAAAACATAAAACGGGAAGTTAACATCAACACACTGCATTTATCTTTGCCAAGAGGGGGTGTGTGACACCAGTTCTGCAATGATGTAATTGTTAGGGCTTTTTTGAGAGGAGGAACTTAGTGTTGGTAGGGATATTTTGGTTGCTGAGATCCAAGCCAAGAACCTCAGTGTCCTACTCAAATAATAGTGAACAACTAGTATAATGCAACGGTGAGATAAACAAATTTTGGAGTGTGGCTTATGTGACTGTAGTCTGAAGGCACAAGTTTTCATTTCAGTTGCATGACATTCACTTGCATGAGTGTGCTAGCGCTGTGAAAAGGATACAGCATTTAGCTGCCTGTTTGCTTTCTCATGAAGCTGTGGTGACACTTAAGAGTACCTTGTTTTGTGGCCAGCAAGCTGGATATACATTCATCAGGATGTAGTTAGATTACAAGACTTTTTATTTGCTTTTTATCTGTGTAACCTAGTAAGCAACCTAAAAGCTATGAAAATAAAGATACTGAGAGTAAGATTCAGTAATAAATACGAGGTGCTGAGTTATTTTCATCTGGAAAGTCTTGTAGGTATGTAGGAAAGTAAGCAGCAGCCTATTTCAGTTCTTGGACCAGTGGTTTTAATCCATTGAGAATAAGCAGGTAGAGAAATGTGAAGAGAGAAAGAAAATGTATGAAGAGATAGAAAAATGAATGAAGAATGAAATGAATGAAAAATGAAATGAATGTATGAAGACAAAGAAAAAAGTAGTTCGTGCACAGAATGGTACCGCTTCTCATAGATAAAAGATTCTTTTTTAGATGCCTGGGCAGTATCTTTCCAGAGGTTTATCCCAGGAACCCACTGTGCAGTAAAAAGCAGTCTATTTTTTGTTTATTTTTTCTCCAATAGATGGCTTAAATGATAAATACAATGGATGATTGTCCTCTTCATAGGGAACAAATGCAAAAGGGTTAAGTTTTCAATTGTGTGATTTGTGGTACTAACGGCTTAGCAATTTATCAAACTACCTTGTATTTTAACATATATGTAAAGATATCTTTATAGTTCCCAGAATCGTACTGCCAATAACATTTAACAGAGTTTCTTTGATCGTTTTAGAGGTGTATTTGATGCTTCCCTCAAAATGGCTGGGTTCTATGGACTCTACACATGGCTGACTCACACTATATTTGGGATTAATATAGTCTTCATACCATCTGGTAAGAATTTGAATAATTATAATCTATTCATAGGTAATATTACATAATTACACAAGGGCAGTAGGATTAAATGTTGCTGATGAGATTAGTCCCGAAGTTATTTTTAGAGAACATTATATCAGAATCTGGCAACTATCAGAATTGAAGTTGTGTATGCAACCTTAATGTGGTTGATTTGTGCAAATGTCTTAATACAGTTTCTAATTACAAAATTGGGTACTTTTTTTTTTTTTAATCATGACACCTGAGGCTGTTCGTGGACTCAGTATATGGTATGAACTCAGAGAGTAGTTATTCAGATTTTTTTTCTTTATTCCCAATTCAATATATAACCTCATTTTCATTTCCCATTTATTGTTCAAACCAGACTTGGAAATATACTTTGACAAGTTTAATACTTTTGTGTGATGCATTGGAGTTCCAAAGAGCTTCTTAGCATTAACTGATTCCTCTAAGTTTAATTTAAACTACGATGGATCTAATTATTCCATGAAGACTGTACAGCTTGTCATAGCTCTTATTTCAAAATCTTTAGATCCAGCTGTGAATTTATGTAGTGCTGCTGAAAACTTATTCCAGGCATGTTTCAAGACGACCATGACTAGGGTGAAGAGAAGTCCCTGATTTCTGTCTTACTTCCGTAGCTTTACCTTTTTCTGTTTTCACAACACATTCCTAGCTAGCTATTTTATTTCTGTTTGTTTTGCTGGCTGTAATTCTTTACCCTTCTGTCCAAGTGTTTTCCAGGTTTTAACTTCATTCTGCGTGCCTTGGCTTTTGTTTCCTCTGTAATTGATAGATGCCGTTTTTTCAGGATGCCTAAATGCAGGAAGATATGGTATCATGAAAATGCACAATAGAGGCGTGCTTCCTATTCTCAGTGCTGTTGCCTGACTGTGTTACCAGCCTCTGGTTTCTGTAACTCTCTAAGTTTTAGCTTTCGAATGGCTGAACAGTTTTCACTGAAAAATCTCCCTGTTCCTCTTTTCCCACTATTCTTGTGTAAAAAACAACAACAACAAACAAACAAAAAACCCCACCAAAACAAAAAGAACAGTTGTAGTAGGGAACAAAAAGGGAAGCTATAAAGCAACAGAAAAAATAACATACAATATCTTGTAATAGAAAAGATCTGTATCATAAAGTACAACTATCTTAAAGGTATTGTTTGTCATTAGACCTGCTTAGAAATCTAATTGTTCTTTTTGTTTCTTTCAAACAAAAAATTGTTCTTTTTGTTACTTTCAAACTCTTATATTTTACATTTTGGTTAGTGAGACCAAAAAGGAGAAAAAAAAAAGTTTTTTTTTTTTTTTTTTTTTTTTTCTATTGTGCTCATTCATTTTGCATTAAATTAGAATTACAGCAGTACTACATCACTTGAGATTACTAGGGGTGTTTGAATAAGCAGGAGGCTGTATGCCTGTTTGGACACATGCGTGTGTCTGCACAGATATGTATTTATTTATGTGCAGACATTAATACATGAAGTCAAGGGTTTTCTATTCGCCTGGTTTCTCACAGTACTACTTACATTATACTGATTGTTCCAATGCCTCACTGAGACTTCCTTTTGTATACTTTCTTGTGCACAGTTGCTAATTTTGTGGTTACATTAAATTTGAATGATTGCTATAACTTCAACTTTTTCTTAATTGGTGTCTCTATTGGAAGTAACTCTTTGTGACTAATAGCTGGTGGAGCTTTTCTGTATGGGGAATAGTTCCATTTTCTTAAATATAGTTCTTTTTTTCCTCGACCACAGTTATAATACAGTAAGAGCCTTATGTGCTATCTCTTCAGTGTCTTGTTTACAACAGTTGATGGAAGTGAGACTACTGGTGTGGCTCAAGTGTCAGAGTTGAACTGTAAATGTTTTTGTACTTATGTTTCTCTCGTCTTGTTCTCACCCCTGCTTCTGTGTGCTCTAGCATTAGCAGCAATCCTTGGAGCAGTTCCATTTCTGGGGACGTACTGGGCAGCAATCCCTGCAGTCTTAGACTTGTGGCTTGTGCAAGGACAGGGATGCAAAGCCATTTTGCTCTTGGTTTTTCACCTGTTGCCAACCTATTTTGTAGATACAGCAATATATTCGGATATATCAGGGTAAGTATACTGAAAATGTTTTAAATTTACATATTGTAAAAATGCTTAATGAACAACAGTGCCTTTAAGTTTACTTTTATGAAGCATGTATAACAGTCTTTAAGCACGAGAGTAGGTGTAGTGACATCTCAGTAAAACCAACCTAAGTGACATTACTTTCCCAGGCCTCTTTTCTGTGAAATTTGTCATTTCAGAGGTCTTGAACTTGTTCTCAGTCAAAAATTCAGCTGCTCTGGCTGGTAAAGTAAACTTACATTATTTATCTGATCATTGACTAATGACGTCTTGCATTCTCCTTCATAACACCTAACGCCAAATGATGCTGCAGAACAAACAGAAAATCCATGAGAAAGTTATGGACCTGAATAAAATCCTGTAATTTTTCAAAATAAGCTATGAAAATTTTAAGGATTGTTTTGAAGCCAGCCTTTGTATTGTGCCACTGTGCCGTAATGTAGAAAATCTATTGATTTTCGATTGATGTTTAAATGTATTGAGACATCTAAAAGTGTGAAATTGGAGAGAGGCTTCTACTGAGGCAGCAGCCAGAGCTGTTTTCCTGCTGTTGGAGCTGAACACAATTTTTCTGGAAAAATCTTGCTAGGTTCTTGGCTTCCTGTATTGAGTTGAAGTGTCTCCTGGTTTTAGCTTTGAGTTTGTACGCAAAGATTTTACCTTGTAAATCAAATTGTGGAACTCAAACGAGAAAATGTAGAAGGGAAGTTTTACAGAGCTATCAAAGATATGAACAGTCAACATTCATATGTGCAAGACGTGTTCACAAACATGTCCAATATAGATTAAAAGTTATACTCTTCTAGTCACTGCTTCAGTCTTAGTCATCAGAAGCAAACCTAGTAAATTATTTTGAGAACTTTTAATGACAAGGTGTGAATGCTCTATCAGTCTTTGCTTTCATGCTCCAGACATAGCTGTGTGCTGAAACTAGTCCTTCATTTGTATTAATTTGTATTGTAGTGAATTAATGTAGAATAAAGACATTGTTTCAGCTGTTTTGCTAGAAATTCATTTTTGTCCACCAAATAGTTACACTGAACAGAGAGAACCTTATGATAACATGAGCAATATTAATAATCTTTTTCATAGATTGTTATTTTCCATGAATTAAAGCTAACAGGTGAAGTATAATCAAATTACATTGTTTTTTTTTTCAACAATAAATTGTGGATAAATTTAAGGCCAGTAGCTATTTAAGCAGCCAATAATTCTTTTACTTATTAAAATATATTTTTTGACTTTGTGGGTTGTGGGCTCTGTTCACTGTCCAGAAAATAAACGTGGCAAGAATAGATTTTCTAATGATGCATCAAAATTGTATTCTTCCCATTACATAAAACAGTAAGCATCATGCTGCCTTACAGATTAGGTTAATTCTATTTGAAATAGCTATAATTAGGTTATGCAAGGTTTTCTAAATACATTAAGTTAATACTGTAGCTCTCTTTTATCAGGTGATCTGTTGTTTGATTTAGCAAACTAGCCAGAAAAAACTTTAAAACTGATACAAGTATTAGAATAAAATATTAGAAATTTTTAAAGGTTTAGAAATGAATCACATGTCTACTGTTGGAGCAACATAAAACTTTAAGGTTGAGACTGTCCTCTCAGAAACAACAATCTGTTTGGCCCCACCAGTATGTTAAATTTGTTCTAGTTAAGACATGATTACGAGGTGAGTATGATGTAATAAATCACATTTCGTGATCTTATCATTACACTCAGAATTTAGAGCAACTTCCTAAAAATTGGATGCTAAGTTTCAACTGTAGGCTTTCTAATCTAATTCCTAAAAGATATATGGTAACTGTTCTTTGAAAGATGAAATGTAAATTGCTATCATTGTGTAAATTAATGTCTCTTCTCAGGGCTTCAACATAATAAATGTTGCTATCTGTCTTAAAATTTAATGATTCTTGACCATAAAGCATGAACAGTCTTTGTAATCTTTCCATTTTCGAAACGGAAATGTTTTTACCATTAACTCCTTCAGATCCCTTGAAGTGTTCAGGTTGGATGGGGCTTTGGGCAACCTGGAAGGTGTCCTGACTTTGGCAGGGGTGTTGGAAACGGGTAATCTTTAAAGGTCCCTTCCAACCCAAACCATTAAATGATTCTGTGATTCTTCCAACAGTTCTCTAGAAAATCGCTACTGTAGATAGTGCTACCATTATTTGCTATAAATTTTGTTTGATATATTGTACAAATATAGTACAGAATGCAGCTTAGAATACTTGTGCAGTCATTCAAACAGCAGTTTATTCTAAATACTGGCATCTGTAAATATATGTCACTTTTAAAGCTTAATGATACTGTGTGATTAATCCGCATTTCATGATCAATAGTATTGTTGCTTGTTGTTCTTACTTTAATTTTATCCTTCTCATGTGTAATTCCAGAGGTGGTCACCCTTACCTGACAGGTCTTGCAGTAGCTGGTGGGGCATATTACCTGGGACTGGAAGGAGCCATCATAGGACCAATTCTACTTTGTATACTTGTGGTTGCCTCCAACATATACAGTGCCATGTTGGTTAGTCCAACAAATTCGGTGCCCACTCCATCACAAGCAGCGTGTCCATTACAGATTTACCGGTAAGCTTTAAGTGCCTTACATGTACGCATGCTAAGTTTTTCATGGAACACTGTAGACACACACAGGTGTAGAGAATGTGTGCATGAGTTTTTGTACGTGTGTGCCTGCACACATACATGTGCATTGAAGTATTCAGAGAGGATTCCACTATCCCGTATTCTAGAAGTAAAAAGTACTGTAAAATGCTCTCTGGAATTTGTAAACTTGAAATGTTTGTCTAATGTCTCTCAGCTTCTTATGGAAGGCTCTTTTAGAATATTCATTGACAATACCTTTGTATCTTATAATACACATGCTGCCTTTGTACTTGAAGATAATTGAACATCCCCTGTTCCCTGTGTAAAACTATTATTCATGGATATCTGATAGTGTTTATTGGCCTTAATAAGAGAACTGTCTGCGGATATTGCACTTCGTGTTACTTTACCATACTGCAAAATATGAATAAACATATTTGAATTTAAAAGAATGAGATTCCTTTATATGCCATTATTCCATTAAAAGTATGGTCTTGATTAATCTCTTTATTGAAATTACCAAATGTGGAATATAGAAATGTATTTTTAAACTGTACAGCTAAGGAATGGGATGAATAAATTCCTAACTGAATATTTAATTAGAGTTGGAAATCATATTGTGAAATTATTAATGACAATAGGCATTTTAATGTCTCTACTGTCTTGTTTAATTATATAGGCTAGCTCATTATACATATATCTTAAAGAGATTCTATGCTTGTGAGCAATTCTTTGCTTCATTCACATGAATAATGTTGTCATCTTTCATCTGACGAAAAAAATCACTAATTGGACCTGTCTGTAGTCTCTGACTTGTGGAACTTATGCTCCTAGACTTTCCATATACTACACATAGTGCTGCCTGCAGTACACACAAAAATTTGCATGTGATTTTTCCCTGTTTCATTTGTAGGAAACCAGACATTTTCAGTCACTCAAAAAAATGATTTTTTTTTCCAGGTCACCTAGAGAGAGTCCTGAGGAGACGAAAATGGCTGCTGAATGATGACGTTGCTGTGCTGCACCTATTTGACTCAAGAGAATCATTCTCTTCTGTCTTCAGTTCACAACAGCCATGGCCTTCTGTCCCTTTCCAGCTGAACCTAGGGACAGCTCATGGGGAAGCATAGTTTGGGTGTTAGGAGAAACCACTTCCCAAATTACTGCTGGCCTTACATTATTGTGCACTTTGCTTCTTCAAGAGAGGAAGGAAGTCTACTTCCATGGCTTTGCATACTAACACACAGTTCCACTGCCGCCTTTGTAGACCTTCTATCTTCATAAAAAGGATGGCTAAGAGGACAGGTATATCCACTGGAGTTGTTATCTGCTGAAATAACTAACTTGGCTTTTATTTATTGGGTTATTTGCATTACTAAATTGTAGTAGTTTTCCAGAAAGCTAATTCCAAAATATTTATTTTCTGTTCATCTGGTGGCAACAGAGGTGTAAACCACTCATTGTTAAATGAAGATTGAATACTGTTTGTTTGCTGCTCCTCAAAGTATTTCTTTAAAGGCTTTAATCATCACCTTTAACTCCCAAGTACACTTAAATCTTTTATAAGCACTGAAATTTATGGTTGGAGACAGGTATTTCTAATATCTTCCTGAAATTAGTAGACATACAGATTGTAAAATGTGGGTTTTCCTCATATTGAAATAGGAGGACTTGTTTTAATAGTTTAAATCTGGTAGTATTTTGCTGTTTGTTCACCATCCCAGTGGAGTCATCTTGTCAACTAAATTTAATCAAAGGCCTTAAATGTTTTCAATCAGAGGTTAGGTACAATTGTCATGTCTACTTCCAATAAGAAGAAGAGCTTGAATGGGGATTGTTCTATGTTGTTTTTCAAATGCTGTGACTGAGTTCCATTTACTTTTCAGACAAATACAAGTTTATTTCTAAAGAGGAAGGGAAAGGAACACAGACTTTGGTTTTGTTTAGTTTTTTGTTGTTGTTGTTTGTTTGTTTGTTTGCTTGCTTGCTTGCTTTTTCCTTGTAAGCTTTTTCCCTCTGGCCAAATATCTTAGAAAGTTAGGCAGAGTTCTTAGATTTCTGAAACAGTGCATTGCCTAGGTCACAAAAGCAAACTACTTGAGCGTTTTTCTTCCATATGTAATTCTGTTTAAATTGCAGTTTTGGTGACGTTTAAGGCCTTTTGTATTGCTTGTTGAAATACTTTGACACAATGGATCTTTATACCATGGAAAACAGGAAGTGGTGTTTTGGTGGAAGTTTCATACTTGAACAGATTTTCCACAAACACGCTGAGGCCCTTGGTACAAAGTAGCAGTTGCACATGCTTAACCAAAGAACCACCTTTCAGTTTCTAGTAACTTATAACTTACCTTGAATTTATTTCAGAGTTTGATTGACAAGATTTATATTGAATGCAGGCATGCCTTGCATTTATTGTTTACCATAACACAATGGTTGGTACACAAATCTGTTCGTATCTAGGAATAAGGATGTCTGGTTTGTGTAGAGACAGGTCTCAGTAAATTAGATGTTTATTCTATTCCCGTTGCAGAGATGCTCATAGATTGGGAAGGCACTTACTTTCTTGATAATACATGTGTATGTATTGATGATTTCTGAAAGTGTATCGCCATAGAAAGTGGCTGGCAAATAGCCTAATACTTATTAAGCGAGGAACTCCTGCTGTAGGTTTACAATAAACAGGCTGCCTATTAAGACATAAATAGCCTAAGTCCTCGGATTCTCTGCTGCAGTTTTACTGAAATTTTATGCCTAAATGTGGGGTTTCAAGTGTGCTGGTTTTGGCCTTGCAAACTTGCAGATATGTGTTTGGAGGACAGATTGAGGCTTAATGTAGTGGTTGGACTTTAGTTCATTGAAATATGGAAATATCACATTTAATATTTTAAATTTTGAAAGACCTACACATCAGTTTGAAGTTACTGTACAGAAGGATGTGTTGTTTGTATTAAGTAACTGTCCAACTGTCCCCTATTTTAATTTCCTTTTTTTTTTTTTAATTAATCTTTAATAAAACACATCTTCATAATTGTTGCTGGCTAGGGTAGAAGATGACAGAGAAACTGAGGCTGCTCCTAAATACTCCTGCAACACTCTAACCAGTTTAAATGAGACCACCATGATACTTGGGAGACTTTTTTTATTCAATTAATTAATTTATTTTTTTTGTCCAGAATTTTGCACTGAAAATGTCTTCTTCACATTATAGCCTCTTGCAGACAGCATTTACCGATTACTAGCAAGAAGATTGCATGTTTAATATATTCCCAGTTTTCTGTTGCTTTTCTTTGCTCACTGGTCAAGACATTTGTATTATCCACATTTTTTCCCAGTTATTTCTGAGACAGTCTTTCAGACTCAGCATGGTCATTTTAAAGATTTGTTGTAAATCATTATTTTGTTTGCTTGTTTTTAAGTTTTCTTCTTCTCCCTCCCTGTTCATGTGACTGCCTTAAATCAAAAAAGGATTTCTTATGTGAAGATTGAAACTGATTTCAGACAGTTATCTTCAATAATGGCAAGTCAGTGAAATCAGCCGAGAACGTATGTTGCATTTTGATGTTGCTTTTCCAACATGACATCATTTTGTACGGAGAGTTAATTTCTTGTGTAGTCTTTTAGTTTGTCCACCTTTGAAATGAGTCTGCATACTTGATGCTCTCTTTAAATTCAGCTAGGACGTGCCATGGAGAACCTTCTGTAGTATGGTCTTTCTCAGGAGATGAAGCTTAAGGATCTAGTGCTATGTGCCACGTCTGACTGAGGAATAAATTTTGTGGCTCGGTGGTATAGTACTGGTATGCTGCCAGAAAGAAAAGAACAAAACGTCCAATAACACCTTCTCAGAATATGAAATACTCGCAGAATTCTGCCACTCGTGTATTTTAACAACTCTATGTTCTTTTCTGGAAAGATTTGGCCTCTTTAAGACTAGTTCTAGTTTGGTTTAGTTGAGTCTCACAATAACCTGAAAATAATCGAAGTGGTCATTTTGACTTCTGGTCATTTCAACATACAAGTTCCTGGTTATATTGCTTTGTCTGCAAAAGCAAACAGCAGCTGTGTGAGATGAGCTTTCAAATATCTTTTAGGCTTCAGAAAAAAAAAAAAAGGCGACAGGCAGGGAGGGAAACTGCTCACACACACGCGTTTTGGTCTTTTGTAGAGGCATTAAACTACAGTTTTCTTAGCAGTGACAGTCTTAATATGTTTGTAGGTAAGAAGTTGATGGTCTTTAGCTTTACTGTAAACAGTCATTCCAGGGGCAAGTATTTACTTGTATTTGATATATTTAGTATTCAATTTGGAATAATAACAGTTCAGAATTCAGAAAGGAGTGCTTATAGCAGTAAACCAAGACAACGTGGTCTCACAGTATTGTAAAATACAATGATACCGTTTTTTATCATTCTCTTCTAGCACGTCAGGCTTGTTGCAAGTAAGTGCAGTGCCAAAGGACAAGGGTAACTGTTTTTGCACAGAGCCTCAGTTAGCCCTTTCTCCCCTTCCTACACCTTAGCTGAACGTTACTGTACTGCAGCAGAACCAGCAGAAGCGAATGTGTGCCCGTTTACAGCCCAGCTTGTTAACCTCAGGTCACTGTAAGCACTGGCTTAATTGAACACGACGCAGCAAGTTGCAAAGGGTGAGAGTCCAGCACATGCTCATTTTGCCAGCCTTACTGCAATACGCTGGCTTTCAGCACAGATGCGCTGTGACCAGCTGGGAGCAGCAATGGTTTATTTTGAAAAAACAGTGTTTAACATCAGAGGCATACATACAGTATGCATTTTCCAGAAATTAACTTGATACCCCCGTGTCTAATAATTGAGACAACAGTCGGATTTTTCCATTCACATTGGTATACATGTTGGTTCATCTAAGATACCTTGAGGCTTGTCTGATTTCAAAGGGTAAGTGACTTTTCTTCAAGACACTGGGAGAAGAAAGATGCACTTTTGTACATTCTGTCTGTGATTATTGGATTAGGAAATCCATAATCTGTTAAATTGAATAAAAGAAGAAAAAAAACAAAACATTGCAGAGGGAAAATCGGAGGCTTTCTCCAATATTAAACATCAGTGTAATTTCTGAAATAGGTGTTTGCTTGTAATATTAAACAGGATTTCAGAAAGCCTGAAAATACAAAATCGGATAAAATTATACCCTACTAAAACCAGCAGCAGCATTGCTAAATTGCTAATCCCAAGTACTGGTGGCAGAATATTGTAGAGTGCTGCCTTCCCTATGAACCTACACAAAGGATGGGAAAAATATCATTTTTCTCCTGAGACTGTATGGCTTTGCATCAGTGGTGGAAGATACTTCCATAACTGCCTTTATTCAGACACTGTGTATGTATTACATTGGATTAACTTTCTCACTGCTACCTTTATGAAAACCACATCATCTTTACAAATTCCATCTTGGCTTGTTTTTGAAGGGTATTATTAATTACAAACGCTTTTTGGTGAAGCATGCTTTGGCAAATCTATTCCCTTCTAATTTCTGATTCCATAAAACTAAAATTGCCTAATACTAAACCTTTTTGAGGTTTGATCTTTAACCTGTTACTGTTGTTCTCTCGTTTTCAGTAAAATTCTTTAATGCTTCATGATAAAAATATCCCAGATCACTTTTAAGTGATAAAATTGGAAATCTAAGAAAAAAAAAAATGCAACGTGGAAAATGAAGTTGACATTTTGAAACCGGAATCCATGCCAGAAGTGTAGAGCCTATTCAGGGATTCCACATGGGGTTCATAAATGTATGTGTTGATGTGCAGCATTTATAAATATGAACAGTGTCTGTTATATTCAGACTTCAACTGAAATTTCGTCTTATCATTTTTTTTAAAGATATCTGAGAACAAAATAGTTCCTGTATATAGTGAAAACAAGCACTATTTTCTAGAATTAATGTTTACTTCGTAAAGGTCAGAGGATAACCAAGCAAATACTGGTGGGGTGACTAGGACTGTTTTGCTGTAGTTAATATAAAGTTGGGAACGGCTGTTCTTCCATCTAGTAAGGCATTGCTAAGAGATTACTGGTCCTGGAAGTATTTGCACACATCTACTAAAGAGCTGCCAAAATTAATAGGTCATGAAATACGTCTTCAGATCCCCAGTCTCTTAACCTCTTCCGCATGCTCATCTGGTACCTCGTTTTGAATCTGGTTTAGTATATGAGAGTGTTGCTTCGTGCTATTTTGGGATAGATTTCCCTGAAGGGCACGCTTGGAATGTCCGTGCTGATACAGTATGTCCAATTCAGGAAGGAATTGCTAATTGGCAAGTAAGTGCATCCCTAATGTGCGCTGCATATGGTTGGACTTGGACAAATATAATTGGTGTTTTATTGAACTAGAGGTTGTTATGTAGTGATTCCAAAGCTAGGTTTGAGTCAGAAGCAGGGCATATTAGCTTGCAGCAGGATGCATTTGGAAGATAGCGAAGGCAGCATGAGTGCTCTAACATCCACGTGTCTATCTGGACGATTTTCAGCATAAAGGTTTTAAAAGGAAAATACTGATTTATTTTCCTAGCCTGACTTTTTGCGTCTTGACTTTGAATGGGGACCCAAAGTCAGAGTAACTTTTCATGGTACTGTTGTGGATTAAATGTCAGGGGCATCACGAAGCTACAGTGTAGCCACAGAACAGAAGTTGGTTAGGAATCGTCATCCAGACCATAAAGTTGGAAGAACAAAATCCAAAATTTTGGCCTCCTTTCTGCCAGTCTGAAGTTTTTCAAGAAGTATCAGTAAAAAACACCTTCATGTTGTTTATACCTTAATGGCTGAGCAGATCAATGTATTCAGTTTCCAGTGTCACCACTGGTACATTCTGCAAGCATCTAAGTTGTTCAGATTGTAACCTTTAGCAACCCTCTGCTTCAGTGATTGTTGGAAAGAAGCTTTTTATACTAATATTGGGTGTTTACCTATAAATATAAGTTAACTACTGTTTGATATTTTGGTTGGAAGACTAGCAACGGTTTGGTTTTGTTTTGTTTTGTTTTCCCCTTTGGTAAACTTCATCAAACCAAATCCAAAGAAACCTTTGATACTGTGTGCTGACTGTCTAGATCCTACTAAAATCTAAAAGCAGACCTGCGTTACAGAGTACAGTCTGTTCAAAAGCGTGCATTTCTAACCAGTACTTGGGGGGATTTGGAGCAATAACTTCTATCTGTTGACTCAAATTTGTCTGTAAATGTACCTGCGATACATTTTCAGAATGGAACTACATTCAAGACTAATGTTTCCATAACTGGTTTTGGTACAGCACCTTTTTTTTTGCACGTGTAATATTGAAAATATAATCTGTATGTCCATTTGTGACAGAGAAAGAATGTGAGTTAAGGTTGAGAAGTACTTGCGTAGACTGCGGAGGTATTTAATTAATTTTGATTGTATGCACCAGTCCTCTTCCTAATAACCTTTTTTTTTTTTTTTTTTTGTAGCAGGTATATGAGGCTTTTAACTTAATATTGTATTCACACTGCAGTCCTTTGTAAGCACAGAATGTTTAATATATTTTGAAATAAAATGCTGTTAAAGAAAAGAAAATGGAGTTTGATTTGAGTGATTGGATCTTTGAAATGAATCACAAAGACCAGGTTAATCTGGTGAAAAATCTCAAGCAAAGCTTGAGACGAAGCACAAATAAGGCAACGGATCTGCAGTCACTGAGCATAACTCCATTTAGGTCCATACTTCTTTTTTTTTTCTTCACAATTTCCATGGGGTAAGGGCATGTGCCTCAACAGTAACTATGATTGGGCTGACATCTGGCAACCTGCTACACTGCCCGCAGTAGCATGACCACGCATCCAGACCCTGCAAACGCTTGCATTCAGCAGCTGCAGGTAATGCAAGTTACTTTCATTATGACATACTCTGTGAAATGGAAATGATTCTTTGGTGTCTAAGCATAATCTTAGATCATTCTATCGACAATAAAGCAAAAGTGATCAAATCCTCTCTGCATGACTGCTCACGTGTTTAAAAAGAGGTACGGCCGATGTTCCACTTTCAGCCATCTCATTGTTCATATGAATGATACTTAGTTGTCTAAGGGATCAAACCTTGTTTAGTTAGTATGGGCAGGGATTTTTTGCGAATTATGCAATTATGCTAACAACATAATAATGACTTTTTTTTTTTTTTTTTTTTAACTGGGGCTTCCAAGATGCCCAGAGTTCCTTCTAAGTTGCTCACATGACAAACATATCCGTAACCCAGCAGCCCGTTTGCAAAACAAATGCACTTTTGTATGAACTCCTTTGCTCCCATTTTTTAAAAAAATACGTATTTTTAATGTACAAACACAGTGTTTGTTTTTATGAAGAGAAAATTATGGCTTTTCTCATGTTCAGCAGTGACAGCAGATAAAGCTTTAAAATGGTTTAGTCTCCTTTGGTGAAGGAGACTATTTGCTCAGTCTCAACTCTGCTCAAAGTACTTCAGGAGGTCTATGTCCAATATAATTAATGAGTATTTTGGAGGTGGAAGGTTAGAGTGTATGAAAGAGCTATCAGGCAGATACAAAGGAAGAAATGTGCTGAAAGGAATGTTATCGATGTGTTTTGAGCTTGACCAAATACATAGATTAAAATGTAATTGTTTCATTGTAATAAGTCCTCATCATTTCCACACTACATATTTATTCCTTGGAGAATTCAGTTGGATCAGCTGGATTGTTAATCTAAGCAAGGATTTTCTGGTACAGTCATTCATACTGTAGTTGGTTTTCCTGGAGATGACTTTGGCTCATACTGATTGCCTTTTTTTTTTCTTTTTTTTTTTTCTTCGGTCTTTTAACCTCTGAACAGAGTCAGCTCTGCCCATGCAGGACTGCAGTGTAACAATTCCTCTCTCACTTTTGGGAAGGACATGCGCTGAATAGATGCGAGCCTCTGAGGGCCTTATCACCTTCTCCATTCCCTCCTCAGTTCTGCTTGTTGCAATTTGGTTAGCATTAAGAATTAATTGCTGGGGAAGAGGGGATAAAAGCCTCTCCATCAAAGGGTTTCAGCTGTTAGCATTTAATTGAAAAGTGACAGAAAATCTATGGCAAGCAGCCGACTGCGACTTGCAAGATGAATCCATTGTTTCTTTGGGACTGGTGGGAACTAAAATCAGAAGAGTAGCTTTTACTATACATGGCATTTTCTCTGCCTTTCGGAAACAAATATTACTGAATATATCATACATTGGAGCAATCCAATTGGAGCTAATCTATTTTTTTGAACTTCAAGATGACCAGCGGGGCGTGAATTGCTCTTCCTGCTGAGTGAGGCCGAACCAAATAACTGCTTTACTAAACAACTTTTACTGAACATTGGCAATATTTTTTCCAAAGACTACCTTCATCTGTTTTCATTCTTACTGCTTTAGAAGACTTTTTGTATTTCAATTAACAGCACTGAAAAAAAAAATAGGTGGTAAGATTTTTTTCCATCTTGTGAACATTAAAGTCCCTTGTTCACTTTGCAGTTGCAATCTTCTGGCTTTACCACTCATAAAAATAACAGTTATCATTCTGAGAAAAAATAATACCCTAGACACTCAAGTATATCTAGTTGACATTAATCCAAACACACAGTGAATGATAACAAGGAAAATGGTAAGAAGAATGAAAGCAGCTCAGAAAAACACTGAGATGGTATCTCATGCTGCCATTTAAAATTTCATGCTGCAACTGAGATATATCATGTAATCCTAACATCGCATGCAAAAAGAATTGAGCTTGCGTGTTTAATGTTAAGTTTATTCTTCCCTTTGAGTGAAGGATGTTTAAATCCTTTGGCATAGCTTTATATCAAAAATTTAATAGCTTTCTTCCACCACCTCAAATCAGGAACTACTCGATGCTGATTACTTTTCTATGTAAATTCACAAGGAAGTTCATGTTACACTTCATGTAGCAGTTCTTTTTTCCCTTTTTTTTTTCTTTATACAAGATCATCTTTGAAATTGAAGTATTAATGCTGCCATTATTTGTGTTAGGATGAACCCTGAATACTTCTTTGAGGATCCAGTTCCGTGAAGTTCTGAACATGCATGCTCACAAGTGGTTTAGTCAAGTTGGTAGCTGCAAGGTGATTTAAGGAAGACACAAGAAATGCATTTATCACGTGGAGCTAAGGAGTGGTGTACTTGTGAGTTTCAACCTGCCACAAAGTGATGGCTGCATGGGGTGCACAGCCCTGTGCAGGGCTTAAAATATTTGTCTTAAATGAACAAAACCCCAACTGTTCTAGGTTGTCCACAGCCCTGTGCTTTGCTTGTCTTGCTTCTGCTTTGTTGCAACAGAGCAGAGAAAGAGATGGGATAGGAGCCATGAAACAAATAAGGAAGAAATAATGTAATTTATTCCATTTGTTTCCCAAACTCCCTTACTGGCCTTTTAGGCTCCTTATTTTATGTTCTTAATTTGTGCCATGTTCCGCTGTGCTAACACTAGAATAAGCGTGAGCATAGGTGTGCAGCTACAAGTACTGAAAGCTGCTCATGGAGATGTTGCCCTCCCCATTCCTGACCACATGCAGCAGAGCTGATTGCCTGGCAGGAATACTGCATCAGTCCCCCGTGCAGTGTTCAGCCAAAATGAAGCACATGAGCCTGGCACTGTATCCACTCCATTCTTCGTGTTGTGCCAACAGCTACGAAAATCTGCTCTAGCTATTCCTTCAACTACTTCCTCCTCCCTTCAGTGTAATGAGAGTTTAAAAAAAATTGAAGGCACTTGCAAATGCATGCAGGTGAAAAGCAGTAATCCAAATATCTATACAACTATGTTGTCTTTTTTTTCTTTTTTTTTTTTTTTTTCCATGCACCTAGAACAGTGCACAAACTTGCGTTCTTGGTTCACAGCTGGAATCAAATCCTCATGCCTCAGGGACATAAAGCAGGCTGTTTTGATTTTGCCTTTCTTACCATAATCTACTCTTTAATATTAATAAAAAATAAAAACAAAATAATCTTGGGCAAACATCTGCTTTTGTTTACTGAAGAAGATGAACGGCAGAGATAAAGAACAATGTGATAAAACTTCTAAGAACTTTTGGTGCTTTCAGAATTTGTTGATAAGTATCTTTCAGATGGCATTGTCTGACAAGCTTTAGGGAACCTCGCATATAGTTTTGGCTGTATGGTGCCTTTGTGTAATAGATATGAGGCTCAGCAAGTGGAACCAAACAATACTGAGGATGAAGGCTCGTCTGGCTTGGAGATTTTGCTGAGGTTAAGCCAGCCTATGCCCTGCATCAAAACTGCTTCTAGAAAGCAAAAAGATGGGTCATTGTCATCTCCCTTCTGAAGGGAACAGAAGGCCCAATATGCAGACTGGACCCACTTGTTAGGGAATTCTGCTGCCTCCCTGGGGCTCTACAGGGTAGAGATGTAAAGAGAAAGCCTCCTACCCTGGTGTAACCCTCAGGTGATTATTTTCCATTATTGATTTTTCACAGAGGGAGCAATGAAGTTCCAACAAGAAGTCAGAGGGCAATCAAGAGAGACTTCAGTGCCTTGGGACAACTGGTTAAGGGACCAGGAGCACAAGTGGTGTTCTCCTTTATCCCTCCAGTTACAGGCAATGGTGGGGGAAAACAGAAAGAGCCAGCAGATCAATACCTGGCTCCAAGCCTGGTGTCACCAGCAGGACTTGGGGCTTTTTATCATAGGTTGACACTAAGCCTGCTGGCAACAGACAGGAGAAAGGGAGAAAAGGATTCTCCTCAAAGGGAGAAAAGGAATTTGGCACAGGAGTTAGCAGGGCTTGTTGAAAGAGCTTTAAATTAGATTTAAAGGGAGGAAGCATAAAACCAGGCTTGCTAGAGATAAGCCCAGGGGTGGCACACTGATGGTTGTGGGACAGCGTGCTAGCAAGGTCCTTTGGTCTGCCCTCCCAGTGGAGGTAGGGGGTGGGGAATCATACGACAGCAAAAACACAAGGGATAGTGATGGGTTAGAACTCACGGAAGTGCCTGAGAATGGTCACCTCAGAATTAGGGTCCTCCCCCTTGCCCAAAAGACAGCCCAACTGAAGAGCATCTACACCAACGCGTGCAGCAGGAAAACTACAATATAGTTGTCATCACATACGCGTGGTGGGATGACTTGCACAACTGCAGTGCTGCAATGGATGGCTATGAAACCTCCAGAAGAGAGAGGCTAGGAAGGAGAGGAGGTGGGGTAGCCCTGTATGTTAGGGAGTGTTTTGATTGTCTTGAGCTTGATGATGGTGACTATGGGGTTGAGTGTTTATGGGTAAGAATCAGGGGGAAGCAAACAAGGCAGATGTCATGATAGAAGTCTGCTATAGACCACACTACCAGGATGAAGAGGCAGATAAAATACTGTATAAGCAGCCAGGAGAATTCTGACAATCACTAGCCCTTGTTCTTGTGGACGACATTGACTTACCAAATGTATGCTGGAACTACAACACAGCAGAGAAAACAAGTCTAGGAGGCTCCTGGAACGTGTGGAAGATAACCTCCTGACACAGCTGATGAGTGAGCCAACTAGGGACCATGCCCTGCTGGACCTTTTGCTTATGAACAGAGAAATTGGAAGTTAGGTGGAAGTGTTGATCTGCTTGAGGGTTGGAAATGTCTACAGAGGAATCTGGATAGGCTGGACCTATGGGCTGAGGCCAACTGTAAGAGGTTCAACAAGGCTAAGTGCTGAGTACTGCACTTGGGACAGAACAACTCCATGCAACACTACAGGCTGGGGGAAGAGTGGCTGGAAAGTTGCCCATTGGAAAGGAACCTGGTGGTATTGGTCAATACCCAGCTGAACGTGAGCCAGCAGTGTGCTCAGGTGGCCAAGGCCAACAGCATCCTGGCATGTATCAGGAATAATGTAGCCAGCAGGACCAGGAAGGTGATCATTCAATGTACTCAGCTCTGGTGAAGCTGCACCTCGAGTACTGTGTTCAGTTTTGGGCCCCTCACTACAAGAAGGACATCGAGCGTGTCCAGAGAAGGGTTCTGAAGCTGGTGCAGGGTCTAGAGAACAACTCTTATGAGGGAACTGAGGTCATTTAGCTTAGAGAAAAGGAGACTGAGGAGAGACCTTATCAGTCTCTACAATGACACTGAAGGAGGTTGTAGTGAGGTAGAAGTCAGTCTCTTCTTCCAAGCAACAAGTGATAGGACAGGAGGAAATGGCCTCAAGTTGCAGCAGGGGAAGTTTAGGTTGGATATTGGGAAAAAAAAAAATCACTGGAAGGGTTGTGGAGTATTGGAACAGGCTGCCCAGTGAAGTGGTTGAGTCTCCATCTTGGAGTTACTTAAAAGATGTGTAGATATAATGCTTAGGGATGTATTTTAGTGGTAGACTTGGTAGCGCTAGGTTAAAGGTTGGACTTGATGATCTTAGAGGTCTTTTCAAACTAAATGATTCTACAATTCCATGAGCACATCCTTTTTGCAGGGCTGTTGCTGCTGCCTATGCAATGTGATTGTTGACAGCTCTGAGAACTGGAGGGAGGTGAGGCTGCAAGTTTTGCATCTTAGCCTGTGTTTCTTTGTTCTCAGAAGAAAGAAATTCATCTCCATTTTCAGGGATGTGAATGTAATGGGGCTTGTTCAGAAAAGGCATACTTCAGTAATTTTAGCTTGTCTGAACTTCAGCATTTTCTTGAGGCATTGGGCCTTATGCTGGTGAGTTAAATTTGCTGCTCCCCATCTGGAATCATGCACTGATAGGCTAAGAGGATTTCATGTGGAAATTTGGATGTAAGTAACTAATGGTACAAACAGGGTAATGATCTCCGCAAGAAACATTCTTCCAATATCAAAATTATATTTCCTCTTTTCTTCATCTGCTTTACCAACAGGGATAACTGAACTGTAGCAGTTCATAATATAAATATAAATAAATAAAATATCATAAAATAAAATTTTAAAAAATCTGTAAAAATCAGAAAGGTAATCTAGATCTGATTTGTTTGTCAAAGGAAATAGTTGCTCAGATCCCTCTCAGAGAAAGGTCCTCAAAAAAATCACCTTTCCTTGAGACATCCCAGAAGTTTTTCTTTGCAATGACAGTCCAGTTCTGCTTATTTCAATTCAACCAGGTAAAAATCATAGCCTCCTGTTCAGATGTCTGAGTAAAACACCATAACATATATATAGTCCCATCAGGAGGGAGGCAGCAATGACAGATTTTCTTTAGATTGATTTTTTTTCCTTAAGTTAATAATGTACAGAATATGGTGTATACATATATATATATATTTCTCCTAAGAAATCCCATTTTGTGAAAAGCAAGACTTCTGGCTTTCATCAAATGCTGGTTTGGTTGTGGACTTTTAAGAACTGAGACAGCAGCAGGGGAATTCAGAAACTTACACACTGGTAATGTCAAATATTTTCTTTTACAGTTCTCAGTGGTCTGTAACTGACATGTAGCAAGTTATTTCTTTCTTTATAAAATACAGCTAGTAGATAGTTGTGGCTAGACTGTCATTGCTGTCCTATTGCAATCATTCTAGCTGTGGTGAGCCTACTCCCATTTTTTCATACATCCTGACAAACCAGAAGCTGCCTGTATGCTGTAAAGCCTATTTCTTTGTGGAGATTTAAATTAATGTTTTTCTGAAGAATGAAATAACTGTAAATTTCTCTTTGGATTATTACCAATTATTGCAAAATGATGAAGTCTTACATGTTTTCCTAACCATATTTATCTGAGAAAGTGTCAGCCTTATGCTGATGGGTTCCTAATAAAACTATGGAGACAGCAATGAATTTGAACTCTCTGCTTGCCATCACCACTGGCTTACAGGCATTAAAAAGCTTGCTTTCAAAGCATTTCTACTCTCTTAAAAGAGCAAGTGAATGTCCTGTGGCAGCTAAAACTTCCAATAGATTTAATTTGGGGGTAAGAATGAACTACTTTGCACTGGCATTTATTGAGTAGCTAAATGGAACTTTCTCAATATCTTTACAAGAACATCAGGGTTGCCTGCGCACTTTCAAATGTCATTACTTTCTTCATCTCTCAGGAATAAATATTTGAAGAAAGGATTCTGGGGTTAAATTCTCCTGGCTGGGAAAAATCCAGTATATTCATGGCCATAGGTAAAGACACTTCTTTCAATATAAATCAACTAATTTCTACAGTTTTGTTCTATCTTTTAAAATAGATGTGTTCTGAATGTTCTTGTGAATTAAATAAAATATTAAGAATATTTTTTTGTTGTCGTTAAACTGAAATAATCATTTGATAAAGGGGATTCCTGTCTCCTGGACAGCCATCCACATGGCAGGTCTTGCATAAGGAAATAATTCTGTTTTGATCAACTGTAAATTTTGTTGACATGGTAGACCTGGTGAGAGCTGACAAACACCATGTCAAAACAACATTAAGATTAAAAAATGCGTTTGAAAGACAGATGGATTATACACAAGTCAAATGACTGTAAAAAGCATAAATGAGAACACTCATCCTATGAAAAACTGCAGTATGTTCTTTTGAAAAATCATTCTTGGTCTATCACATTATTGATGTATATCAAGACAGGGAGAAAAGATTTAAAGTATTTGAAGGTTAAATATGATAACTCTCAGCATTTGCAATGATATGTGAAAATTACGCCTGAGAAAACTTTGTTACTTGTCAAACTAGTCTCATTTGAACAACATACATGTTAATTGTGCCAAATGCAAGGTGATACATTCAGGTTTCGATGTATGTTATGAGGAATATATTTTGGAAGCCAGTGCTCCTTTAAAGGTTTTATGATCCAGTTAAAAATCTGACGGAATGAAAATCTCTTGTGTTGGATGCTGATTAAAACAAATACAATCTTTGGATGTTTACAAAAGATAGTATCAGGTACATGTCTATGACATTAATAGGAGAACTGAGAAAATAATTGGGCTAGACCTGAGGTTTACACATTGAAAAGAATGTTGGCTGGTAGAAAAAGTTCAGAAACAAGGGAAAAGAGTGATTCAGGCTTGGCAAATTTTCCTTCTAATGAGTGATTAAAGAAACACTGTCTTTGGAGATAAGCCAAGAAAGAGGTTATTGGCAGTAGACTGATCATATTCTAAGGAAAAATAAAAAAATAAAAAACAAAGGGTCTTCCTTTCAAGTAGGATAAAAATGGCAATATCAGATGGCTGGAATTTGATTATAACCAAATTCGGACTAGAGTTATGCCATATGTTTTAACACTAATTAACAAATGGAAAAATCACACTGATGAAGGTATTAATTATCCTTGAAGACTTAAAATCCGTAAGAGAGAAATTTTAATTACACTGTGTCCAGGACAACTGAGTGTCTGAATGAAAAACTCCTATGGCTTCTTTTGTATAGGATGGAAAATAGAGGCTAGTACAATCCATTTGTCAAAAAATCTGTGAGTGCTCCAATATAGGGAATATTTGCTGAAAACTGTAATTTCATTCAGTTAAACCCCCTCATGTACTTAAAAGCATCTGCAGTTGTCTGAAAAGATAAACAATGCCTGCTGTCTTGGCAGCTGCAAGATCAACACCTTAGATTTCATGATAGTTCCTTGTGCTGTACTGGCCTTTGTCCTTTAATGTACCTTTTTATTATAACATAAAAATGGTGGTTGCAAAAAGGCATTTTACTAGGGATTTAGGAGTAGAAATGGGTTCATGAGTCATGCTGAAGCAAGATATATTTTTCAGCTTTGTATGGCTTTGCTTTGATGTTAGCTTGTTGACTTTTGTTTTCCAAATAAGTATCTGTGATATTGAGGTTGAGTGAATTTTTTGGTTTGTGTCTTTTTGTGTGTGTGTGTGTGTGTGTGTGTGTGTGTGTGTGTGTGTGTGTCTTGTTTTTAAGAAAATGATGCCATGCCTTGATCTCTCTTAACAAGAATGTTTGTTGTTTGTGGTACAGGAAAATCCCGACAAGTTGCTGGCTTGCTTAGGTGCTTCTTCATTTTCTTCCAGGGTGAGTGTATTTTCTGGAATGACATGTGGTGTTCACATCTCCTCCAGGTATTAAGTGCTTCTTGGTGAAGAAGTAGTCTAATCTAAAATGCTCTAGGGTGCACAAGAATGACCTTGTAGCTTTGCCAAGATAATAAATGTATTGGAAAGTCCCAGTGGAACTGATTTTTTTGTTGGCTTTTCTTTTTCTCCCCATGAAATCCAGTTCAGAACAACTGGGTAAATGGTTGCTGGCTGCAGCATCTTTATCACAGTTAGTTATACCACGTCATTGTCACTGTTTTTGTAAAGAGACTGACTCTTTTCACAAACTGTTTGCATATATTTGGACCAAGACTCATTATTTTAATTTTTGCCTTTAAAACAATTGTTTCTGTCATAATCCAAGTAATCTTTCTCAAAATAGTCCAACATTTTTGCTGATGCATGGAGTCCTTTTTGTGAAAAGATTGATGTTCCTACTGCTAGATTTTTTTTTCCCTGTCTTTTACTTCTTTCCAAATGACAATGTTTGGGTAACTTGTTAACAACACATCTCAGCCTACTGATATGAAGGAGGAGGCTGTTGATTATTATTATTATTCACAGGAGGTAGGGGGAAATCTGGGTGGGCTAGTCAGTGTTGATGTAACTGTGCTTTCCTTACCAAGCGTGGGTGTTTAAGCAGGTATGAGTGGCATCAGAGCCAAATGAATCATAGAATCATTAAGGTTGGAAAAGACCTCCAAGACTATCTGGTCCAACCATCACATACTGCCAGTGTTACCCACTAAACCATGTCCCTAAGCACCACGTCCAACCTTTCCTCAAACACCCCCAGGGACGGTGACTCCACCACCTCCCTGGGCAACCCATCCCAATGCCTGACTGCTCTTTCTGAGAAGAAATGTTTCCTAATTTCCAACCTAAACCTCCCCGGTGCAACTTGAGGCCATCCCCTCTAGTCCTATTGCTAGTTATCTGTAAGAAGAGGCCGACCCCCTGCTCTCCACAACTTCCATTGTAAAATGAAAGCACTGTGTGGTTTGCTCAAAGATGGAGGAAGCCAGCGACATAGCAGCAGAAGGGCCCAGGGAAAGGACGTGAGGCCCTCACCTTGCTCCCTGCTCTCCTGGCAGGTTCGACTCTCTGAATTACTTGGCTGGATAGGGTGGCTGTGGGGAGCCTTGGGCAGTGTCATGGGGTGCAGGAGAGGTGAGTTTGTGAGTGTTGTGAGGGCAAGGGGCTGCCTTGCTCTCCCAGGCCACCATGTTTGCCTGCTGGCCTGTGTTGCTGTGGGCCCTGAAGTGGAGCAACCTCTGGAAAGCGGACATCACCCTCCTGGATCTGGGCTGGCGTCATTTTTTGGCACAGCAGGCACGCTCATAACTTCTCTGAGGTGGTTTAATATTCATGCCAGTTGTAAACTATTGGATATGCTTTGTTGCCCGCTGCAGTTTGTGTTTGCTTTTTCCCACTAAAAGGCTAAAAAGTAACCATGGTTCTGTTAGTGGTTCTGATAGAGCTGCCGCCACAGGGTTTACTCAGAGTCTGTCAGATGCTTGAAATTTTGGGCTGTCATTCTGACCACTGATGGTGTTAATTATCTTCTGGTTTGCATTCCTTTCTTCCTTTCCAGGCAACCCTTTGCTTTCGTCTGCCAACATGTATGAGACACTGACAAGCCAGGGAAGTTGTTAATTGTATGTTGGTATACATTCAAGCAGAGGCACAGAATAGAGGCGCAGACTAAAGGTCAGGTCTGGAAAGGGAATTAGGATTTTTATTCCCAGTCTCACTGTTGAGTTCATTTTAAGCCTAGAGGCAGCTAAAATTTGTAGGAGTTACTGGTTTTAATACATCCGTATTCCCCCAGATCTGTTCTTCGATAAGTCTAAAAGACCATCGGCTTGACAGATCCAAGCAGCTCAGTGACAGACATGCACCTGAGCTCTTCCAAATCTGTAAATAGGTGTTGTTCCTCTGCCTCTCTCTGTTAAGTGCATATACTCTCAGAAAGCTTACTCTGTGAGTATGTATTTGGGCTATTTAGTCTGTATTGGGGCTATTGGCCCAACAGAGAAGTGACTGCCATTTTACTGTAAAGCATAGCCAATATCAGAGTTATATGTTTGGTTCCTTTTTCCCTTGTGTACTAGCCTGTTGGTTGATCTGGGATTCAAGTTTAATTTATTCTTCTGAGAGCAGCCAGTGTGGAAAGGGGATCCTGCTCTGGTAGCAGTTTAATATAAAGTAGGTGAACTTACTCTTATACCTAGGCTAGAGACTGCTGCTCATTTTGATTTAATTACTATTTAAATACTCAGTGTACAACAGAACAGCTTCAGCTGAGAAAGGAAACTGCATTCCATTTTTTTATAAATGGAGGAGGCAGTGAGGAAGAAAGAGACTTAGCCTGTTTGGGTAGGAACTAGTACTGAATCGTCTCAGGTACAAGACAGGCGTTCAAATACAGGTACTGGACTGGAGGCATCCCTCATAACTGTCTGCTTTGTAAGAAAAGAGTAACCCCATGCTTGTTTTAGAAACTGGATTTTAGGAAAAGGTCCTAAGCTTTTAGTTCTAAGCCCAATAATGTTATCCCAGTAGTGCCAGGCAAACTTGCTTAACCATTGGGGAAAATGGATTTAAACCATAGATATCCTGTGGATAATGGTCAGAGTATGTCTGGCTGGCTGGTGGAAGAGAATTTGAGGGGAAAAAATAATAATAAAAAAAAGAGTTGTCATTTTAACTTGCCCTCAGAGGGCTGGAGCATGACTCCTATGAAGACAGTCTGAGATAGTCAGAGTAGTTCAGCCTGGAGAAGGGAAGGCTCCAAGGAGACCTGATAGTGGCCTTCCGGTACCTAAAGGGGGCCTCCGGGAAAGCTGTGGAGGGACTCTGTGTCAGGGAATGTAGTGATAGGACAAGGGGAAATGGTTTACAACTAAAAGAAGTTTAGATTAGGTATAAGGATGAAATTCTTCATGGTGAGGGTGGCAAGGCACTGGCACAGGTTGCCCAGAAAAGCTGTGGGTGCCCCATCCCTGGAGGTCTTCAAGGCCAGGCTGGTCTGGTGGGAGGTGTCCCTGCCTGTGGCTGGGGGGTTGGAACTAGTTGATCATTAAGGTACCAACCCAAACCATTCTTTGATATTATGATTTCCAGAACATCTGGTTAGTAAGTTCTTAAACAAGTCAAAACATCATGAAAAGTAGATGCTGCTCTTCAGATAATAGCCATTTATACAAAAAGCACTATCATGATAACACTAGCTGTGTAGTACACCTCATTTTCAGCAGTAGATCTGTTTTCTTGTAAGAGTAGACCATTGTACACTGGGGTGAGACTGCAGAGTTAAAAATGGAATTTCTAATGTAGATTCGCTTGGCAGCTTACATAACAGAAACTTGTCAAAACCATCGTGATTAGCAGATTTTGACATTGCTGTTTACTGCTGTGCTGATAACCATGTTCTTTCTAGGAGCTGGATTTCTTTAGAAAAGGTGATCATCTCACAAAGAATTTTGACATTTCAAAATAAGGTTTTAATTAAAACAGGAAGTGAAACAAACAAACAGACAAACAACAAAAAAAAAGCACAGAATGGAAAAAAATAGGAGCATCAAACTAAAAAGATGAGTTTTTTTATTATTATTTTTTTTCTTGCAAACTAAATCAAACCAGTACTTCTGAACTAAATCAAACCTGAAATGTTAACTAGGAGTTGTCACCTCCCTGTGGAAAATAAAAATATCAGTTAGGAAACTTCTGAGATGGAGATTACCTATATAAAATTTTGATTGCCCCTTTTAGGAAGATAGAATTGGTAAGCTCACAGTTCAGAGGAAATAGAAAAAGAACTAAAGGAATCCAGCAAACAAGACTGTATTGCTGGAACGTTTTAGGGCATGGTAGATTAAAATACAATTTGGGGTTATCTTCAACAATAGACAAAAGTGGAAGTATGGAAGCATGTTGCTTTGTAAGCTTCTTGTAAGTCAAAGCAGTCATTGATTCTTCCCTGAAACATTCTTTCTGATAAGGAAGATCCTAGGGATTATTCCAGGTCTGTTTATATTTAAATTAATTTATTTGTCTTTATAATGATTCCATTAGAGAAATGTTCCTGTAAGTCTAGGGAACAATATTAATGCCAACCCATGCAGTTTTACTGTATACTGCTGTGGTGGCTGTTGACCGTGGGAGAGATGCTCGGCATACAATTTCATATTTAAATGACAGTCTGAAATAGACTCTGAAGCAAGAAGGAAGTTTCAAGACTCTATACTTGCTATACTCACCTTGCTAATTTTGACCTGGAATAATACTATGTGTTCAAGTAAAGAAAGAGTTAAAATGTCTGTGATGAATGGTAGGGAGGAACACCTGCCTATTAAGAACCAAAATATTCATTCAAGACAACGTTCCTTTTCAGACTCATCTGGAACAGTAGCTAAAATAAGTATTCAGGCAAACTGAACAGAAAAACAAAAATAAAAAATCAGAAATTAAATATGAATAGTTATGTGAGTTAGTTGTAAGCAAAGGTAGGCTTAGGATACGATTAGTATGAAGGTTTATATAAATGAGTGTAATTTTGTATCAACATGATTATTTACAGAAGTTCATATTTGAGGAATATGCACAGACTTCAGTAAATAAAAACAGATAAAAGTGATGTCATAAGAATTCTCGTAAGACTGTTTAACATGCACAGTATTTATTGCCAGTCAATATCATCACTTGCTGATAATGTTAATCAAAGGCTACTCTTGGTTTGCAGTCGCACTATTTTTTTTCCTTAACAGAACAGTGCTGCTAGGGGAACCAACATCTTTTTGGAAGCATAAAGATGCTCCTTCAGCAAAGCAAAAACCAGGCTCTGGATATTTTGTAAACTGAAATATTTGTATGGAAAGACATTGCTACAAGTCTTATCTTTAGCTTACAAATAGATGATTTGGGAAAAAAAAATAAAAATAATAAAAAAAATGAATGGATTGGAACTACACTGTTTTAGTAGTTAAAAAAAGCTAGAAGTTTCCAAGTCTACTATATGTTTAACATATTTCTTTTTTAAAAAATATGTTAAACATATAGAAAGCTTTTTTAAGACAGGGATCCAGTGGTGACCTTACAAAGGTAATTCTTTTGGTTCAGAAGGAGTATGGTTTGTGGAACTGACTTCTCTGCATCATTAGAACAGTGACTCCAAGAACAAGCCCTGATTTGAAGTGAGTTTATCTAATTACTTGCTGTGGCGTGATAAACTGTATTATCTTTCTAATGTGCACTGTAAATACCTTGGGACAGATGTATTGTATTTGCATCTATCATAGTTTTATCTCATTGACACTTGATAAATAATAATAATCTCATGATCTTCAGTGTGAGCAAATAGTTTCATCCTGGGAGCAGCTGAGTACCAATGTACTCACCAGGTACAACGATTGGTTAACTCCAAAGCCAGCAGTATTGGAGAAACTACTTCTAGTGGATTATTTCAGTATTTAGCATGCAGTGTGTTCAAAAGACTTATGCTGTTGTGAAGTAAGATTGTCATTTCTTGAGGAAAGTATCTATATTGATTTGTTTTCTCTTAGCAGGAATTCAGAACTTGGAAGACTATGTTGTCTGATGCATAATTAACATTTGAAAGTAAAGGTCACTTGAAAGTTTTACTTTAGCATATAACAGTGCTGGCATACATTTGAATCATTTTCTTCATTTCTAGGATTCATAAAAATATTTTTATGAAAATCTAAATTGTGCCTTTCACATATAATGGAGTTGTCAGCTGTTCAGATTACTTATATACAATGCTTCATATCGACACATAAATTTCCCAGGCAACTGTACATTTGTATTCCATATTGTAGAAAATAGAATGGTTAAGTTGGAAGAGACCTTTAAATATAATCTTCTCACAACCCCCAGCCACAGGCAGGGACACCTCCCACCAGACCAGGTTGCCCAAAGCCCCATCCAACCTGGCCTTGAACACCTCCAGGGATGGGGCATCCACAGATGGGCAACCCGCTCCAGTGCTTCACCATGCTCATAATGAAAAATTTATTCCTTATATCTAATCTAAATTTACTCTCTCTTAATTTAAAACCATTTCTACTTGTCCTATCACTATACACCCTGGTAGAGAGTCTTTCCCATCTTTCCTGTACTGGAAAGCCACAACAAGGTCTCCCTGGAGCCTTCTCTCCTCCAGGCCAGAGCCTTCTCTCCTCCAATGCTCTCAGCCTGTCTGCATAGGAGAGGTGCTCCAGCCTTTTGATCATCCTTGTGGCCCTCATCTGGACTTGCTCCAACAGGCCCATGTCCTTCTTATGTTGAGAGCCTCAGAGCTGAATTCAGGACTCCAGGTGAGGCTTTATGAAAGTGGAGTAGAGGGGGAGAATTGCCTCTCAACCTGCTGGTCACGCTTATTTTGATGCAGTCTGTGATACAGCTGCTTTTTGGGCTGCAAGCCCACATTGCTGGCTCATACAGAGCTTTTCATCATACAGTACCCCCGAGTGCTTCATCTCAGGAATGCTTTCTATCCAGTTGTCACCCAGCATGTATTCATGTTTGGGATTGCCCTGACCCTGGTGCAGGACCTTGCACTGGCTTTGTCCAATGTCATATTGTTCTTACGACCCTTCCTCTCAAGCCCGTCAGGGTGCCTCTGGATGGCATCCCTTCCCTCCAGTGTGTTGAACACACAACTCAGCTTGGCGTTGTCAGTAAACTTGCTGAGGGTGCACTCAATCTTACTGTCCGTGTCACCAATGAAGATGTTAAACAGCAAGAGATCTTCTAGTGGAAGATAACTTCCTGACACAGCTGGTGAGGGAGCCAACTAGGGATGGTGCCACAGTGGATCTTTTGTTTGTTAACAGGCGACTGGTGGCTAGCAAATGTGACGCCCATCTACAAGAAGGGCCAGAAGGAGGCTCCAGGAAACTACAGGCCTGTCAGTTTGACCTCAGTGCCAGGGAAGTTCGTGGAGCAGATTATCTTGAGAGCCAAGACATGACACTGCTGCCAGTTTCGTTAAATATGTCAAAAAATGGGTACCTAACTGTTAAATTTTCATTAGATTTCAAGGTGTTTCTGTAGCCTTTTACTGCTGTCTTTTACTATCTTACTTGTCTTTGGCTGAAGTAAAGGAAGAGACTCACAGGAGAGAGGACATGAACTGCTTGGTAGCTGAAACAGTACAGGAAGGTTTCAATGGAGAGCTTGGCTGAGGAAGAAAAGTCATGAGTTCGGGGAAGTTTTGGAGTTTCCCTGTGAGGAAAACGATTCAGAGCAGTATTGTACATTTCTAAATGTAATTTAGTTGGATTAATAACAAGGAAATATAGACTACACTGACCACATGCTTTTATGTATCTTTGCAGAAAGACCTGCTTGAAAAAAAAGAGTGCCCTTTGAACATTAGTTTCCCTAACCCTGAGTGGAGTCCTATCCTAACCTTGACATCAGTGGTAGGAAGAGTTTCTTGTGCAGGTAGGTAGTGTGGGGCATTTCTGTTTTTGTCTCTAACACTAATTTAAGCAGTAGAGAAATGCTGTAGTAAGAGAGATGATTGGGTTTTAGGTGGAATGGAAAGAGTGGAGATATTTGCCCTTTTCCTCAATTTCTGACTCCAGTTAACACGCAGCTGTCTGATAGTCACACTGTCAAAACTAAGGATTCAGGCATGGGGCTGAGTTATGACATTTCTGCACATCTTTCTGTGTACTCTTAGCTCAGGGCAAATGCAAGGGAAGTTGATATAACAAAGGGTACTTCTGCAGAGTTCCCTTACACTGCATTTTACCTGGTATTAGAGCATACCCACCAGCTACTTTTAGTGTTCATCTAATCCATGATAACTTGGTTGCATGTCCAAGGTGTCACCTCTGGAAAAAACAGAGAAAAATGTATTTTACATGCATGGTAAAGTGCAGAAGTATAAATGTTGTATGCTGCAGCTGTCCATTATAATTTTTCTCTTAACAGAAGAAAAGGGGAAAAGTTAAGAAACCACTGGATTTACTTCATAATAGTTATATTTTAAAAGTCATTCTGACTTTTCTAAATAGTACAACATTCCCTGTGAAGCCATAATTCCACATTGCTTAGAAATTGTGTAGTATGTGAGAGCAGATGTGGAGTTGCTACCACATATCCTTTGTGTATGGAAATCTTGAGATTTCAGTAACGCTTTAAGGAAAGATAGAATTCACCTGGTATTTCAGCAAAGGATGTTCTGAGGTGCAGGAGAAAGGGGAACCTACTTGATTTATATGATGGCTTGCGTTCCAATTGCCTTGTTACACTACTGCTAGAGATCTAAGGACAAGGATGAGATTAATTTTTGTATTATTTGCAGTAAAATAAATAAGAAAGGATTTTTTAATATCAAGTATATTTATCCAAATTAATAAAGTCATATTTTATTGGATGAGCAAACAGCTGGAGGGAGATGTCCAAAGAGTATCATAGGTATTGCGCATTTGTGCCTGCACTGCAGAGAGTAAAAAAAATAAAAATAAAAATCTTCAGCTGTAGCTGAAAAATCTGAAGTGGTAATTACATCTGTGTGTTTATCAAACATCTGCAAATTTTTCCATTTTTGTGAATACAGCTAGTGTGTACAACTGCTTATTTGTAATCTTCCCTCTGAATCAGTATAATGAAGGGCCTAGATTTTTTAGAGTACAAGAATGCAGGTTGCTGTTGTGGAACTAACTGAGTTATATACTGCCTGACAAAATGTCAACCAGCAAGTACTTCAGCCCTGCTGTTTCTCTGTAGGGGGGGAATCATTACACAATCACTCCAGATATTTTTTTTTTTTTCTCTCCTTCCTTGAGAACTTCACTTTTGGTATAAGAAACTGTTTTTTTGCAGTTAAAGGGGTCTTTGTTATTTTTTCTTAACCTATTTACTGGATGGTCTGACTCTATTTAGAAGAGTTTTTGATGTGAAGAAGTAAATCAATGTGTTTGAAAAAGAATGATTTTTTCCAAGCTTAAAGTTTTTGAAGTTGCATGTAGGTAATGATTGTTTTGTTGAGAGTTTCAATGTTAGTTCTTTAACTTTGAGAAAATTTCATGGTTGATTTACAAATATTCCTTCACTATAGATTATATAATGGGACTGGTGAAACAAGGAAAAACGCTAGAAATCCTCCTAGTTTACATACTTTTGCATTTTTTCCCTCACTGCTGTAATTTTTGAAAACTTTTACCTGTATACCTCTCAAGAATCCTTCCTCTTCCCTTGGCTGATTTGATATCCATCCTTATGAGCTGTTGGGTCCAAAGCTGCCTGTCATCTAGTGGTGATACAAGTGATCCTTTTGCAGTAATTTACCAGCACTGTGTTAGAACAGTACGTAAAAATTCCTTTCTTTCCAAAATGAGGCCTAGCACCTTTCAGCAGTTTTGAGGAGAGGGAAGAATCCAAGGTGCAATCAATGAATTAAAGGAGTTTTTGGTTAGTGATGGAATACTACTTACTGCATAATGGTAAGAGATTCTTTGCTGGTTAGCTGCTATGTACATGCTGTCTGCAGCATGTTTCCAGACAAAGGCTTGCAGAGCATGCGAGATGAAGCTGGTACAGATTTCTCAAGATCAACCATGCTCACAAGGGAAATAAAGCTAGCAAACTATGGTTTTGAGTCCATTATGCTCAGTAACTCATTAGGCATGCGAATGGACTTCCCTCAGCTTCCCTCTTGCTCTGTCTGAAGAATTGTGCAAAACCAGTAAACCAGTACTGTAGAGGGGGAGGGTGGATGGGACATTATCCCAGAATATTTCACGGTACTCTTTTGTGAATGGATTGGATTTTCTTTTTTTTTTTTTCTTTTTAATTTTTTTTACAAGATTATGTGAAAGAAAAGCACTGTTCATTGTGTCTCTCATGAATAGTTAAATTCTCTATAGAGATTATATTTTTATACAAGTACAAAATATAGCTAGAACTATGTAAATGCAGTGAATCTATTCTCTTAGTTAAAGAAAAACATCTCTCAATATAACAGATGTTGGTGCATTTTGCCTAATGACGTACAATGGAATTACTACTTCATATTTGACTTTAAAGTGCTCAATAAAATTTAGATAAGGAAAAATGCAAGAAGAGTGTGAAAGATTTAAGTAACTTAAAGAAGCAGTTATTAAAAACAAACAAACAAACAAAACAGAAAACATAATGATGTGAAATTCTGCAAACTTCAGCCGAGTTAGAAAGTCCATCGTGGCAGCATTTGTGATGCATGGTGAATATGTTCCACAGTTGGAGTGTTTCATATGGGATGGATTACCAGATTTCTTTGGTTTCTTCTACGTGAACACTTGTCAGACAGGAATTTTTACAAAGATTGAAGTAAAAAGTTCATCTGTCACTTAAAAACAACTTAGTAAATTTTAAAAGATTGAAAACAGATAGGAGTCTGAAGCCATCAAATTTCAGAAGCTTAGCTGTAATTGAGCCTTTGAGAGACGGAAAGGGAAGGAGAAAGGAGGGGAGGGAGAGGAAGAGAACATTTAGCCATTAGCGTTCTGTCACTTATTTTTGAAACTAATAGGGAGAAATGCATCTAAACATAGTTTGTACTTCTATAATGCAGATTAATGCTGACAAGGTCTGCAATTTTAATCCTGTTTTATGATATTTGATGATTTAAGTCCCACTTTCTGGAGCCATATGAATCTTAACTTTGAGAAAAAGAGGACTTCCCTTCCCCAGGCACATTTCTAACTCATATGGTTTCATCTGTAACTTCTAGAATTTGTGACCCATATGTCTTGATGACTTGGTTAAAAGTGGCTAAGTATATACGAAACAGAACATCTGTGTTAGATGCCAACAGCATCAAAGCAAGTGCCCCAAAACGTAGACAGAACACCAGTGACAGACTGAGAAAAATTTAAAAAACAGATGTTTTCTGAAAAGAGATATTTTGTGAAAATCTCAACATTTGCATGGAGTATGGGAGGATGGGTATATAATTCATGGTTGAGAAATTAAAACTCTCTTTAGAACAGGGATTTAAAAAATTATTTTTATTTTTGTTTAAAGAGGAAATCAATCATTTAAAAGATATTTTTACACTGTTCATATCATGGAAACATATCATGGCTTTAAAATCCAGGTGCTAAATGGTGGTGTATTGTGAGAGTTCAAAACAGTTGCTTGTTTGAAAACAATTGAATTTAAATATGTTCAGCTTGATCAACAAAGAAAGTAGATGGATATGAATGCCAAGTATATTCCAAGGCTCAAAGAAGAGAGCTCAGAAAAATCAAATTTAAATGACATTAATGTCTAGGCCCTTCACCATCTTTGTGGCCCAGTATCTTACTGACTTGAAGAAAGAGGCTTTAATCTATCCTGGTTTGTTTACTAATGAAGGAGCATGAAAGATACGCATGTCCTGGTGTCTGAAGAGGAGGTGAAGGAACAGCGAGTGCAAGGAACATAAAAATCAGTTGTGCCAAACTAATATATGGTTAAAGCCAGATTAAAGCCAAAACTTTCAGCCCAGTCCTTCGCCTGAATAGTGAGTGAGGATCCGGATCCTGGCATTTATACGCGATAGTTTTTATACAGCCAAAGTAAATACTGTAGTCAGAGGTCATGGGGCTAGATTTTGAAAAGTTCTACATAAAGAATTGATCTACATAAAGAATCTGGTCCCCAGATCTTTGCTTTGACTACGTTTAAAAAGAATTTCTAGTCAATAACCGTGGCCGAAAAAGTTCTGTGTTAAGGCAGTGTGATTTAACACATAACACTAGGAATATTTTTAAGGAACTTTAAAAGTCAGGTCACCACAGAGTACGTAATTCCTAAACAAGAGTCTTATGGGGAGAAAGTTCTCTGGTGCACAGCATATCGTATGCCACAGTTGGGATCTCTAGCTGTCATCTCAGCTTGACCGGCTTGTAGAGTTGGAAGTATGCAGAAAAATATTAAACAATGTGTTCCACACTTTTTAGCCCTAATGTCTTATCTGTAGTGGTTTGCAAAGGAGTTTTTGGCAGGAATATGGTAATGTTGTTTTGTGGCAATGCAATGTATTTTTGGAAGTTGTCTTGCCCTTTTATACACCTGCAACCTCCTCCCCTCTCCAAGGGGAGACATGATGAAGTTTGAAGTTACAAATCTCCTATGCAGAATATGAGCCCCACAATATAAAGGTAGTTGTTCCTCTTGGAGGGGGTACATTTAAATCCAAAACTCATCCTTAGGACAGAAGCAAGACATTAAGCTCTTCATGTTAATAGGACCATGAGTTTTTCCACCTGGGACACAATTCAACAGAGCAGTCAACCATTTCTTTAGCTTTGAAGATGCTGAAATGGACCCTGGGTTAAAAAGAAACAGTTCCCAGCCTGTCTCTAAAAATGGTTGCTTAGGGCTAAAATCTGAGTTTCCTTTCTGTTACATGAAGATCCGAAGAGACTCATCCTCCCTTCTCAGTTGAGTTTGGTGCTGCCTAGTCTTAAGATTTTCAGTACTCAGTAGTGTACCCCAGACTCATATTTTGAGAGGGATTGCACTCCCCTTAAATAATATGGGAATCCCCTTTTTCTGTCTCAAGGGTGAATGGTGTAAGGCACTTATAAATCACTGCAGATTGTGGTTGTTGTCAATTGCCATGTAAATTAAGGCCATGCAAGTACCTTCTACTGTTTCATCTTCCCTTTCATTTGTAGTCTGGTTATTACTAAATATTACATATCCGGTGAAATATCCTAAAAATACTACTTTTTAATTTTAACAACTATATATATATATAGAGAGAGAGAGATTTTTTTTTCTGTCTGCCAGTAGCTGACAAGGTAGAAAAATGTGCTTTTTTCTTTCATTCTTGTGAAGGTAGAGGCAGTGCCTATTTAAACTGTGACTGAGGCTCTGTGATGGTGCAAGTCTATCTTACTAGTTCAAATTCAGTGATGCAACCGGAGTTTCCATTAATTAACTTTGAAGGATTCAACCAATTTAAAGCTTTTGGACAATGACAATTATTTGAAAACATTCCTACAGGTTTATTTTCTTCATTGACATTTGTTTGCTATCTCCATCTCATTCAAGCAGCCAGGACTGGTTTGCTTCTCTCTTCTCTGGAAGTTTGTGCTAGGAACCATCGTTAGAATCAGAATCCTGATCTAAGACTATGATGGAAAATGTTGCACTCCAAGTTGGAAATTGGAGAGGAAAATGTTCACGTATACATAAGAAGTGTACTCAAACAGCTGATTACACCTTTTGAATGTTGTTGCTCCAATTTCCAGTGGGCAGTCCTCTGTCCCGGATCTTTCCTGTGAGGTTAATTTTATTTCTACTGTCTATAAACCTGGCTTTTCTATGAATATTGAGATAGGAGGTATATATAGAGTTGGAAGTATGATTTAATCTTGATAAATTTGACTGGAATCAGCTAAAGCTGATGAATTTAAGAAATACACAGAGAGACACCCCAAGCCTGTACATAATTCTGAGAGCCTGTAAGTGAAGTCCTTCATGCGTATTTTGGCAATCTGTGCTTAACTGATGATTGTAGAGAAAAATAAATAAATATATATATATATATGCAGTTTTGTGCCTAATTAGCCAATTTCCCCCCCCCAGACTTACATATGTAACAGCTGAGGTAAGTTCCTCTGATAAAGTCTTTTTCAAATCACGTTTCTTCAGCTCAGGAGACACCCTGCCTCCAGCGATCACCTACTTGTATGTTCTTGAATGAGGCTGGGTTGTGCCTTTCTGCAGAAACATCTTTGCCTGGGATACATGATGCAGAAGGCTGTGAACAAAAAGCAGCATTGGTGGCCTTTTTGTATTTATGTGCTTAATTAATACGGTTTTCCTAGCTGTGGAGTGGTGTCAACGTATGCTTGTTTGTATGTAGTTAGTCTTCAAAGCCTCTCTGCGCATGCATTTATGATGCTAGAGCCCTTTCAGC
The DNA here is from genome assembly GCF_011077185.1 of Oxyura jamaicensis. Classification (NCBI taxonomy): domain Eukaryota; kingdom Metazoa; phylum Chordata; class Aves; order Anseriformes; family Anatidae; genus Oxyura; species Oxyura jamaicensis. Next base: position 90,172,102 of record NC_048894.1, on the reverse strand, counting down.
AGCTGAAGATCTCAGTTCTGAGAAATGCTGAACGCCTGCTGCTGTGGGAGCTCAGAAGCAGCCAGGAGTGTTCGGCCTTTGGGAGGTCAACTCCTCCTGTTAGGTCTCTTCACTGAGGAGGAAAGATGCACAAATACACGCACACAGCATGTGCATGGTGTGAGCCTACTTCAGTTAGAGGCTAGTTGCGTTGTGTGTTGTTAATATCCGTATGCAGAGTTAATAGCCATACTAATTTTGGGAGCAGATGCTCTGAAATGTTTTTGCATAAAGCTTTGTAAAGGTTTGGAGAAAACAGGCACAATCCCAGTTTGTTAGGTGAAAGGAAGCTTACAAAGAAAATAAGTGTCTTTTCATAAATCTCTGAGGTACTTGTTCATCTGAAAGGAGTAAAAATGTGATGTTTACTTTATATGGAGTATTTGTGAGTTTCTTTGCTATTTACTTTACACATCTCACCATGATCAAATAAGAGGTGTGGTTGATTTACTCATGTTTGCATCTCAAAAGCAAACAGCAGCCTAATGGTACAGGGCAGGTGGAAGAAGCCTAATGTGTTCAGACAGACACACTTGTTACTTAATAAAACAATCCTTTGCCACAAAGGGCGGCAATCCAGTGCTGCCTGCTAGAAGCTGGTCCGGTGAATTTTGATGGAAAATAAATTCACTAGCTAGGGCACAGACTTTTGCAAATGAATCACAACTGAAAATTTGTGAGTTTAACAGGGTAGCTGCCCCAGCTGCTGTTAATAGCAAGCATCAAGGCCCTTAAAATTCTTAAATCCACTTCAGTGCATATTGATTCGGGTAATAAAAAGATTTCCTTAGGGAAACACTTAATAAAAGAACTTAAGGCAAGGGAAAGCAGTTTTGCACTGCAGCAAATGTGAAGAAAGAGAATGTTTAACCAAAGAGCAATCTGTGTGATCAGTTCTGTTTCTAATTTTTTTATTGCTGAGGCATCTGAAGTGTTTGAGTAAGAGCTACTGTGAGCCTCTCCTGCAGTCTGCAAACACTGCTGCCAGGGTGACTCTGCCCTTGACAGGAGAAAGGCGCCGGCTGCTGTTGGCGTGTGAGTGCAAATTCAGCTTCACAAGTGCAGCTGGAGCAGGGCATGCCAGTGCTTTTGCACATACAAGGCTGTAATGTCTGGTTATATGTATATATATATATATATTTTTTTTTTTTTTTCAGAAGATTTCTCCCTCTGTGAGTAGAGGCTCTGAGGGCACAGAGTCAGAGTCCAGCTCTGCAAGAGAGTGAGTGATGAGAGCAATAGCAGGAGCTGTATGCCAGGTTCTTCCAACACCCCTAGGCCTTCAAGTCTGAATCAAGAAAATGCAGCTGGTCTGAAGATACGTGGCAAAAAGTAGGAATCATTACAGACAGGTCCTGCCTCAAGTTGAGAGTGCCTTTTTCAGTAGCCTAGCTTCTGCCATATCAGCCATCAGGAACAGTTTTTTTGCATGCTGAATTTGCACTAGGATAATGTGGCAAGCACGTTTGAAATGCATGCTGATGAGAGAGAGATTAGCAAGTGGAGAGGAAGACAAGTAATCAATGATAGGTTTTCTGGTGGAGAAGAGTGACTTCTGAGTTTAACATGCACGTGTATTTGGACTTGCCTGTTAATTTGCTCTTAAGATGCTTAAATTAGAAATAAATAAAAATACATGCTTTTTTGCGACCTCAGTAGTTTTAGCTTCTAAAGGAAAAGATCTGCTTGATCTTTTAGATCTGCTTGAAATTTTCCAGGTGCAAGCCCTACCCCTGAAGCCTCATCAGTCTGTTTTGTGCAGTTGAAACAAGGCAATGATCTATTTGTGGAGGGTAAGGATGGTGTCACTGAAAGCAAGGACAGAGGTAAACACAGGGGGAAGAATTTCTTTAGTTCACCCTCCTGTGTTGTTCTTTGGGTGCGATTTAGTGGCCTGAACATGTGTGCATTTTTTATTTATTTTTTTATTCGCTTTGTATTCCAAACTTACTGTTCTGTCAGGTGTGCCTATTCAGATCAAGATGACTTAAGAGAGTGAGCATGTGGAGCCTAAGGATGATGAACTGAAGCTCAGAAGGAGCCCTGCACAAGGGGGCAACAGGGGAGATATCGTGGAGTCACATCTGAAAGGGGTGAGCAAAATGTGAACGCAGTCAAGTGTGAGAAGATCTCTGGAAGATGAGTTTTGATACACTTCTCGTGTAACTGGAGAGCCTTGAAGGAGCAGTTAATGCTGGGTATGTTGCAAAAGCACTTTGATAAGGGAATTCAAAGGATAAAGTGATGTTGGCAGCGGTAGCAGGGGACAGTATGTGATTATTTTCAGCATGTCAGGCAGATGGGAGAGAAACTGAACAGGTGTGGAGATCAGAAAGGAGGAGGCAGATGCAGGACAAAAGCCAAAGGATTTATAGATGGAAAAATGTAAAAGGCATGGATTCTGTAATACCAGACCACTTCTTGAGTTATCTACACAACTGAAGAACAGAGGGAAATTTTGTAGGGCTATTTTATATCCTTCAGAACAGAATGTTTATTAAAGATATATGTGATACACAGATGTTTATGTAAAGCAAAATTTAGGTTTTGTATACAGCAAGTTTCAGGATGGTGACTGCAAACTTCCAGGTTTCTGAGGATGGGGAAGATTGACCCTGTGTTCAGAATCAGTTAATAATTTCATGTCTCGAGGGAAAAAAAGTCAAAGAACTTCAAATGAAAGTAGAGTTGAGCATGAATAGTTTACAGGATATGTCTACAGTGGTTGTAAATGCCCATCTTATTAGGAAAGCAGCTGCTTCATATCTTGGGCAACAGCATAAACTGACAATTACCTAGAAAACACCTTACTAATAAGAGCCTGCCTTTTGCAATTCTCTGGCTTATATGGTAGAATATTTTTTTTTCTTAGTTGCAGCAGGATTTAAGATATTAGGAGTTAGAAATGCTTGGCTGCATTGAGTTCTCTGAATCAGCTGCTAGGGCCAATACTGAGTCCCAGGAAAAATTGTCATAAACTGTCGGATTTCAGTAAGAATAAGGCTGGATACAGCTGCCTTGCTGCTGGGGAAGGGAAGGCAGGTGCTGTAGACCTGTGTAACTGCTGTATCATACAACTCAGAATATGTAAGAGGTGCTAACGGGTGAGAGAAGAGAGCTGTGAATTTGGGTTAGTCCTTTCCTGCAGGGTGGTGACTGCCACAGAGAGCAATCAGTGCCTGAGTCTCCCACTTCTGAGCAAGAGGAGGACTTGGATACCTCAAGGGGTGCTGTGAGATGACACTTGATACGCCTTTTCAGAGGTAACAGTAGCTTGGGATGGGTGAGGCCTCTGACAGTTCATGAAACTGCTCTTTGAGGTCGCAGAAACAGATTGAGTTTGTGACCTTATAATGAAAAAACTCTGGTAAGTACAAAATCTCTGTAATGGAGTTGACAGAAATACAGATAGTTGTGGAAGCAGAATAGAAGAGATCCAATGTAAAAAGCACTCAATAAGGAAAGATCCAACTAAAGCTACTGCATTTCTTCTGTTACTAAGAAAGGCATTGCTACCCATTCCCCATTCTTGTGATTGTTATGTTGCAGGGTTGTTTCTTTGAAATATCAGTAACTGAAAATAATAATAAAAAAAGGTTTGAAAATATATTTGATGTGATCTAGGGAATCTAGGTAATGGCCGTTGTAAAAGGAATCCAACTTTGTGGTGTAAGGAGTGGAAAATCATGCTCCAGTGGTTAAATCATGATTTAAGTATGGCATACATCCCTGTGGCCACAGTGGTTCACTAAGATTCCCCAAACCTGAATTTAATCTCCTTTTCCGCCTTGCTAGGCGATGCTGGTGAAGTAATTTTGTGTGCAGGGTTTGTTAGTTTGTTTGTTTTGTATCTGCAAAATGTGAATAATGATACTCACCTTGCTCAGGAATGCTTTATGGCCTACTAATGAAAAAGTGTCTAGGTGTGTGGTGGGAGAATGGAATAAATACTGGTTTGAATTTTTCTAATTTTAAGTGTAGGCGTATCTTGACTTGCAGTCCTATTGATATTTAAATCTCCTTTAGTTTTTGGTAGAACATTGCATAAACACCGAGTATATTTGTAAAAATGACTAAGTCAATCTGAAGAATTTGGGTGACTGTGTTAGGCGATAAGCTTTGTCTGTGTATCTTTACAAATGTGCCATGACATCTACTTTTGCCTTCTTGTTTGATCTATATCCAGAGGGAATATGCAGAATATAATGCCTGCTTCCAGTTCACTGTAAAGAGCATCTTCAAGCACAGTTCTGTCTCTGTTCCTTTCCCAGGAAAAAGTGATAATAATGAGAATTTACAGGCAACATTATAATTAATAAAATACAGGAATTATAATGATCAGTCCTCAAATTAATCAGCATATTTCAATCTGTATATGGCTCGTGCTTTTCTGTGGTCCAGCTAGGCTTTCCTGTGACAGCAACATTACTTCTCTTTGCTGACAAGTTCACATGATCTAGCTGTTGCTTTTTTGAGACTTTTTGGGTCTTATGGCCACTTATTTTTCACCTTGGATTGCTACCTCACTCTCCAGACATATACCCCTCTTTGACAGTAACTTTACAGGGTATTTTATTTGTCTTGCTTGTTTTTATAACTGCTGCTTCCTCTCCAAGTTATGCTCAGCTTTACTTACCTGACATGGTGGCAGCTCATGGGACTCCAAATTGTAGTGATTTGCCTTTGCCTTGCTTGTCTCTGTCTTGAATATCTGCGGAGCCCTGACATGTTTCTCACAACCCAACGTTCTTTCCTGTTGAACAAAAGGCCAGCAGCTCACACGGAGAACATCATTACTGCTCTTCAGACTGGTGCTGTGCTCTGTCTCTGGCTCCTTTTTCTGCAGACAGACATCCTCAGGCTTTTTTCCTTTATTTGTTTATTCACCGCCTCTCCACAAGTTCTCATCTGGTGAGTCTAGAAGTGTTAAAAATAGTACTTGTCCACCTTCACACATTTTGCCTCACTCTTTTAGTGAGGGTTAGTTCACTATTACAAAGCCTATAAACACATTTTGTGCCATCTCTTTCACTGCATATGTCATTGCTTCTGTCACTGCATTGATTGTGCACTTGTCCACCTGAGGCATCCTAATAGGGTGAAGTCATGTTCATCTGTTGATGCAAAATTGTCCCACTGAAGTGTTCTTGATGGCTTACTAGTGCTATCAGTCTTGTCTTGGAGATGGTCAGAAAATTCCAGATGCATTTACATGTGTGAGAGGAGTGCTCATTTTTTAACAACGCTCAGGTTATTTTACATGTGTATTAAAATAAAAAAAAATATTTTTATTGTTGTTGCTCAGTTCCCTAATACAATTTTTTTTTTTTTTTTTTTCTCAAAATTTCTTCTACTTTTTAACAACTAGAAAACATTGATGTTGTCCAGAGGCTTGACGTTCCTTGTGATTCACTAATAAGCATATGAACTACTTGTCTTTGCAAGCATCCTGGTGTGACTTGCCATTGATTTTTGCTCACCTTGAAGAAGTTGGCTGTTTATCTGTTTGGTTACTGTTATTCTTCAGTTTTTGTTCCTTGCTGTGAGCTAACAAAAAGAAACTTGGCTGACTGACTTTCCCAAATAAAGCTTTTGTGAGGATCATTATGTAAAGATTTCAGAATCTCCAAATAAATTCTCCTCCATGTTACCTTTAGCAAATATGCCTTTTAAAATATTTCATTACATGGTGGATAACTCAGAAGCTGTTTAATCAATTCTTTGTACTTTATTTAGTTTACTGGATTAGGAAAAAACAATTTTTAGACAAAAATTTTGTAATGATCAGGGAAGACTTGTTTCTCTCTGAGAATTTCAACTTAAAAAAATCTGTTGTTTTCCTTGGTGAGCAAGTCTCTTTTTTTTTTTTTTTTTTTTTTTAAGAAGGAAGTTGCTTATACACTTTTTTTGTAAACCTTAATTGCCATAAAAATAACACTTTGTTGTTTCTGGCCTCCTCCCAAGGTCATAACGAGAGGCACTGATTATTGTCTTAAATATTTAAAGGTGTACATATATATTAAAGAGTTTGTTTCTGAGACATGGCACCTGTGACAGATGAGACATCGATTTCCTGAAACACTGTAGATATTTTTGTACTATTTCTAGAGGTATTTGTGGTACACTTCTGGAGAGGACTGACAGGTTGATGAGATCAGCTGTGTGGCTATTAAAAAGTGCATGCATGAGTGCTATATCTAGTTGTGGAGGAAATATATGTATTAAATGTCCATCTTTTTCTATAATATGCTTTGGGTTTACATTCTTATTTTCACACTGTCATGATTCAATCGTGATGAAAGGGAGATCTTTCATGGCTAGTTACATTAAATTGATTCAGTCAGAAAGTTTCAAGACTTGCTTATCTCTGTCCTTGATGGAAAGAAGATACTGAGCTAAAATCAATATTGTTTACTTTCTCAATTATCGTGTGTAAGTTTGAGTTAAGTCTGAGTTTCTGCAATTAAACTACAACAACCCTTTATGAACCACTCGCCAGTCAGCCATTGAAATACGTTAAGTTTTCTCATTTACTTATGCTTAGCTGAAGAAGGGAAGTGAGAGAATGAACCTAATGTTACTTCTAAATCATGTCTACCTGACAGTGTTGTAACATCTTCAAGCAATTTTTACCTCTAACCTGAAATGTAACTTGTGATTTCCAGCTATCATATAGCTTAAAAAATAAAATGAGAACTAAATACAAAACAACAACCATATATTCCTGGAGGCTTTAGAGTACTTCAGGCTGAATAAAGATCTCTGATAAGATGGTGGATAGTATAACTTTTGGTTAGGGACCATATAAATTAATTAGGGTATAAAAAGGCAGCTGGAAATTTTATTTAAAATATACAGTCCCTTTCACTTTTTTTAATTATATCTGACTTTCTAGAGAGAAGGATCAATATATATCAACCTGTCTTCTGTTGATCCTATGAGAAAAATTAAGATATGGGTCAGGCTATTTGTAGGCTGAAAGTATTTTTTCTCCTTTTTCTTTTTCTTTTTCTTTTTCTTTTTCTTTTTCTTTTTCTTTTTCTTTTTCTTTTTCTTTTTCT
>NC_048894.1:90056089-90164992 GCF_011077185.1 Oxyura jamaicensis | reverse complement strand
TTTCTTTTTCTTTTTCTTTTTCTTTTTCTTTTTCTTTTTCTTTTTCTATCTTTTCTAAATAAAAGCTATCTCCAGTGATTTTACAGGTAAGATCGACCTGCTGCACCTGTGCAAGTCTTTACCAGGCAATGTATTTTTTGATTGTCATGTCATAGAATTACCAAATGTTTTTTTGTTGGAAGGGACCTTAAAGACCATCTAGTTGAGTCCTGCTGCCATAGACAGGGACACCTTCCACCAGACCAGGTTGCCCAAAGCCCCATCCAACCTGGCCTTGGGCACTTCAGCCTTCTAATCATCCTTGTGGCCCTCATCTGGACTTGCTCCAACAGGCCCATGTCCTTCTTATGTTGAGGGCCTCAGAGCTGAATGCAGGACTCCAGGTGAGGCCTTATGAGAGTGGAGTAGAGGGGAAGAATTGCCTCCCTTGACCTGCTCGTCACTCTTCTTTTGATGCAGTCTGTGATACAGTTGTTTTTTTTGGGGCTGCAAACATACATTGCTGGATCATGTTAAGCTTCTCATTATACAGTACCCTCAAGTCCTTTGCCTCTGTGCTGTTTTTTCCACTTGTTGCCCAGCATGTATTCATGTTTGGGATTGCCCTGACCCAGATGCAGGACCTTGCACTTGGCTTTGTCCAATTTCATGTTATTCTCAGGAGCCCTCCTCTCAAGCCTGTCAGGGTACCTCTGGGTGGCATCCCTTCCCTCCAGTGTGTTGAGCACACCCCTCAGCTTGGTGTCATTGGCAAACTTGCTGAGGTTGCACTCAATCCCGCTGCCTGTGTCGCCAAGATAGATGTTAAACGACACTGGTCCCAGTGTGGACCCTTGAGGAGCACCACTCCTCACTGGTTTCTACTTGGATGTCAAACTGTTGACTTACAGCATGACCATCCAACCCAGTTTTTATCCACCAGTGTTCTGTCAACCAAATCCACGTCTCTCCAATCTGAAGACAAGGATGTCATGCAGGACAGCATCAAATACTTTGCAGAAGTCCGGGTAGGTAACATCTGTTACTCTTCCCGTATATAACCCCATTGCAGAAGGCCACCAACTTTGTCAGGCATGACCTGTCCTTAGTGAAGCCATATTGGCTGTCACCAATCACCTCCTTATTTTCCATTTGCCTTAGTATACATTCCAGGAGGATTTGCTCCATGACCTTGACTAGCACAGAGGTAAGAGTGACTGGTTCCACAAGTCTTTCTCTTTTCCCTTCTTAAAAATGTGGGTTATATTTCTCCTTTTCCAGTCAGTGGGACCTTCACTGGACTGCCACAGCTTCTCAAATATGATGGAGAGAGGCTTAGCAGCTTCATCTACCAGTTCCCTCAGGACCCGTGGATACATCTTATCAGGTCCCATGGACTTGTGCACCTGCAGGTTCCTTAGATGGTCTTGAACCTGATTTTCTCCTACAGTGGATGGATGGTTCTTCATTCTCCAAGTCCCTGCCTTTGCCTTCCATGACTGGAGTGGTGTGGCTAGAACAGTTTCCAGAGGAGACTCAGGCAAAAAAGCCTCTCTATTTTGGTTCTGGCCATTCAGATCTCATAGGAACCTCTCTGATGATGCCTGGGGGGAATTCCAGAACTCTTGGGAACCTCTGTAACCACAGGTCCTGAATAAAACTCCTTGAGTACTTTGACTACCAGCTACTGTGCAGGTCTGAATACAGGTGAAACTGTATACAAATCAGAAGACAAATACCCATCTTGCAGTAACCACAGTTCTCCCACACACTACCACCTGGCCCTTTTTGTAAAAGTGTGGATGTAACGCTGGCAAGATGTGTCCTCTTGACAGCACTATGGAAGAAGGTTAAGTGACTCTCATACATAAATGCACAAGCACGCTCTCTTGAGTGGGGGGAAGTTTAAGGAATTTTCTGAGAAGCAGTAATTAGATTAATCTCTGGTTACTTGTGTAATCCTTATTCAATCATGGATCAATTTATATAGTTAGAGCCCTTAGTTATAGGAGAAAATACCATGTTTTTGTTTTGTTTTGTTTTGTTTTGTTTTGTTTTCCCCAGTGTAGCTGTCCTAAGCTTCTGCCACTTGAGCTAACAACCATGTTAGCAGATCAGGGGTTCCCTCTGACATGTGGGGTGCCTGTAGAGGGCATGTCTCTCAACCTTGGCTCAAAGTGCCAGAGATTCTGGTATGCAGTGTGTTTTCCAACACTGTATCATAAACTGTAGCTTCTCTTCCTGGCAAGTTACAGTGTGGTGGCTAGAGCAGTGTTTATACAAAATAGAGTTCGCATGTTTGCTCTGAAAGGAATATGGCAAAACCAGTAAGATTAAAGTCTCTTTTCCATTCCCCATATGCTTGAAGTACTTTCATACAGCATCTGACTTTGCTGAGTAGGTAAATCAGCGAAACGCTGTTGGAGTGGGAGGTTCAAACCCTCATCCTTGTAAGTGCTATGAGCAATGCAGAGACCTTTATACAGGTCTGTAGTGTAAACCGGGTAGGAGTACGTCGCTTCCTACCTAGGCTGGAGGCAGTTATTTGGGGAGGAATTTAAAACGTATTTCTGAAAAGCGTTGTTTTCTTCCATCAAGCATTATGACTGCTGAACCCCGCAAGCAAGTACAAATGAAATCAGAACGCCCTGAGATCCTAATGGGGAACTTTCAGCAGAAGGTGAGGCATTCTAGCACATCTTTGTTGTCACAACATTATCTTTTTAACTGGTCTTCTTTTGATTCCTACATGATGAATAGTGCGTTGCAGTGACGTTTTTATTCTCTGTGTTTTCTTTTCCCTTCTGAGCTCTCCAAAGGAAATATTTGTCATGTAGTGTTTTGCAGAAGGTTGAATTCCCTTCTCTCACCTTACAAAGACTTGTGTCATGGTCCTGGAGTGCTGTTCGCATCCCTGTAAGTAGTGAACAACCAAGATTCTTTGCTATGACCTCTGACTTCTAAAAGAAAGAGAAAGATAATGACTTTCTAAAATGTCTTTCTCTCCACTGCTTACATGTATTTCTATGGAAAAAATAAAAATGCAAGCCACTTCATAACCTTTCTAAATTGCAGAATTCAACCATGTTCTCTGTGTGTACACAAGAGAGATGCAGGGGGTAGACATCTAGGGAAGCAAAGATCCATTCTAGATTTTGCACAGCAATTAGCATAGCTGTGAGTAAAGAATCCAACAGAGTGGGATGAAAGATAATTGAATACCAACCCTCCGTGGAGTTGGATGGTTGTTAAGCAGTAGGAGCAGCAATTCCTGGACTGCAGCCACCAAGACCAATGCAGGCTGTGAGTGCCTGTAGCAGAAAGGTACTGAGAAACTAAAGGTTATGTACATTCTTGTTTTGTTGGTGATGGAACGAAATCTTGGCCAAGCTTGTAAAAAAATGAATTAGGGTTGCTCAGCTTGAAGAATTAATACATTGTAACTGGCATGCACATACTTAGCTGCCAACTAATATCACTTCGGTGGGAGCATTTCTGTAGGATAACGAGGGGGTAACAGTGCTGTGGGTGGACATACCAGCAGTTCCTTCCCTAGAGCAGTTATCTTGCAGCATGATTTTCTGCTGAAGACATGAAAACCCATGAGGGACTGACCTAAGAGTCTGAAGTGCAGCATAAAGTAGCCCAGATTTGTGACCCCCTAACTCTCACTGTGCAGGAACTTGTCTGTGAGACCTTCCTCTAGCAGCTCTCCAGTCTCCTGTGGAAGCCACCAGATCTGAACAGAAAGAGTATGTGAATATAACCAAGCCTTAGATGCTCTCATACAGGCAGTAAAAAGGATTGCATTCAACCTATCTGCACATGTGCATTTCCCTTGTATCCTTAATTTTGAGTTGTACAGTGACAGTTGGTGAGACGTTGAGACATTTTATTGCTACTCAACCTTCATCTGTAATGGCAAATCAGGCTTGAGGTTTCCTGCTGGCCATTTCCTCCCTCCTACTTGATATCTTTCTGATACTTGAATTTTAATTCAAGGTTTCTTTTTATTTTATTATTATTATTATTTTTTATTGTTATTTTTTAAAGTTAGAAATACTTCCTTTGTAGAGTGTGTAAATCCAGATAAGGTTGAGATTTCAAGCAGATTTCAAATCTGATTCAAAATTGTCTGCTCTCATCTTGAGGCTGTCTCTTGCTATAGATGACTGAAACTGGTGAGGTCTGGACATAAAGATGAATGTGAAGGGGTTGTGTGTCTGCTGCTGCTTTGGATGGCAGGTAGAGGTGCTGAGGAACTGCAGTGCAGAAAGGGGGAAAGGTGGTAACCAAGTGGAGGCTAGAATGATCTGCTGTTGTTTTTAACCACCTGTCTTAAATGATCCTGAGCTCCAGTCCAGTGTACCTGTCTCTCACCAGTAATGGACTCTTTTCTGTTGGGCAGCTAAGCAAGGAAGAGGGAAAGTCATGCACTTTAGTTCCATTGTTCTTCTGCTACTGTCCATAGTACAGACCCATTAAATGCTGCTAAGAATTGCTATACCAGATTACCTGGTCACTGCTGTAGTAGAGGCATGTATTTTAGCCATATACAAGGCATGAGCATTAGGTCTGTGAGAAAAATATTCATGTATTTATATCCTGATTCCACTACTTGCTCTTTGAAGACTTGGGCCGATCCTGGTTCAGTGTCTTGGTTTTATCACTTGTAAAATAGGTGGGAGTTTACTGACCAATGGAAGATTATAATGGCTTTGTACTCAGGTGATTGTTATGGCATGCATGGTTCTCCTGTGTACTCCTCAAGAACGATATTGAAGAAGTGGAGAAAGGGTTGCAAAGCACGACTGAAAAGCTGTAACATACATCTTCCAGTGAGCGACTTCCACAACCCAATTTGCCTAGCTTTATTGCGCAGAGAAGTAACTAGATGAGCAAATTTCGCAGGTACTTTTATGAAAAGAAAATGCTGGGTTCTTAAAAGGCTCTTTAATCTTGCAGAGAGAAGCATAACAAGAAGCAAAGGCTGGAAGTCAAAGCCAGACAAACTCATAAGAGAAACAGTGCACGTGTTTTTAACAGGGAGAGTGATTAACTATTGGAATAAACTGACAGGTTCTTGAAGTTTTCAAGTAAAGGCTGTGATGCCTCACTGGAAGATGTACCATAGCAAAATATAAGTTGTCAGGCTGAAGCAGGCTTGACAGGCTTTTATGGCATAGCAGATTAAAGTAAATGATCTAGTAGTCATTTCTGGTTTTAAAAAACAGAACTCCACAGACATAGCGTGTTTCTTCGTCCATATATACATAAGTAATTTTTAAATAGTAAGGATTAAATTATGCCACTAGATTATACTTCCACAATGATAAACGTTTTTGCTGAACATTCTTGCGAAATACGTAATGGAGAGCAGACATGCAATTTCTATTGATTTAATTTGCATTGGGAGTAAAAAGAGTTTGCTTTTGGTTATAAAGGTAATTGTCAAAATGGAAACAGAGTATTGCTCAAGAACGCCTATGTTTCCTGGACCTGCATTTGCTTTCATTGGTATTGTTGACACAGCTTTGCTATCTTGTACCTTAGGCTTTTCATGAGCGTGCTGTAAAACAAACAAACAAGCCACATGTCAAATCATCTATTTGAACCTGAAGAAAGGGCAACCTTCCAAGGACTCACCAGGGTCCCAAGACTGGGACTCTGAAGGGCAAGTGTGTTCATTTTGGATTATGTGTGCTTTTTTTTCCCCTTTCAGTATTAAAAAACAATCTAAAAGTGTAACAAACAAGAGTTAGTCACATGAGCCTTGTAGTTTTGCAGCTTCTAAAGGAAAATCTTCCTGTGATTCAATTCTACTTTTCAGTGACATAGCAGTGATTTTACTGAGTTGTCTTTTAATAAATGGCTCAAGATGGGGTGATCAGAGTTCATTTTCAAATTTTTGGCTTAAGATAAGAAAATCTAAAGATTGGAATTACAATAATCTTGGTTCTGTTTTTGTTTTAACAATATAAACTGAGAGGAGTGTTTTTACCTGTTGCCTGAAGGAAGGTTTCTCCATCAGGCCTATTATGCAGACATTCACCACCTTCCCACTAACAGCCTTCCCTGACATAGTGAGGGTAGTATAGATACCCAGACTACTGGAAGTGCGCTCTCCAGAGCCACTGTAGTCTTTGATCTGCCTGCATTTTAGGGCATGCCCTCAGCACTGTTATTTTTGGAGGTCCTGAGTGATGCAGACTGCATGCATGGGTAAGACTTTTTCTTTTTGACAAACATAAATGAGCTGCTTGCTTAGAGCTTGCTTTGAATAGTCAGGCTTTCACAATTTTATGTCATACAGAATGTGCAAATTTGGGTGTATTACAAAAAAAAAAAAAAAATCAGGCAGAGGCTGGCACTCTTTTTACATCAGCCTCGTTATCTCCCTTACAATAGAAGAATAGTGAAGATATCTCTCCATTAGCAGCAGCTGGCACGGCTATTGCAATCTAAGACATAAGTAAATATATGGGAGAGAGAGAGAATTGGCTAAGAATAAACAGAAATTGAAGAACTGATACTTCTCTTCGGAGGTGCATCTGTGTATACACACACACGTTTTAGTACAGTTGAAAGCTCCTTCGAAAAACAAACAAACAAAACCCAACAACAACAAAAAAGCCCACAACATTTTGCAATTGAAAAAGCAAAGAATGTTGTTGGCACATGGAGAAGAGCCAGAGGTGAAAACAAAACATTTTGCACTGTTAATGCAGGGCATTTTGGGAGAAGAATGAGCAGCAGCGAGGGCTTTGGCTTTGCAAACGGGCATAGAAATGTCTGTCAGCTCATAATGAACCTGCTTTTTGCCTTCCCTTCCACCTGAGTTGTCATTGCTTGTGTTTCTCTTTTTCCTTCCTAGCTGAACTTCTTACTTGATCAAAGATTCTATTTTATTTTTAAACTTTTCATTCCTGTAAATGATTGGAAACTCTCCAGCAAAGCTCTGCTAAAGCCAGAGGGGACTGAAAGCAAAGAGCAAGGACAGCTCTGAGGACAAATTGCAGACAGTTGGAGGACACTCCTTTAGAGCTGCAAGCAGCAACTCCCCTTCCTCTCCTTGCATTTTGGCTCTTCCCAGTCCTTTCTAAAGGGTAGGGAATTTCATCCTACACCCCAGTGCAGGAAGAGGTGTCAAGGAGGCAGGGAAAGACCTTGGCAGAGCAAATAATTTGGATGTTTTTAAAGGATGTGGATACTTATTTTGGGAAAGTTAAAGTAGACCACTCAGTCTGATGTAGGCAGCTATGTGTAAGATTTAGATTGGAATGAAAGTTCTGAGTGCAAAAACATCAGCACTCAGCCAAAGGGCACTGTCACCCGAACAGTTTATGCCTAAATAATCAGGAATAGCATCTCGCTATTCACCTGGCAAGAACTAAGAGGCTATGGTAGCCTCTCTGCTCTGTGTGGCTGGATGCAAAGAAGGAGGGTGACCCCTCTGACCAATTCAGGCCCCATCTTTGCTTCTACCTGAGGCATGGAGTGTACCAGGCAGGCAGAGCACAAAGCAAGGGCAGAAGGTGCTTGGGTTATGTTTACAGTGCTGATGCTGGCCTTGCACGACCAATCTGCCTCAGTTTATTCCTTTGTGGAAGGTGGCATTAATTACCTTCAGAAGATTTGTGGGAGAAAGATGAACACAATAATGTTATTGCTAGTGGCAGTGGCAGTAAACTAAAAGAGTCTGTTAACATTAAAGAAGCATAAAGGTAATCCCCAGAAAGTTACTCTTCAGGCATATTTAAAAGGCTTTATTTTAGCAACCTGCCTAATTGATCATGTTCTCACTCGATCTTAAGCCACATTTTTTAGACTTGTCTCCCTGTTGCCCTCCTGCACTATCTTCATTTTACGAATTGTATTACTAGTATTACTGCCACTGTACTGGCAAGAGAGGAGGAGACACTTGTACTACATTAGCTGGAAAGCCAGCTCCTTTCCATCAAATTAGTGGGATCCAGCTTTGGGATGGCTCTCTATTCCTGTATCAGTTCTGTAAAGGGACCTGATGACCTTCTCTCAAAGACAGCCAAGTTAAGCTAGTCCAGACACGAAGGAGAAGTTCATGCATTTACAGGAATGTTTAAGTTTATTAGACTGTAGAATTAACTAGCCTTAACTTAAGGAGACATTGTCAGCTTAAATCTCACCCATCGTTAACATCTTGTACAAATAAGCTGTAAAAATACCAAGCCTGATAGAAAAAAAAAATAAAATCCTCTCTTTTAAAAATAAACAAAACACACAGATGTTTCCCTGGACTGTGTGAAAAGCCAAATTCCAAAGCTCAAAGGACTCACCCTATGCTGACAGCTAGTGCAAACAGAACTGAAATGAATTTTCTGATTTTTTTCTTTACTGCCTGTGCCGAAAGAAATGCATTAAAAACAAAACAAACAACAACAACAACAACAAAAAACCAACCACCACAAATGGATAACTCCCTTTTGGGGAGTAATGCACCCTGAGCGCCACTGCCACTCTGCAGTCCTCTCTCACTGCTATGGGTGTCTCATCGATATGTCTGCTTACGAACAAAAACCCGTTTCCCACGAACTGTTCTGTAGTGTAGACCACTCTCCGAGTGCATGTATTTTGGATGGGCCAGGTGCTGTCTGTGAGCATCATCATCCCCCAGTCAGCCCCGCTCTCCTCTATTGCTGCAAGGTGACTCACAGCGCTGCTTGATCCATGTTCTCCTGAGCAGCCGTGCCTGGTCATGGGCTGAAGGATGGACCACAGGGTAGCACGAGCACCAGGGAAGGGTCTCTCCTCTCCAAGATCCAGATGCTCTGTGAGTTATGTTCGAACAGTGCTACCATTCTTTGGCAAATTGAGCATACCTAGTCTCTTCACAGCAGGGTTAGTGAGTATATCACAGAGTGACCATAAACCAGCCAACAAGTACTTCCTGAAGGGATAAATATGGAGTTACTGAAGCTCCTCGGTAGCTAGCACACCTCAGGCTGCTGTTACCTTGACAACTGCAGACAGAACATTATTTGTCCTGGCTTGGATCTGAATCTCATTGTAATTCCTGGCATAGATTGGTCTATCAAATCTACATCAGTGAAACACCTGTTTTTCACTGAGAGTTAGGAAAATGAATGTTCTGGGTTTTCTCTCAACAGACAAAAGGTATTTTTATGCTCAGAGTTCAGTCCTCAGCCCTGCCACAGAGTTTGTGTGTGACCTTGGGCAGATGCTCAGCTCTATCTCTTAGTAATGCAGGTAATGATCCTGACTGTTGCCCAAGAAGTACTATGAAGTTAAAACAACTGTAACTATTCAACATATATATATATGCATGTCTATAATATATATATCTGTACAACATATTATACATTGTCATTCGATTCCTTCTCTAGAGGTTTCAGTTCACTGCATCTAGGACATTTCTGAAGGAAGTAGCTATTCCTCCAGTGGGAAAATGACGCATGCTCACACCTGAAATGTGTATGTAAATAATCCTTAGCAGGTCATACTTTAGTTAACCTGGACCGCTGATGTTGAAAACCAGTGAAAGATGGGAACACACCAATGTTACTTTATGGAGCTCTCCCTATTTCTTTCAGAAGATACATATATGTCCTGTCGGGGAACAAATATAACAGGAGAAGGACATGCAAGGGCTATCCTTTTAGCTTTGATTTGTGATCAGAGAAGCTGTTTCCTCAAAAGCCTTGTGGCAGATTACATTTTAAATTCAATTTTATTCTTTTCTTTCCAAAATGAGAAGCGCCTGTGACCCATTTGCTGGTTAGACAGCGGATGGCCTTTTGTGCAGTGCTTAGCAAGCTTGCTGTCAAATTCTAATGGCCCTGCAAGAACTCTACAGCTGACAGCGAGACTTAAATTTGTCTGAAGGGCCATACTGTTGCCAGCAGCATCTCAGCTCCCTGTCGATATTAAGGAGAAGGCTTTGAAGAGGCCAGGTACCTTGGCTTCTTAGTAGACTCTCAAGAATTTCCTCAGGGTACATTCCTTGTTGGACTTCACCATTTTAGGTTCAGATCTGCTTGCAAACTCATTTTTCTCTATTTGAAAGCAATCTTTTATATTTCCAGTAAACAGCTTGTTACGCACTGAAAGGAATTGGAGATGCCTCCAGTTCACAGTCAAATATAATCCAGAAGCGTGTCCTTTTCGATATGGATAAGTTCTCATTAGATAAATAGATGGTGTCTAAATATTGTTGTGGCTGTTACCTAGACACCCCTTGCTGTATGTCTCGGTTTCTAAGTAGGTGATTTAGACAGGAGGAAGTCTACTGTTATTTTCCCAGGTTTCCGTTAGATGCAGACAGAATAAAATTTGTAAGCTAATACTGGAATACTTCTGCTGCCGTGTGGTGTCATGTTCAGAGTGACTACTCCAAGAAGCTTTTTTTTTTTTTTTTTTTTTTTTTTTCCTCTGTAATTGCAGATTCTTTGAATGTTGAGTTTTATTTTCTTTTCCTTAAGGGAAATGTGTGTAAATGGAATGACTGTATGCTGGCGTTATCCTTATAGTCACGCTTTATAATGGTTACTTGCATTTATCATCCTCCTTCCTCTTCAGATTTGCTGTTTAAATTATACTGTAGCATACTTATATTCTCAGCCTCTCTCTGCTAATGAAGGAGAAGAGAAGCCATCATTTTTTTTTTTGCCAGAATGGATGAGCATGAATTCTAATTTAATTCTAGCATAGCTGGCTTCCTAGGTGTTAGCTCATTTTTGTCATTACAGCGTGACCTCTCCCCTTTGAATGCACAAATTCACCACTCAGGCTGTCTGAGAGGCTCCTGTGCTCTGCAGCAATGTGGAGGAAGACGGCAACAACAGAATTACAGTCAGAAAATTCAAATGTATATTTCAAATCCTGTCATTAAGCAGATACATGGCAGTAGCCTAGATCTTAACATGTTAAGAGCTCATCTCTGAAAGCATGACTGATTTCAGAGTGTCAGTAACATAGAAATCACAAAACCTTGCTGTGAGGGAGAACCAGAATTATTCTGAGCAAGTTTTTGTCCGTGCTGTGATTTCTCAAAGTTGCTGCGGTAACAGGGCTCAGAGTGTACTACTTCTCCCCTCTCCCTGCCAAAAGTATTTCCCATATTCAGCAAGAGCTTTTTAAAACCATTTTGTCCTCCTTGTCTTCTAAGTAGCACTTCTGGGGTTCAAAAACCCAACAGGACAAAAATCTGTGTAGCAAAAGAAGATGATTTGAATGTATAGTAGAAACTGTTGCATGTTGCAGCCTGAAATTGCTGCTGAATTAACCCAGTCAGTGTCCAACTGTTGAATCTGATGGTACAAATTTCTATGTTGTCTGAAACGTAGTATTCTGGCAGTTGATCCAAAATGACTTCTTTCATGAGTGCCAGAGCTTTCCAATTTCTTCATCTTTCCTCTCCCTGACTTTCATAACGTAGCTGTATTTTATCCATGTATGCAAGCATCTGGAAAACTCATACAGCATTCATATAAGTTTTACCAAGACAAAACAAAACAAGAAAACAAGTCCAACACAGCACCACCAACTCAGCAAACTAACGTTCTGGAATTTATTTTGTTGTAAGTTCTTCTCCCTTTCATCCCATTAAGTTCTTAAGCTTATAAACTGATTCTGACAATAGTACGTAATACCATCGTAGTTCCTAAAATCGAAGATTTCCTGGAAGTCCTTGCTTACCATAATCTAATTGTCTAATTCCTCCTTCAGCGTTGAGTTTCATCTCCTTGATGTAAATTCTCTGGGAGCCCAAGTAAGCCTACAAAATACAGAGTTGTAGTGAAACTTTATACCTATGGCATACATTTGTACTTTCTCACTACTTGCTACACCTCCAGTGCTCTCCACCATGATCCCAGGACCCTTCTAGCAAAAGCAATGGCTGTTTGGCTTTGGCATACATATCCATGCTGAACCCCTTTAACCCTTTTCCTAGCAATGCCTTAAATAACATTTCAGCCAACTTCCTATGAATAACCACTGTGAACAAATTGAGAGATGAGCTTGGATAGGTAATGTCCTTGTACTGTATCAGGTGATTTCTTGTGCCTTTAGTGGTAATTTTTCTCCTTCAGTTTCTGTCAAGGCTGACATTTTAACATCATCTAGCAAGGTAGATTGTTTTACTTCCTGTGGTTTTCCTGGTCAGATGTAGTTTTTTGGTATCGTGCCCTGGACATTTTGCACATATCCTGTTGTTGAGGAGTGATTTTCCCACTGTTGCCTTCACTGTTTGTTGTATTTGGCGGGGGGCCCTGGTGGTACTTTATTTTAGCTGAGATTTTTTCCACCTTGTTCACAAAACCTCAGAAGCATAGCGCAGACTTGACGACTCGCCTGTCTCAGGCATTTAATGAATTCTCCCTCATCCTCACATATATTTTTTTCATTGGGTCTGTTCTCTAAATACCAACACATTGAACTGATTTTTTTTCTGGTTTGGACTGAACCTTTCTGCTTTGGTTTTGAGTAATAGTATTTATAGCTTCTAGTGATGACTGGATATTTGTAAGAAATTTAGTCAGCCATGAGAGAAAGTCCTCCTTTTTTATTTCTGCAAGCTTTTCTTCTCTCTGGCGATCCCATTGCAAACTGTGTTGCCAGAAGCCCTGTAGGTGCAAGCTCCACATTCCAATTTCATATCAGAGTTTAATCTGGTAGATAATCATAACCACCTGGCAAGATGAAAGTCAACTGTCTGTGTGATAAGCAGGTCAGGGTGTCTGTGTGCTACATCTTCTGAGGCTGCTGATTACAAAAAGGAAATAATTTGTGAGATGGGACCCATCTGTCTTGATTTTGGCAAGCTGTGTTTCAGTCCCCTGCGTTCTTAAGGGTATCTAGAAGCCACTCAGTGACTCTTAAGTCATGCGCTAGGACAGGGACTATTGAGTGATTCATTTGTGCTGATTTAAAAGAGCCAGTACAGTGAAAAGCGAGGAATTAACTCTCATCGGTATCATAAATACCGATCAATGTGAAGTCCCCTTCCCCCTGTCATTGTCATTTCTCAAGTTTGGCTGTGCTGCTTCTATAGGACAGCCTCTTATCTGATTCAACAATCAGATATCTTGCTATTTATTTTTCATCCTTTTTTTCCTTAAAAATAAATAAATAATGGAGGGATGACAGCAACACAGAATAGTTTGTGGCCCACGTGACTGAATGCAGTTGGGTTCATGAAAGCAGAGCTGAAGATAACATAGGTGAGGTAGCCATGGGATATAACTAGATCATTAAATTTTCATTTTTATTTTTTCGGTCATGTCATTCTAATTGAATAGTCTGCTTGGAATCCTTTTTGAAGTGATTTGAATAGAGGATTGAGATGTGCCAGGTAGCAGATTAGAGACAATGTGTTTGGAATGACTAAAAAGAACATGTAATAAAAAGACAAACCCACCCTCTAGTACAAAAAAATCCTAGTGAAACGTCTGCAATAAGAAAGTTCTTTCTTTGAAGGTGTAAGATGAAAGCGAGAGAAATAATAATGGGCCAACAGTATCTTGTCCCACCTTAGCAAGGAACAAAATCAGCTTAACAATTAAATACTTTAATTAAGAACCAAAGCGGTGATTTTTGACATCAGATGAAAAGGGAAAAAAATTCAAATGTTCCAAGCAGTGAAGCAGGAGGAAAAGAAACCCCATGCTGAGAGTCATTAAGAGCCAAAAGTAATTCATCACAGGCATAAGTAACCTTATTACAGGAAAGTTGTGTTGTCTTCCTGGTGCAGGCATTGATCCCAAGCTAGGAAATGAACATGGAGGCACATTTAGCACTAAAAGCAAAAATATTCAATTGCTCCTGAAAATTGTTGCTGTGCTGTTTACTTCATCAAGGAAGGATAATTAGACTGTTTAGGGAAGTACAGCCAGCCAGCATAAGGAATGTATTTTGTTAAATTTTAATTAAAGACAGAGACTAATTTCTGCTGAACACTGTCCAAGCAGTGAATTATTTATTAAAAATAGGATGCCCAGGAAAAAAAAAAAAAAAAAAAAAAAAAAAAGGCAGGATATTCATCTTTAGCCAACTAGAAACCATCCAAAATTTTTGTCAGTTTCTATCTGGGTTAACTGTTGAGTTACCAAAATTGCTCACCTACTAGGAGAAGAGCCCCAGGCTGAAGTGGTGGGATGGCATTTCTTTTCAAACCAGTAGGCATGTTAGACATACTGTCCTGGGCTGTCTTCTGCACTGTGAGCATGGCTCACCACAGATCCGTAAACAATCTGCATGGGACTAGGGGAGAGGTCTAGGAGAGCGTGTGGCTCCTTCCTTTCCTATGCCACTGAGTTCCTTCAAGGGATACTGGTGAGCAGAGGGAAGGATGAGCATCCTGGTCTCATCCCAATATGCTGTGTGAATATGGGCAGAGGATGCAGCTGTGGGAGTCAGAACCAATGAAAATAGCTAAGGAATGCACCTCTCCCACAATTTAAGGATACTCGGTTAAAGGTTACTGACAGTTCTGCATGCCTAGAAACCTGGGACTCCAAAGAAGGCATTTTTGTGGTTGACAGGCTGAAGTGAAGGTGTTTTGATTAATGTGGAGGGGAGGCACAAGGGGACTGGGATTACTTTGAAGACCTGAGCCTGCCGCCTGCACTGGCATCATTAAGAACATCCTGCAAACAAGTGCATTATTGCTCTGTGTCACAGACATCACAGAGATGTGATTGCTTCTTCTGGGATAGGGAGTACTTAAAAAGTGTGGGGTTCCTCTGCAGTTAGACTCTTTCAATCCTGGTTAATGGGATATCTTTAGGAGAGGAGTCTTTTAGTGAACGGCTAGTGCTGGCCTAGCAGCAACTTGCAGATGTTGAGGAAAAGCACAGTGTCGGGCCTGCTGCTGAAGCATCCGATTTATTATTTGTACTTGCCAAGTCTTCACTGTTTCCTCTTTTATTTCAGTAAAGGACCCGTTTGTTTAACCCTGGGATTTCTTGCGTGCAGGTGGGCATGCTGCTTATCATGAAGGCTCACACGGTGTAATTTACTTCCTGATTGAGGAATGTGCATTTTTTAAAGAACTTTAGAAGTCAAACTGCCTGGCAGAAAGGTGAGTATGTGACAGATGGGAAAGTTGATAAACAATCACTATGCTTGGATAAAACTGCAAAGCAAGTTGGTCAATAAACTCTAAGCAGTTAAGCTGTGTTTTTCAGCTTGAAGACTGACTAGGATCATCCAGTTCAGTGCTGCAGAAGCATGAATCATAAGGGTCAAATCCTCTTCAAAAGCAAGCACAGCCCATCAGAGCTAGGAATCCAAGCATCATTCCATATGAGTGGCTCCCTATTGATGTGGCAGTTTCAGGGACTTGGTTTTGAACTTTGCTCTCCCCAAACTGGATCTATTAGCACTGATGTCCCCTGAGTGTAATAAAGGTTCAGAAAGCAGGCAGTCATCCTTCCAACTTACAGGAGCTTATTCAGATTAAATAGATTTCAGATAATGCTTGCTTACAGAGAATCATTCACAAGAAACAGATTTGACGCCATCCTTCTCAAAATTGTGAACGTAGTGTGACAGTCTTCCTATACATCTTTTGTATTACAGCCTAATTGGCTAGAATACATGCTGAGAGAGTATGTGACCAGGATAAATTCCTTTCTCAGCCAGGAGTTTTAACTTTTCTTTCAAACATGCCATACTAGAGTAAGTGCTGAGTGGAGGGTGTTTTCCCAGCCTGAATCATGCTGCTTTCCCTTTAACTGGGTTAGTATATAGCTGAGAATGTAAGAGTCTTTGATCAAAACTAGAGAGAGAGCACACAAGGGGAGCCTTGCTGTAGTGACTAGAACCTTCAGCTGGCAGAAAAATCCTAAACTCTGTGCTTTGGAATATTCTTCTGTTTGTTTCAGTGACTTTTAGAGGAGGAGGAAGCAGAACTCAGCAAGACTTAACAGACTGATTATTGAATTCTCCTCTGCACTGTGGCCCAGAGCACCTGGAAACTTTCCTCCATTTAGCCATACTTAGTAAATGATTAAGGTTTGCCTTGAGGAGGTAGAAAATATAAATTTGAATCCCTTCAGGCTCAGTTCAGCATAGACCTCAGGTCCCCTGTTTGCTCGTTTACTTTTTTAAGGAGGCAATTAAAGGTAGCTCGCTGCAACACCGTTCTTCCTTCTCAAAAGAGAGTGATTCTAGCTCCATATTCTTTTTCCCCCATCAGCAAGCAGAGGAAAAAAATCTCAGTTGCAGGAGTGGAATCCGACTGCGAGGAAAGAGATGTTTGTCTTATTCTGTTGCCTAATCTTATTCTAGTTAATAGAATCATTAAATTGTTATTAATTATTCATATTAAGATATTAACTGCATTTTATTTTACTTAGTTTTCATTTTCCAAGGAAATGAGAATTCAGAATCATTGTTTTGCTCACCGTCATCCATAAACTAGCTCTCTTTAGCTTTTTGCACAAGCTGTAGAATATGGAGAAAGAGGGATGGCACATTTGGAAGGAGCGTGGGGATGAATACCCAGTCAGTTTTTGGTGTTGTGTTGGGTTGACCTTTGCTAGCAGTCAAATGCCCACCCAGCTGCTCACTCCTCCTCAGCAGGACACAGGGAGAAGACAGGATGAAAAAGCTAGTGGGCTGAGATAAGCACAGGAAGATAATTTTCATTGGCAAAATAGACTCAGATTGAGCAAACTTAATTTAATTTATTCCTAGCTAAAAAAGATCTGGGTAGTGAGAAACAAACCCAAGCATTAAACCAGCATCTCCCCCTCTTTTTCCTAGGCTCAGCTTCACTCATTCTTTTCCTGTCTCCTCTCCCTCACGCAGCACAGGAAGATGGAGGCTGGGGCACGGGGCTGCAGTCAGATCCTTAACAATTCATTTCTGCTGCTCCATCCTCCTCACGGTTTTCACCTGCTTCAGCACAGGCCCTTCCACGGGCTGCAGTTCTTCAGGAAAAATCTGTTCCAGTGTTGGCTTTCCATGGGCCACAGTTCCTTCAGGAAACACCCAGGAGCTCCTTATAAACTCAGGCCTGCCCATTTACTCTTCTTCTGAGCTATGCCACTGGTGTGTATGGCCACAGGCCTGTTCCTGCCTCATTGTTGGCAGGCCCCAAACAGACTGTGCATCTGGTTTGCTCCTTCCCTGCGTCTGTGGCTGTTCAGTGGAACCTGTTACCAGCACCTGGCTGCGTTTGGATGCTTTGGGACGGTGACCCAGGTTGGTGAGGATGCTGCCTGCAGTGGGGCCACCCTCGGCTTGCCTATCCTAAGAGAGAGGTAAGGCCCGGCTGCTCCCTGACACCTCTTCCATAGCGGTAAGTCTTTGCTTCCTCCCCCCGTCAGTAGGGTTGGTGATAGTGCTGTGTGCAGCATTTTCTCCCTGTTTTGATTGGAAATCAAATCAGGGATAGTGGTGGGAGTGAAATTCTATGCTACTGTAATCACAGGCTTACTAATTCTTTCATGAGATGGTCTAGGGACAGTGAATGCATGACTGCACAGAGGAGAGGCTGCAGGAAGGGTGGTTGAAGGGCAGCACATTATGCAGCCTTGCGACCTTAGATTGCTCTGAGTCCTTTGTCCACCTGCATCCTGCCTGTAATTCCACTTTGGAAGCCAGGCACTAGAGGTCAGAGATTGCAACCTGTAACGTGTTTGCACCCAACTCCTTTATCAGATCCAGCCCTCAGACTGTTGATGCATATAACTTTTCCATCTTAAGCTCCCGGATGTTTTTCTCCTCATCAACCTCTGTCCTCAGCTAGCGCTCTGATTGATTGAGAAGCTAATTATGACTCATTGAGGGTAAATTTGCTCAGAGCTGTTGCTGTCCCTCTAGGCCCCCAAGGCAGGCCCTGCTGCTCTAGCTCTGTCAATGCCTCAGTGTGGCTCAGGCCCCAGAAATCCCACTGTCTTGCAACATTTCTATCTCTTTGGTAGACAGCACACTACAGACTCAGTTGTCCTCATGGCCTCGTTCCCAATTATCAGCAATTATTTCTATTTTATAAAGATTTTTCAAGTTCTATGAGGAGATTCTCTTATTTATTTCACCTTTACTCAATTTAAAATTCTCTGGGGCTTTTCTTTCCTTTGGTATGGCAGAAAAATACATTTATAAGAGTCCCTTCAGCATGCTGTGGAAGATTCAAAGAGGGTAAACTACCCAGGTGACTGAAAACTATCTGCTACTATGTTGTTTAGGTCCAACAGCAACTCTTCAAGGGCATTTCTTACAAATCTGCCTACTCTAAGGAGAAAGTAGGCTGGGTTTTGTACCACCTGTTATACCTCAGGCGGCAACATCCTTGTCTTGTGCTCCTCCTGACTGCCTAGCTAAAGCTGCTGCTTCATACTGAAGCATGAAGGCATGCAGATGACTGAAGAACCTGTGCCTGCTCCAGAAATGCTTTTGAAAATTTTACTGGTAACTTCCAGCTGTTCTAACTTGTCTACCTGTATTTGAGCTGTGTAAATCCCCCTACTCCCTTTAACCTGGTCTGTTGCTATTTGCTACCCCCTGCTACCAAGGCAAATTTGGTTATATTTTACTTTCTATAGCTAGGGAGTATTCGTGCTGCTAACATTCATTATTTTTAGTGTTAGTGTGTCCCATAATCTATTGAACATTTCAACGTTTATGTCCATCCTGTAGGAAAAAATATATGCCTACATCACAGCTCACACCTGCAGGCTTTCCTTCCCAGTGTGTATAGACAGGATGCTTCATTCCTATGTATCAGATCCAAGTAGTATCTGGCAAATTGATGCTTTCTTGCTTCTTGGGCCTGTGAGTGTTTTGCATTACGATAGACTTTGTTTTAAGAAATATTGTGTTCCTTGAATGAATTTTTCTCTTTATGAAGGCTTTCCTTTTCCTATAAAAGCAAGCGACAGTGAACAGCTTAAACTGGCATATCTCATTTTTAATTGGTCATGTGTTTAACCTTAGATCAGTGTAGGAATCTAAAAAAAATGATGGGGACAGATGGATCCTAACTGACGTTATTTGAAGTATAACTGGGAAGCAGAACAAAGCAAGGATACTGTGAGAAAAGAGACAGTCCACCCCATTGTCTGCTCATTTGTCAAGGAAGGGAAAGATTAAAAAAGTTAAATGTAAGTTTGAGCTGTTCACTTGCGCTTCTTTTTGTGGTGAATGGAAATAAAAGGCAAATTCCGGGAAGAAATTAATCTCATGCAAAGGTATGCTTCTATTCCCTCTCTAGTGGTCATGAAGCATCAACAGGTATGGGTAGCATTTTCATTGTAGGTTGCTCTGGAGCCTGAGTTTCCACTCTGTCCATCAGTGAAATTTAGCTGGTGGTAATAGTGCCTACTGAAGAGAGTTGACACAGGGGGATGCTGCTGGAAAGAACAGCTCTACCAAAAGTAAACAAAACCACAGAATGTTAATTTTCAGATGGGGCCACAGAACTTGAAAACTGAAGGGCTGGCACTAGATGGGGAGTCAGGGACGTGTGCATCCCTCTGGCATAGGACAAGGCTGCTACTTCTGGGACTGCTGTGGTCTGAGATCATTGTGACTCCCTAGAGTTTATGTAGGTTTGATCAGGGTACTTAGGGGCCTCGTACCATGTGGGTTGATTTAAAGGCCAGTATTTAAAGCACCATTAGAACAAAATTATGTTGCATTGCTGTAGTTAATACTCAGTTGTTTGAGGCCAGTTGTTTTTGTGTCTTGGGGTGGTCAAGATTAGTCAGATTCAGTTCCCGGTTTTGGGTCAGCTTTCCTGTTAGAGCAGAATGGGAGATCTACTAGACAGAGTACTGCTTAGATGGGGACTTTGCACAGATTTCTGACGTGACTTCAGGTAACTCTCTTTTACTGCAAATCTGTCAAAACCTATAACCAACTTCGTTAGGATTATGATTTGTTGAATATATATTAACAGGCATGTGTAAGCTTTAAATCCATGTTTTTTCAGTCCTCCATAGCTATGAAGTTGAGATATAATTTTCACATAGTTGTCAGTGTATGGAAGCTAGTAGGGAGGGTGGTTTAAAAATATCTGACAAACATCCCAAGAGCTGGGTGTGCTATTTAATCTAGCTTGTTATTTGAGTTCTTTAGCTGAAGAATGGAAGTGTTACAGACAGAAGATAAGAAAATTTTCTAGGTGTAGAAAATGTGGCAGATGTCAGAAGCCTACTTTAGTCTCATTAAGAGATTGTGTCAGAATTAGAAATGGTTTGTTCTCAAGGTTCTCTGTTAGCATAAGATACCCTGCTTTGTTTCTCTGAAACCTAAGATATTTAGTTTCTTGATTTATTTTTTTTCTCTCTCAGTTAGAGGTTGGCATGGGAAAAAAAGTGCACTGTTTAGCAGATCTAGTAACATGCACTTTGTGTGAATAGTGAGTGTGTTGTAGAGGGACAACAGACAAACACTTCAAAGGAATTTTATACTGTACCAATGCAGCATGTTTTTTGCATTTGTTACCATTTTGGAAATATTTTGAAACTCACTGTAGGATATTGAAAATTAACAGAGAAACCATTTAACCATTTTTTAAAGCAAAAGGCAAGGTAAGTATTTTTTTTTCTTATGGTTCTTTCCTTTGAGAAAAGAGTATGTTTGGACTTATGCAGTAGTGCACCTAATCTAGTGATCAGAGTTAAAGAACAGTTTCCCGAACTGTTCAAGGTTCTATTTAAAAGTTATTGCTTAAGTGTTTTCAGATGAAAACATTTCTTTTCTCCTCCTTACCCTGGTCTGTGGGATTCTGAAGCACTTTACATAAAAATATTTTGAAAGAAACCGTCTTATGAAACTAATTCACAGCATGATAAAATAAATAGAATTTTCTTTGAGCAACTGTCTGCTGTTGTCATACTGGAGGCCTTGAAGCAGAGGTGGAAAAGGGCCTTGGAAACCTTTGAGATGCTCTGAAGTATCAGCATTTGCAAGAAATATTCTTTCCAAGCTCTTTGTTTCTGGGTGGTGCCTTCACTTTCTGATCTTGCCCCGAAAGAAATGTGATTCAGTGGTTGTTCTTACAAGTTTTATGGTGGTGTCCCCGTCCCCCCTCCCCTTCCCCCAATACTTAGTGGTGTACACATCTGACTTCAGACGGCTGAAAATTACACATCTGCATCTAAGCTACTAGTCACCATAGCGTGTCTTTACTCCATTGGAGGGAAAGCAGCACCTCCAGAGATTTATTCCTCTGATTTCCTTTAGAAACCAGTTTGAGGATGAAATAACTTCTCTTCTTCAGATGCCTTTTGGTCTCCTTTTGCTATAAAGGTAGGCTTGGAAACAGCTCACTCTTACCTGTCTTTGAGCTGCCTGGGTTAGATGGAGTGAATTCCCCTTTCTGCCTCGGAAGGAGCTGGATTACTGAGGTGCTCTTTTGTCTGAGGAAGCTCATCATTTCTTCCCATAAGGATGGGATAAGAAATAGCTCAGAGGAGTGAAATTCCCTGTTTGGAAGGCACTCACAGCTGTGACAAGAACAGTCATAATTTTTAATTTGAAACAGCCTGGCTCCTAGATCATAAATGGGGCTACTCTATATCACAGGGCTGTCTCTGAGTAATGTAATTCATCATTCGTTAATGAAAATTAAGTCTGTTTCTAACATTCACAAAGCACCAGGAATGAGAAATATGTTGCACTGGAGTTCTGCTTTGGCAGCAGAGACCAAACCCAACCTGCTCCATTAATAACAGCCACGTTATAAAGAAGGGCATCTTATAGCCAGGGGACGAAAATGAATTTCAGCTTGACAATACAAAGCTGTCTTCAGTGTTACTGCTTTTGTGCAGTGCTGAACACCTCACCCTCTGCTAACGTTCAATCTGAGTTTTGCTTTCAGGAAAAAGTAAGGATGCTAACCTGTTGAATTATTCACCTGTCTTTGTGACTTTTGGGTGTGTGGGAAGCATTGGGACTACTTCTTAAGCAGAAATGCCTTTCCAAATTTTCTGTGATTGATGGTTATCTATGAAATAAGTATTGTTTCACATTGAAAAGTCGCATCTGAGTTGGTCAGTAGTTCAGCAGTTGCCACACAGAAAGAGCTGTGTGCAGGAATAGAGATGGCTAAGATCCTCTGAAGTATGAGGAGGTACAATGAAGACACGGAGAGGTTGCAAGATGTTCTTAAGCAAGTGAAAGATAGTTATGAACAACGTGAAAAGCTTAGGGATTATTTCTAATGTAGTTTTACGTGGAGTTAACTTCATGCCTGATCTTTTTTATTTTTTTAATATTAAGAGGAACTTTTTGACTTTATTGACAAAAGCCATTGGCACTAATAAAGGAAGCTAAATTGGTTTGCTTGGAGACCAAGGTCTTTTACCAGCCAAACAGTGATCAAGTAGATGGAGCTTTGTTTCTAGATGACTGCAAAACACCAGAATAACGTGTGGGTTGCGTGGGGAATCTGCAGCATGCATGTAGTGTTTGTGACTGGATGGTGGCCAGTGTGGATTTTGCTTTCTCAACTAATTTCTCCTTCCTTTTGTTTCTCTTGTTTTGAAACACTCTTCTGATTAAGGCATTAAAGGGTTTACTGTCCGTTTCCATTTTAGACTACTTGCTATGGGGGAATCCTTTCACACACAAAGATTGTATTAGCATGCACAGTTGACATAGTATCGGGGCAGGGTGTCTGCTTGCAATCTTTACTCTGGATTTATTATTGCATTTTCCCCAGGTTTTGCCATGTTTTCCACTTCGCTAGTTCTGATAAGCTCTAGTGAAATCCATTAGTTTAAGGAGGTGGCTTTCTTAATGACTTATGCACCATCTGTTATTTTACTTTCAGTTTAGTGTAGCTTTTATTTGTAATTTAGTAAGTTCTGCAGATATCCCCTGCTTTAATTATAATGAAATGTGTAATTCCTTCACAATCTATCTTCAAACTGGGGGTTATTTAGTACTGTAAACCATCCTGGTTTTTATCATACAGCGATGCACAAGGTAAGAGCAGAGAATGATAATGGTCCCTTTCCAACTACAAAATCTGTTTGTTTTTCAGTTACCTTATAATACTGCTGCTCACGATCACTCTATTTTTGTTTATTGAATGCAAACACACCTTGGTTTGAAACGCTGCAACATGAAGAAGGGAAACTGTTGCAAATCTAAAATTGTGCAGCTCCTATTGACACTCCTGCCTCTTAGAATGTGTTAATTGTGGATGAAATATTGAATAGACCACGTGTGCTTAGAAAGAGATCTGATTAACACTTCCTCAAATGATCATTCTCAAAGGTGAATTGTGCATTAAACGTGCAGCAATTTTTGTCTCTCCTACTTGAAAACAGGAACAAACAAGTTGTAGGCTTTCCATTGCTTTTTCCTTGGCTGTGTTACCATGATGTATGGCAGAAATAATTTTTGCCAGGAACGCTTCCTGTGAGGTTTAGCTTTGAAGCGCCTTTCCATTTCCCTGATTTGTTTAAAGCTGAATCCCAGAATCACAGTGTGCATTCCAGAAGTGTCCATCCTGCCTCCTCTCAATTGTATAACATTGCCAGTGACAGAGAGGGCACTGTGTACGCCAACGTGAATTATTTAGCTGTTTATGCTGCTGACTTATGATGGTACTACGCTTAGTGCATAATTGGCAAAAACGTACAGGCTCCAAGGTAAAAGCTGTTGAGATGTAGAAGGTATTTATTGCAGTTTCATTGTTTGCTTTATTTTCAGGTGTCACTGACCTCAAGTCATCTCGAGTCATTCTAGAGAAGAAATGCGAACTTGTCTTTCTCAATTCTACATTAGGTCCCCTTGAATGCTTTACTGCACAGCAGTTCAGCTCTCGAAGGGATAATTACCTCAAGTAGCAAATCCCACCAAAACTGAACTTGATCCATTTTTTTTTTCCTGTATTGAGCTGCCTAATTATTGTTTTCCCACAGGCACAAGCCAAACCACTTCATTTCCTCTCCATCCGTGATAATAGTGAAGGTTCTGAGATCTTTGCTGCTTTAATTGTAGTGAAATGTGCAATTCCTTCACCAGCCAACAGACAGCAAGTCCCACCTTGTGCAGCGGTCAAGAACTGCCTGCTCTTTCATTGCGAGCATTTACTGTGCTTGAGGAACCGGAGGACCACAGGTTTGGAAAGCCAAGCCTGGACCACAGGCTGCACACAAAATTTGGATCTTAGGGTGTGCATACTGAGCCTGATACCTTTCATAGGCTGTGCCCTTGTGCCAGGAAGGTGACAGCAGCTATCTTTTTTTCCTTTTGTGCTAATTTTCTGCAGTTTACAGGCAAGTTGCCAGAGTAAGTCCTCCAGTTGAAGTAGGTTGCAAATAACAGCACTCTTGTTAGAATATGTAGCAAATTGGTTTATTCTAGTCCTTAATCTACATAATAAGGGTGGAAATGAGAGTAATAAATATACTTAAGTGTTTGGAAATGACTTTCTTCCTGAAGATTTTTCACAGAATGGAAATTAGGATTAATTCTAGAGGAGGAGAGCTGACCTTAAAAGGCCCATTGTAATTGACCTTAAAGCCACAATTCTTTTCAGTTCGTGAGAACCAGTTTCTAAAATGTAATTGAAAAGATCGATGAAACTTGGCTCAAGTTACAACAATATTGATAGTGCTCCCTCCCCCCTCCCCCAAATTCTCTTCATTTACTTGGACATGTTAAAACCAGAAAAATGTCTGTCTCTTCTGTAGTGGGCAGTAGTGAAGTCCAAGAGGCAAAATTGGCTTGAAATATGTGCACTAGTATTTACCACTTATTATTATTATTATTTTTCCTATTTTATTTGTCCTTGTTTCACCTGTCTAAAAAGCTCAGAATAGTGTGTTGACTGGGAGATGCAAAGCACATGCAATGAATCACTTTTCCATTACATAAAAGTTGGAGGAAGCTCTATTTATGCAGCTTAGTATTTTTGAGTGCTTTGATATATCTTTTTTTTTTTTTTTTTTCAATTGGATCAAATAAGACTTCACAATTACTCTTTGAGTAGCACCGAGTTTTGAAATCTTGTTCATCATGCTGCAATACAATTCAAATCACGAGCAAGTCTTCTCTTGATGTCTGTAATCTTTTTTTATTATTATTATAGTTGGGATCCCCACTGAACTTCATCCTATTTAACAGTACTTGTTGCACAGATCCTGAAAACCTTCCTGTAAATGTTTTTCTTGTAAAAAGTTTACTGGCTGCAAGAAATTTATTGAATAGGATTCAGTTACAGCTCAATCTTCCCATTTATTTTGGTGCTTTTATGGACCTGCAAAGTAGGAAAATGTTGCATCTTTGTCTTATGTAATGTCCGTTTGTCTCCTCACACGGCAAAATAAAGGCTAATGCATGCTGCTGCCATAGAGGTGAACTGAGAACAGGTGAAAACTTGAAGATCCATTTCCAAACCCTATATCCCAAAATCAGAACTGGAGAAGGAAAGCAGGTGAGGTTTCCATGTCGGCCTCTTCGGGGTTATTCCGGCTAAGCAAAATGGTGCCCTTGCTGCAGCATGTTTCTTTCCACTCCCTGAGAATGCTCTTTCCCTATTTTTATCCCTAAAAAGTCTTTTAAAAGGGCACTTTAATTGCTCTATAAGCAGCAGCAGCTGCTGGAACAACTAAGAGCTGTTTCTGTTCAAGTTCTTGTTTGCTGCAGGAAGCAATGGACTGCAGGCTGAGTTTCCTGCTGCTCCTGTGGGGTCTGCCGGGCTCCTCTCTTTGGGGTTTTCATTTTTCAGCCATTCCCACTGTAAACACACAGAAATTGGGAAGATCTGTTAAAGCTGATGTGGTGCCCTTGGCTTGGGATTTTACGTATCATTTGTAGGCTACTTGGTGTGACAAGAGTTACCAGTGTTAGTTACGGCCCAATATTTGTTCTGTTAATATCAGTATTGTCTCTGTTTCAGAGCTGGTTCTTCCCTTGATTTCCTCCCCTGACCTTTGTCCATTTGCATTTTAACAACATGTAGGTTGTATATGTGTATCTATGTGCATATATTTACACAGACAGACATGCATCAGCATGCAAGTATCTATATACACGTGCAGACACCTCCAAATCCAGCAGTGCTTATTCACAGAAAATTCCCGTCTTGGTGAGCAGATGCCTTATCTTGAAGTACAGATCTTGATCTGTAAAGGCATTTCACACACAGCACTGATATTCAAGTGCTCTGAGTAAACCCATAACAGCTCTTTAAGAGTGAACAACAACCGTTAAGGACAGAAAATGAAAAAGAAGGCAGAAGCCACTCAAAAATCATGTTGGTGGGGTGTCTGGGAAGAGGTTCCTAGTTGGTAATTGTACGGGAGACTGGACAGGTCAGCTAGTAGCACTCTTGAGTTTGGGGGAATAGCAGAAATCTCTTTAGTAGCTATGAATCTGTGTAATTTTTCAGGTTGCAGAAAAACACCTCAAATGAAAATTTTCCCTATGAGCCCTTAATTAATTTTTTCCTACACGTTTAGTTCTGCTTCAAGGCCCCATGGATCTGCAGTGCTGCTAAACTCAAGTGTTTCTTTTACTATTGCTCCAGAAGGACAGGAAGGGTGGTTTGGGGCTTGCCTACATGGGAATGGACAAGTGGATTGCAAATTTTTGGCATACAAATTAGTTAGTTAGTAGTTCTAGCACCTCTGCACTGGTAACGTAGTGCTGGATAGACATAGCTAAACCAGTTTTAGATGCTCTTGATACTCTATTTTTCTCTTTGTGATCTTCCAAGCTTATAGTGCAAGCCTTTACAAATGCTATTTTGAACAGAACTGAGGCTTAAATTTGGAGGCAAGGGTTTTGTACAATTGAAAACTCCCAGTTCTGAAGTCACAAATCCTCAAGTGGGCATAGTAGGCATTTTAAAATGTGTGTTGTCAATGGGTGACTTACATCTAATAGTATCCTGTGACTAGAACTAGTCACAGTTTCTTATTTTTTAGAAAAGTTGAAAGGTGTTGGTTTTCCATTTTTACTTGGTGTTTATATTAACATACATAAGTTGCAATGCTTCTGAATAATTTTACAAATACTTAATGTTATGGTAAAAGGGGGAAGCAGGAACCAAACATTATGACCTATGAAAACACAATTATTTTGTTACAATTGGGGTTTCTGTGGAAGAAGTCTTAACTTGTGCGTATAATTCAACAGAATTTCAGAAGACAGAGTTTTATTGAGGAAGAAATTGAAAAAAAAATAAAAATTGAGCAGTCTTTATTGGCTTAAAAATATCAAGGATGGGGAAAAGTTGTAATTTACACTGTGATACCAACTTCAGAGGTGGGTGGTCATTCACAATTTCACATCCTTTTTTAAGTATCTAACTCTCCGTATGCACACAACTGTGTGTACAAGAGTTTTGTGGATGTGTATATATTAAAACGCACTCACACTTAATATTTTTGCTTCCTGTAATTTTATCTAGCAGACAAATGTGTGTCCCATCTAATAAATACACGGACGGAAAGTAGGTCCTGATTAACCTTCCGTGCATGCTATTGCTGGCAACGCGCAACATCATTTACTCTTGTAAATAATCCTGATGATTAATGCGCTAGAAGTAATAAATGATTTCCTGCTGCTGCTGCTCTCTCCACTGTACTGAAGATATTTTGTCGTCCCTTTGCCACTTCACTGAGGCATCCTGTGAGGTGGCATGCACTCGGGGGGAACCTAGGAAACTGGGAGCTACTTAAATTTTGACCATGCTTGAGGAAAGTTTGTAACAGTGTGGGGCTTGACACTGGTCAAGCTAAGCTGTGTTGTCCATTTACAGAAGCACTGAGGCATCAGGAATGTATCGCTCGGCATAGTGAAGAACCAGACTGGGATGCCCAGTTGAGATGCTCAGCATGCTGGCTGGTTTTCTAGCTGCTGAGAAAGAAGAAATCGGTGGTTCTAAGTTATCCCAAGCCTGCTCAAATCAAACTAAAATGCTCATTTTTTACAGGTTTAAGCTCTGCTTCTTCGGTCTCTGAGCTGTGGTGTATATATAACACACAGATCGGAGGGGTAGGATGCATGAACCTTAACAGTCAGCACTGCTAAGGCTTCACTGACAGCGTGATGCCCTGCTTGGGACCCCGAGCCCAAAGAAAAATGTTGAGAGTCCAGAGCATAACTGGTGAGGGAGACCTGAGAGGGTTTGCTCTGTTCAGTGAGGAGAAAACTGGAATATGAAACAATGAGAGGAGAAAAGAACAACTTGTTTTCTATGACTGTGGTGGGGCAGGGCAAGAAATAATGGGATCACATAGTAGCATGAGAGATTTCTCTAGGCTTAGGTGAAAAATATACTCAGAAAGATAGCTGAGTGCTGGATTAGATTGCCTAGGGAAGGCGTGAGTCTGTTATTGGAGGCTGATAAGAACAGGTGAGACCAATCTGTCATGAATGGTTTACATCTAGCTGGTCTTCCCTGAGGCAGGGGGTAGGCTTGGGCAAGCTCCCAGACCCTTTTTTTTATTCTCTGATTATTCAACAAGTCCTGTGTTGTTCTAATGTATACTGGGAGCAAACCAGCTGACAAGCTGCCAGACTAGCAAAAGCAGCGTAGGTTAGAGGATTGATGCCTTCATAGCCTGTGGGAGAGGGGAGAGCAGGGAGCTTGGATATTGCAGCTACGCAGCACTGTCTGCACATCCTTTGTTTGTGAGATTCATGGAGCCACACTGGCATTACAGCCGGGGCAGTGGCTCAGCAGTCCTCAACAGAGAGGGAGAGAAGGATAAGGAAGGGCGATAAGCAGCAAATAAGCTGTCATTTATCCTCTGCTGCTTCCTGTGTACCCACTGCCAAATAGACACCACAAGTAATCAGATGCATACAAAGCTGATTGTTACAATATTTGCCAGGTTTGATGTGTAATGTCCCCGGTTGGTACGGTTCCCTCTCAGGAACAGATTGAAAGATAGAAAGGCACAAACTAAATCACTGATTCCACTGCTTTTACTCGTGAAAGCCTCTGTAATTTATATTACTCAGATGAATTTCTGTAAGTTCCTCCATAAATTGGGAAATCGGCAGACTGCAAAATTTCATAACACACAATTTTTCTACTCTTTTTTTTTTTCTGCTTGATACTGAGCCCATCAAAAAAGCATCTCTGGTAAGTTCTTATTTGATGGTGGAAGATGGCAAGTCATATAGAAATGGAAGAAAAAGCAATGACAGACCAGAGGAGCTGCTTATTTGAATCTTGTTTGCGTGCAGAAATGGATGTCAGGCTTGTTTAATGGATGAAGTTGTACTAGTGCTGAGGAAACTCTGAGTGCACTAGCAGACTCTCTAACTCTTGGCAACTTTCTGGTATCTGTTAAGGGAGAAAATACCCCTAGTTTGGTCCAGTGAAGCTTAGTTACAAACACTGTACCTGAAGGCAGAGCAACAGAACACGTGGATGGGATTGTAATAGTCCTGTAAAGAAATAGAGGTGTGCAGACATAATTCATCGGTCAATTGGCTCGTGTAAGCAGTCATCGGTGTCCTGGCATGAGTGAAGCTTGTGACGTGCCTGGGATGTGGCTAATGCAGGGGAAGCAGAGCAGTATGGACTCACCTGAGCTGTCCAGCTTGGGTACTTTAATTGCTTAATCAGTTGTGCATGAAGCTCAGCACAGGCTGGTCGTCCACATCCCTTCCTGCCTTCTGAGCCTGTCTTGAAGGATTGTCTTGAGGTCTAGGCCAGTGTCTCATCTAGTCAGTGTAAGCTTTATCAGGTGTGCCATGCAGCATTACCGGCATGATGTGATTGTCAGTGTATCCTAAAACAGTTTATATATCTGTGATGCAAGCTGTCTTGTTTGTTTGTTTCTTTCTTTTGGGAGGAGGTTGGAATGGATGTTAGTACTCTGGGGAATATTACTTCTAGTTAGCTTTTAGGCTTTCTGCTTTGGGGGATCTTTGAACGTGAAAAAAATACTGTATACTTTGTATCCTTGGAAACAATAAGGAGTTAATGACAATTTCCTAAGCTCAATTGCCTAAGGTTGTCCAGCAAGAGTAAGAGACTCAAAGTTGGGAAGAAATTGCTGTCCTGGGAATCTGGGTAGTGCCAGTGCCATAGCAAGTTTAACTGAAGGCAAGCGGGTTGCCTTATCCCTTGGTGCCTGGGGCAGAGCAGCAGGTAGATTTGCTCTGAAGTTCATCCTGTAGCAACAGAAGCCCAGCTCCAGAGGTGAAGCAGGGTTTGGAGTTCTTCATGCTCTTAGGCTCAATGTTCATACCTTTATTTTAATAGTGAAGTATCTTATTGCATGCCTGCCTCCTTCCCAAGATGCCGGACGTTTCTTGAAGCACAGGTGAGTGTACACTGTCTGTAACTGTAACGCCGTTTCCTGGAACAGCTGCCATATTTTGCATCTCTATTGATCTTAAAGTGATTGATTGGTGTTTAAGTCTTCCACTGTCAACATCAGGAGGTTGTTTTGCTTGTTCCATTAGTCTTAACAGATCTTCTGGGAGTCAAGGGATCTGTTGGCTTAGCTCTCAGGCCCCATAAGCTGTTCTACTGTGTGACAGGTCAATTCTCAAAAGGGTTAAAAGAAAAACGCTTATTTAAAAAAATCCACCCCTTCACCCCCCCAAGCCAAGATAACATTTATTAGCTTTATTCTCTCGTTCAGTAGTGAAATCAAGTCCCTCGCTTTGGGATTTGGGTATGCTCCAAGTATTGTCAGGAAACGCACCCCCTTTTTTCTTCTGTTAACAACCCCAGTATAATTTATTCCTACTCTACCAAGTTTAAGAAAGCTTGCTGAGGTAAAATGAATTGCGAGCTGAGCTTCTTCCTTACTTACCCCTTGACAGATGTGGTAGTAGCACATGCACAGCATTGGTTTTTTTTGGAATCATTTGTCAAGGTAATACTAGTATCTTGTGTTAGCCATCGATTGGGTTTCCTGGCAGGGTTGGGTATCCCATGGTATACCACAGTCCTGCAGCTTGTTTTTTTGCTACTTAATTCATGGAGTACATGGGACCTTGGAACAGCCAGGGCAGTGGGGGTGAAAATGGGGGAAGTTTTGTAACACACAGGAGGATAAATGTTGATAATCATAATCAGTAGTCCTCTGTGTGGGCTCGCACACCCTCATAGGTCTCTTGAGTGGATCTGGAAAACTCCTTAGGTGGTCTTCAGAAACGAAGAAGTGGTCTTCAGGAACTGAGAACTGGCTTTCAGTTCAGCCAGTTGTTTCCAGCAGATCTGATGGCCAGGCTGGGTGCTGAAAACATGGTAGTTTTAGTCTGTGTGGCTGACAGGTGTTGTAGAACAGGTTGCTAAGGTTGTTTTTAGGGGAGCAACTGACGGTGGTTTTGAGTCTGAATAAAATATTTGACAAGATTCTCATAATTGAAGGTTAACAAAAAAAATGCAGGCAGAAAGAAACCTCTACAACAAATGAACTATATCAGCTATCTTATGCCTGCTGTATTATGAATCATGGTAGTTGCATGCTTTGTTTCCAGATCTGATGTTCTGTTATTTGTCTGTACTAGTTTAAAAGGCAGAGGGCATATTTTGCTTTTGTGGGATTTTTTTTTTTTTTTTGAATGTGAAAATAATTGGAGTAGTAGCAAAAATGCTTTCAGTGCTCTTGCATGGAAGAACTTTTCCCCTTTTCTGTTCAGACTACAGAAGTTATCTAAGACATGATTATAATCAGGGAGAAAAACAATTCCTGGTTCCTGCTTGAGGCTTTGGGTCAGGCATGATGCTTTCCAAAATATAAAGGTGACTGGCTTTCTTTCCTCTTTTACATGCCATTTAAAGAAAGCTGCAGAATTACATTAAGCTGTGGGGTTTTGTCCTTGGGCTTTATTTCCAAGGTCACTTGTTCCGCTTTCAGAAACAGGAGGATGCATAACGTTCAACAGACTATCACAGAGCAGCAATAGGTAAAGGAAAAGAAATGAGAGGAGTGGTGAGACAAAATATCTGTTCATATACATATCTCAGAGCAGTAGTCAAGTTTATTTATTTAAAGCTCCAGGTCACCCAACATTTTTCTCATCTAAATCTGGGGCTATGAGAAGGTACTTAATTACTTTACTTGGAAAACTGTTTTGTGACTGACATACGGCATCAAATCAAGAAAAGCTTGTCGCTCTTTTCTGCTGACCTAATAGGTAGTGTTACCTCGTACTCCTGCCTGTGGAGAATACAGAATGAGGACTCAGGGAAATGTTCTTTTATTGTAATTCTGATTTAATTAAAAACAAAACAACAACAAAACAAAAAATGTTGACTTGAAAGGAAATCAGGTAATCTCTGCAATGTGTTGTTCCTCAGTAAATATGTAAAGTTTTGTTTGTTTTCAATTAAGAATTAGCAATTAGTTAATGAGTGAGAACTCTTTAGACTTGCTTTGCTCTTTTCTTTCTATTTCTGTCCCTTAAAAGCTGTTCTAGATCTGTTTTGAATCCTGACCCCTGCTGTTCTGGGCAAAGATTCATGTGCAGTACATTCATTCTGTTTTACTTAGTAAGCTACAGCAAATCAATATAGGGCCTCATCATTAATACAGTCTAGCAATCATAGTTACAAGAAATAGATCAAGTTTTAGGTCACCTCTGAATGCCACTGGCTTGCAGGAGTCATGGGATAGAGGAGGAGGAGAATGTTACACATTCGTACATTTCTCTTCATTTATGGAACACAGAAAAAGCTCTTCCAAAAATAGGCAGCCATTATCTATAAATCAGTTCTGAATCTTTATCTGTCTTCATCTGAGCATTTTGGATGGCATACGTGTGTGTATGCATGCATGTAAGGACTTGCCTGAGGAAAGGAAAAGTAAGACTGAAAAAGAGATGATTCCCATGGAGACTGCTGGTAGCTCCTTACCATTTCTGTAGTCTATAGCCAGCTCCATTCTTGTTGTCAGCTGCTTTGCACTCTTGATGAGTGGTTGCCTTGAAGAGAGTTACAGTGGTAAGGGTGAATATCCTCAGAGTTCAGTCTAAATGCTGTAGTATAGGAAATATATATAGTGCTCCCTCTGTAGCTTTATGTATTCACAGAGCTCGCCACAGTTCTCAGCAGAGGTAACACATTAGCTCTTCAAAGCAATGTGATGTCGTTAGCACAGCATTACTCTGTCTTAATGAACTTTGCCTCTCAGCAGAGCTAATTGCCTTCGACAGAGCTGTGAGATGTTTCATGGTCACTGGTGCCTGAGCAACTCTGGTCACCACTAATCCATACTTCTAGCACAGGGTAAATACAGGAGCAACAGCTGTGCAGGCCATTTTATAAATTTTATAATACCTAGCATTCTGTGATTCTCAGCTGAATAAATACATCGGAGAGAAAAGCTTACGGCTCTCTTATAAAGAGGTTTTCTTATTTTGTACCTGCTGTTGTTTCCTGGAGATGCCTGGTTTGCTTGGTCACTGTGGTCCACAATTCAAGGTCAGAAAAGCCAGGCTGACCCTACTGAGTATGTTGAGGAACATTACAGACTAAAAGGTATTTATCTATGCCCATAGATCTGTTTAAATGTGCAGAAACCTTTTAGACTTCAGAGGGCAAAGTGATTCCAGAGTTGCTGATTGCTTTAATAACTGAAGTTAATGTACCTTCAGTCCTAGGGTTTGCTATAAAGAGAATGTTAGAAGCAAATATTTGGCCACGGACTGCTTCTGGTTGTGATTCAACAACTGAAAAATGACAATGTTTTCTTTTATTAGGCCTTTTTGTCTAATAGATGGGTGTGCTAAGTGCATTTGTCGCTGTCTCATCTTGCGCTGTCTCACCTGCCCTGACAGCTAGAGATGTTCAGCGATTCATAATTTTTAGTTATGCTTTTCCTTAAGAGCGCTTCACTGGCTCCAGTATCTACTTCAGCTTGAGAAGGATGCTCTGTTGTCAGCTCCTCCTGTCTCTTGTGTTATTCTTCTCTGAGAAGAGCTTTAGTCTTGTTCTGGAAACCTCCTTCATTGACTTCCCTTCATTGACTTCCCTTGTTACAGCTTGGCTGTGGTGAATGAATGTGTGAGTTTTGGTTGGGCAGAGAGTCATGTTATTGTATTTGCACTGAGGTTATGTCTTTTCCCATATCTCATGGGGAATTTTCAGTGTTATTGAGGGTCTCTGATCCAGGAGCTTCTGCCTTTAAGAGGGTGAGTTATAGGCTATACTTTCAACAGCTTTGCATGGTGATATTCAAAGGATAGTGAAAATCAAGGGATCTTAATGGATATGCTTAGGTAATTTTTAAAATTTTCTGACAAAATATTGAAACTTCTAATTGTCCCATACTCTCCGCCTGAAGGTAGCAACTAGCATATGGCGCTGGGAACTGGCACTGTGCTGGTTTATTATGTCACAGAATCACAGAATCACAGAATTTCTAGGTTGGAAGAGACCTCAAGATCATCGAGTCCAACCTCTAACCTAACACTAACAGTCCCCACTAAACCATATCCCTAAGCTCTACATCTAAACGTCTTTTGAAGACTTCCAGGGATGGTGACTCCACCACCTCCCTGGGCAGCCTGTTCCAATGCCTCACAACCCTTTCAGTAAAGAAGCTCTTCCTAACATCTGACCTAAAACTCCCCTGGCGCAACTTTAGCCCATTCCCCCTCGTCCTGTCACCAGGCACGTGGGAGAACAGGCCAACCCCCACCTCTCTACAGCCTCCTTTAAGGTATCTGTAGAGAGCGATAAGGTCGCCCCTGAGCCTCCTCTTCTCCAGGCTGAATAAGCCCAGCTCCTTCAGCCGCTCCTCGTAGGACTTGTTCTCCAGGCCCCTCACCAGCTTCGTCGCCCTTCTTTGGACCCGCTCAAGCACCTCGATGTCCTTCTTGTAGCGAGGGGCCCAAAACTGAACACAGTACTCGAGGTGCGGCCTCACCAGAGCCGAGTACAGGGGGACGATCACCTCCCTAGCCCTGCTGGTCACACTATTTCTGATACAAGCCAGGATGCCGTTGGCCTTCTTGGGCACCTGAGCACACTGCTGGCTCATATTCAGCCGACTGTCCACTATCACTCCCAGGTCCTTCTCTGCCTGGCAGCTCTCCAACCACTCATCTCCCAGCCTGTAGCTCTGCTTGGGGTTATTGCGCCCCAGGTGCAGGACCCGGCACTTGGCCTTGTTAAACTTCATGCAGTTGACCTCAGCCCATCGGTGCAGCCTATCCAGATCCTCCTGCAGAGCCTTCCTACCCTCGAGCAGATCGACACTCGCACCTAACTTGGTGTCATCTGCAAACTTACTGAGGGTGCACTCAATGCCCTCGTCCAGATCATCGATGAAGATGTTAAAGAGGACCGGCCCCAGCACCGAGCCCTGGGGGACGCCACTAGTGACTGGCCTCCAACTGGATTTGACTCCATTTACCACAACTCTCTGGGCCCGGCTATCCAGCCAGTTTCTAACCCAACGAAGCGTGCGCCAGTCCAAGCCAAGAGCAGCCAGTTTCTTGAGGAGAATGCTGTGGGAGACGGTGTCAAAAGCCTTGCTGAAGTCAAGGTAGACCACATCCACAGCCTTTCCCTCGTCCACCCAGCGCGACACTATGTCATAGAAGGAGATCAGGTTCGTCAAGCAGGACCTGCCTTCCATAAACCCATGCTGACTGGGCCTGATCGCCTGCTTGCCCTTCAAGTGCCGCATGATGACTCCCAAGAGGATCTGCTCCATGAGCTTCCCTGGTACTGAGGTCAAACTGACAGGCCTGTAGTTCCCCGGGTCAGCCCTCCGGCCCTTCTTGTAGATGGGCGTCACATTCGCTAGCCGCCAGTCAGCTGGGACCTCCCCCGATAGCCAGGACTGCTGATAAATGATGGATAGTGGCTTGGCCAGCTCCTCTGCCAGTTCTCTCAGTACCCTTGGGTGGATCCCATCCGGCCCCATCGACTTGTGCACATCCAAGTGCCATAGCAGGTCACCAACCAGTTCTTCGTGGATGGTGAGGGCCACATCCTGCTCCCCATCCCCTTCCACCAGCTCAGGGTACTGGGAATCCAGAGAACAACCGGTATTGCCGCTAAAGACTGAGGCAAAGAAGGCATTGAGCACCTCCGCCTTTTCCTCATCTCTTGTAACTAAGTTTCCCCCTGCATCCAGTAAAGGATGGAGATTCTCCTTTGTCCTCCTTTTTGTGTTGATGTATTTATAAAAGCGTTTTTTGTTATCTTTAACGGCAGTAGCCAGATTGAGCTCCAGATGAGCTTTGGCCTTCCTAATTTTGTCCCTGCACAGCCTCACTACATCCTTATAGTCCTCCCTAGTGGCCTGCCCACTTTTCCAAAGATTATAAACCCTCTTTTTTCTCCTAAGCTCAA
This sequence comes from Oxyura jamaicensis, assembly GCF_011077185.1. Lineage (NCBI taxonomy): Eukaryota > Metazoa > Chordata > Aves > Anseriformes > Anatidae > Oxyura > Oxyura jamaicensis. The sequence continues at coordinate 90,128,760 of NC_048894.1, read as the reverse complement.
GCCACAGTTCTCTGTTCAGCCAGGCTGGTCTTCTTCCCCGCTGGCTCATCTTTGGGCACATGGGAACAGACCGCTCCTGCGCCATAAGGATTTGCCTCTTGAAGAGCGCCCAGCCTTCCTGGACCCCTCTGCCCTTCAGAACCGCCTCCCAAGGGACTCTACTAACCAGTGTCCTGAGCAGCCCAAAGTCAGCTCTCCGAAAGTCCAGTACAGTGGTTTTACTGGTTCCCTTCCTGGCCTTGCCAAGAATAGAGAACTCCACCATTTCGTGGTCACTCTGCCCAAGACAGCTCCCGACAATCACATCCTCCACCAGTCCTTCTCTGTTTGTGAAGAGAAGGTCTAGCGGGGCACCACCCCTGGTAGGCTCACTAATCAGCTGCGTCAGGAAGCTATCTTCCACTTTCTCCAGAAACCTCCTAGACTGCTTTCTCTGGGCATGTATTTCATTTCTTGTTGTTACTGCACACACAGATGTGGTGTACAGGCAAGAGAGTGTTATTTTACTCCAGCATGGTTTTCTGGGGACCATCTGCTGGCACCCAGAGTGTTGTCACTGACTATGCAAGTATGGTGAGTACTGATGAGGAGGGAATAGCAGCAGTCTTTTTTTCTGTCCTGGCCAGCAAACCTCCTCACATATGTCCTGCACCCTAATACCATGACTGTAGCAGAAGTGGTTGCAGATAATTTGCATTTACAGAATAAGGCTTTTCTAGCTCTTCTAAAGCTCTTGCCTCTTTTCCTTTGTAGGATGCTGGTCAGTGTTTTCATATGTTCGTATGAAATGCCTGACTTTAGTGCCTGCCTTCAGTGATTGTAATTTCTGTGGCTTCTTCATATTGTCTTCTTTTGTTGGGAAAGACTTCAGAACCTTTTGATTTTGTTTGTCCCTTTGTCTTCTGTGGGAAGAGTGAGTAGAGTCCCCTTTGCCAAGTCATTTCACGATCACAGAATGGTTTGGGCTGGAAGGAACCTTAAAGACCACTCAGTTCCAACGCCCCTGCCATGTGCAGGGACACCTCCCACCAGACCAGGTTGCCCACAGCCCCATCCAGCCTGGCCTGGAACACCTCCAGGGATGGGGCATCCACAGCTTCTCTGGGCAGCCTGTGCCAGGGCCTCACCACCCTCTGAGCGAAGAATTTATTCTTTATATCTAGTCTAAATCTGCACTCTTGTATTTTGAAGTCATTACCCCTTGTCCTATCACTCCACTCCCTGACACAGGGTCACTCCCCACCTTCCCTGAAGTATTCCCTGAAGGCATCTTACCTTTAGGTACTGGAAGGCCTTCTCCAGGCTGAGCAACTCAAGCTTTCTCAGCCTGTCTTCACAGCAGAGGTGCTCCGGCCCCTTGATCATCTTCATGGCCCTCCTCTGGACTCGCTCTAACAGGTCCATGTCCTTCTTTTGCTGGGAGCCCCAGAGATGAACGCAGGCTCCAGGCGGGGTCTCACAAGAGGAGATTAGACTGGGAGAATCAGCTCCCTCGCCCTGCTGGTCGTGTTTCTTTTGATGCATCCCAGGATACAGTTGTCCTTCTGTACTGCAATTTGTCAGTCATGCAAATACTTTGTCATATAAATTCCACAATTTTTTAATTCACCACACAGGGAAGTCCCAGTCTTTGTAACTGACCGGCATAATAACATTTTGCTATCCGAAATTAGTATCATACTTCAGGTACAACAACAAACAGATCGTGCTAGGGATAACAATGCTAGATGTTGTATGTTGTGCATTCTCACATTGCCATATAACTTTATTTTTTGTCTTTAATTTTATTTTGGCAGGGGTGGGGAGCAGCTGTAATGGCCAAGAATAAATGTGACTCACTTTGCACAGCCAAATGTCATCTGGTTCTCTGTTATTTGCTATTTTAGTGATGAGCATGTAGAGCTATTAGAAACCCATCAGGCACAACTGGCCCCATCAGGCGATGTTCTGGTTACATCTCATCTTGTTGTAAGCTAGGTATGATAGAGTAAGAGTTGCAGAAGGCATTTGTATGGGAGGCATAGACTGATCTTTTTGTGGAGGCGTTTATCTTTTAGGAAGGCCAGGCTGAGGAGGAAGATGATTAGGTAGAAAAACTTAAAGGGGTTGCTTTTTACGTAAATAAACAATCGTATTTAAGGGAATTAATTGCTTTACTTCCCTGTATACTTTAATTAAGAAGAGTCCCTTCTGAAACTTAGCACTTTTACCCAGTTTCTGCTCTCCTGGCTGTTTGTTGAATGGGGTTTAAGTACAAGTTCTTACTAATAAGGTGTGAAGTACAAGTTCTTACTAATAAGACTCCTTTTCTATAAAGCAGAAAAAATTGAATATTTTTCTTGATTTTTCAGAGCCTATATATGTCCTCGTGACACACAAACCTTGGTTGTTAAGGAGGATTCAGAGGGATATTAGCAGTGGAGAATTCCTATCCACTATCTGCTGTGATACTCAGATGATTTTAATTTAGATAATTTAGCAAAACTTCCCTTTGCTTTTATATAAATCTTTGTGAATATTTGTTTCTCTCTATGCTTCATTCATTACAAAACAGTGCTATTTAAAAAACAGAACAAAACTGTGTATATCAACATTTATCTCTTTCCTATTAAATCATGACTTATGACACCCTCTGTTAGCAGTAAAGATTTATTTATTTTAAGCAAGAAGAGTAGGACGTCTTAGTTTTCAGCTCATTATTACATTTGTTTAAAACAGTTCTCTATTAATTATATGCCAGCTAAAAAAATTGTCACTCAGTACCTGTAGCACTGACTTTCAACTATTCTGAATCCAAATTGGAGATGTATTCCTCAAAAAAAAAAAAGTGTTTGATTTTAATACGAGGAGTTTTCTCATATTGCTGTGTTCTGAGTGCTTAAAGAAGATCAAAGCTCTGTTTCTTTGCGAGTCTTTGTGTGATAACTTTCAAAGAAAAGGAGTTTAAAGTCCAGGAATGCTTCTGGAATGAACACTGTCAGGAGAGAGCAACCAGCAGCATCTGGAGCTGTGTGCGCGGAGCTGTGATCTTATCCCTGCTTGGAGAGGACCTGAAGAGTCCCAGGCAAGTTCTGGTTTTCTTTCCTCATTTAACTTCTTCCTAGTCACTTAGCAGATCACTAGGATTTATCCTTTCCCACATGCTTTTTCTTGCTGCTTGTTTATCTTAGAGGGACTAGGCTGAAGTTCATCCTTCTCCCTCAGTGTAGTCAGGTACTTCTTTGATCTTTCTTGCAGTGGTTTGAATTCGACCTCCAGTTGTTCTCTGTGTAGATGGCAAATAGTGATGTAGGCTGTTGTTTCCTAGCTGTTTTTGTAGGCCTCCAGACATTCTTGTGGACATTTGTAGAAACAGCTTGTATGAAAGGCAAGCTTGCTATCCCCAAGCAGCTCTGTATTTATGACCCATTAAAATGTGCTGAGTTTCAAGACTTTATCAAATGATGATACAGAGCTTGAGTGCTGATCACGAGGGAAGTATCTGCTGCTTCAGTGCTTGGCACTTCAATGCAATTTTTTATGCTTTGATGTTATATTTAGTGGTGTGTTGGGAAGTGCCCTGTACTTACAGAATCGGGTGCTTTGCCCTGTGTCGTTCATTGCTATTACTTGCCATGTCTCTGGCTGGAAATTGTTCCTTGCATTAGTAGCTTCTTCATCAAAGAAAACATAAGAATATTTTTGTTGCGTTTCAGAAAACTAGCCAATGATAGCTATGTAGTTTAGGATAATGTATGCAACCAGAGCCTTTGACAGCTCGATGTTCTAGTGTGTGCCGCTACAAAATAGAGAGGGAGGGGGGAAAGGGGGGTCAGTCATCTGTGCATGAAGGATCTGAAGGGGTAGGGTCTCCAATATGACTCTTCTAAAGATGTAGAAAGCTGATCGGTGAAGAGATGGTCTAATGCCAGCAAAGTACCTCTCATCTAAACCTGTTAAGTCAAAAGTCTCTTTGGGACTTTAACTTTTCTAAACCCTTTAGCTCTAAGTGACGATTATTAACTCAGCTGGAAAAACGCCATGCTTGTTTTGTGCTGACCTCTGCAGTATCTTTTTTTTTCTTAGAAACAAATATTTAAAAATAATGTTTGGGTTGAGGAGATGAGCAGTGGAGGAGATAAAAATGCATTCATCAAACATTTGTAACTTCAAAAAAAAGTATAACTGCATTTGTTTTAAGTGACAGATCTGCAGGGTGCCGCTTTATTATACCTGTCAAATTCGGACAAATTCTTATTTAGTCAAGGTGCGACTTCTGGCAGAGAAAACAGACTAGTAGTCAGGAGTTATTTAAATTAGGAGCTGCGAAAGGCAGACAGGTGTTGAGGAGCATTTAAGTCAGATGGATACATTAATAAAACAGAGATGCTTCTCAGCCTAATAAGAAGGACAGGCATACACAGCTGAACTGGAGGAGGAACAGATGGAGATCATGGAGGTAAAATGTCAGTGCACAAAAGGTAAAGTGAGTGTGGCAGAATAGAAGCTAGAAGAAAATGACTGCCATTGTCTGTACTTCTGTGTGAAGAGCTACAAAGCGAGAAGAGCTGAACTCCATTGCCCAGTGTTACTGAGGCATGGCAGAATGACAGGAGTTGATAGACATCTAGGGTTGCTGACTGCAGGTAGGACAGATTAGGTCATAGATTTGGGGGAAGGTGTTCTGTGCTTCTGGAGAACTGAAGATGCTGTATGACAGGCATGCTGGTCTGAATGTGTTTTAGTACAGTGTCATATTGTTATTCTGCCTGGTAATGTATGCTTTCAAATAAGCAGGGTTGAGTTTATAGATTTAGCCTCAGTTTTTGCATCTCTGGAATATTGTACTGCTGGCTTAATGTTCTCTTAATACTGGATTGTTGCTTTTCAATTGAATTGTAATCAATGTTTTTTGTAATAGTCTATCTGGGAAAGCCTGAGCAAGAATGCAAGATTTTCTGCTCTTTTGTGGATAATCTATTCTGTTATGTAATCAGGTTGCTGATTGTTTTCTTAATCAGTATTTCATTTTCACAGAGAATTACTTTGCCTCTGCCATGGAATTTAATATGGATGTTCTTATTGCAAGACTTTTGTCATCCTAGTAGGACAATATTTTCCTTTTACAGAAAGAATTTTGAAAAAATAGTCATGTTGAAAGGTACCCTGAGGCAGGAGATGCTAATAATGCAGTTAATGGGAGAAGCTGTCTTATACAAATTATTTTTTTTTTCAGATGTATTGTTTACTTTTTAGTTCCATATTAGACAATAATAGGAAAAGAGTGAATTTATCTCCCTGTTTCATAGGCCAGCCTGTAAGTGCTCAATCTCTTTCATACCAGGTTGAAAACCTTTCCTGTAAGAAACACAGTAAACGGGGAAAGTAATCTTACCCATCCAGATGCTCGAGAACACTTTATGCTATATTCGTCCCAATACATGAGGCTGATGGTTTCTTAGTGCTAATTGGCATTCGTGTCTTTAGTAGTGCTAATTGGCATTTGTTTCTTTAGTACTAAAAATACAAGTAAATAAATCTGGAGTCTCAAACTAATGCTTGGCTGGAATTGTAGGTAAGGTTGTCTGTTACTGTCAGAGACAGTCTGGTTTGCTCTTAGACATGTAAACAGTCTCCAAATGTTGCTAGTATATGATGTAGAAAGGCACTACTGTGTAGTATCACTCCTTGCTTCTCTTTCCAGTTGGAAATTAGATGGTATAGTTGAAGTACGCTATGAAACTAGCCTAGTAGTTGAATTTCTAGCATGTTTCTGGCAGACTGGGGAGGGAGGCCGTCTTAAAATAATTGAAGAACTGTGGGACTCGGGATGGTGCTCATTGGATAGCTGTTGCCTGATGCTTTCCAAAGACTGAGGTGAAAAATGAAGTCATGGGAATCTAAGTCACTAAAATAGCAGGAGGCCACTGAAGCAATTACTTGTTGTCAGTCTTGTAGTGCCACAACTTCCTCGTACGGTGTGACAGGGAAGGACAAGAAGAGTGCTTTCAGCTGTCAGGTGAAGTACAAATAAATATATAGTTTATTTGGAGGTTGCAGGAAATCCATTATGGTTCAGTTAGTTGGAGGTGGGTTGAACCTTAACTTCCTGAATATATGGATTCCACAGATCATGAAAAAAAAAAAACAAACACCGTGAAAATGCTCTGGGTAGCCAGTTGCAATACGTTAATAGAAGTAGGTGACAGGGAGAAGGAAAAAGAAAGCAAGAAGTTGTCTGTCCCAGGACTATTCATGCCATATAAGACCAAATACTCTTGGAATTTAAAGCCAGTAGGAATTAGCATTGTATTGTTCGTTATGAGAACTTTGGCTTCATAAAGGGAAATTATGCTTGGCTAACTTGATGTCACTACAAGAGTGACATCACCGGTCGATGAGGGAAGAGCAACACATTACATCTACCTTGACTTGTGTAAGGCATTTGATATGGTCTCATATAACATCCCTGTCTCTAAATTGGAGGGACATGGCCCTGATGGATGGATTGTTCAGTGGCTAAGGAACTGGCTGAAGGACTGCATCCAAAGAGCTGTAGTCAGCGACTCAATGTCCAGGAAGAGAGCAGTGAGGAGGGGTATCCCTCAGGGGTCCGTATTGGTACTGGTGCTGTTTAGTATCTTCATTGGTGACGTGGACAGTGGGAGCAAGTGAGCCCTCAGCAAGTTTGCAGATGACACAAAGCTGAGTGGTGCAGGTCACACTTTAGAGAGGAGGGATGCCAGCCAGAGCATTGACAGGCTTGAGAGGTGGGTGAGTGTGAATCTAATGAAGCTCAACAAGGCCAAGTGCTGCACCTGGGTCGGGGCAATCCCAAACATCACTACAGACTGGGTGATGAGTGGATTGAGAGCAGCCTGAGGAGAAGGACTTGGGGGTTCTGAAAAGCTTGACATGAGCTGGCAATGTCCACTTGCAGCCCAGAAAGCCAACTGTAGCCAGGGCTGCACCAAAATAAGTGAGGCCAGCAGGTCAAAGTTGGTGATTCTTCTCCTCTATTCTGCTCTGGTGAGACCCCACCTGGAGCCCTGTGTTCAGCTCTGGAGCCCTCAGCATAAGGGCATGGACCTGCTTGAGCAAGTTCAGAGGTGGGCCATGAGGATGATCAAGGGGCTGGAGCACCTCTCCCATGAAGACAGGCTGAGGGAGTTGGGGTTGTTCAGCATGAAGAAGAGAAGGCTCTGAGGAGACCTCGTAGTGGTCTTCCAGTACCTAAAGGGGGCCTACAAGAAAGATGAGGAGAGAGTCCTTACCAAAGTGTGTAATGATAGGACAAGGAGAAACAGTTCTAAATTAAGAGAGTAGATTTAGCTTAGATATAAGGAATAAATTATTTACTATGATTGTAGTGAGGCCCTGGCACAGGCTGCCCAGAGAAGCTGTGGATGCCCCATCCCTGGAGGTGTTCCAGGCCAGGCTGGATGGGGCTGTGGGCAACCTGGTCTGGTGGGAGGTGTCCCTGCCCATGGCAGGGGGGTGGAATGAGATGATCTTTAAGGTGCCTTCCAACCCAAACCATTCTGAGAAGTTAGCACACCTTCAAAGCACTGCATGTAGAGAGCAGTGAATCCTGGAGAAAAGGTTTCTGGCAAGTTAGGCACACCTAGTAGTGTGCAGCTGTATCTTCCAGAAAAAAAAAAAAAAAAAAAGTAAAAAAAAAAATCTCAATAATAAGCAGTAAAACACTGCTTAAGTGTAAAATGTCATTACTGATACTTGTTTGTTATTTGAGATGGTACCAGTATCTTACTGGCATGAGTAATGATCCTGGACTTTGCTGTATGGTGGTCTTTCCTCCCCATGTTCATGTGAAAACGTGGCAGCTAGACTAGTGGTGTGTATGGCATGCATACTTTCTCACTGTTTGGAATCAAAATAAAGATGGAGTGTTTATGGGGAAAAAAAAAAAAAGAAGCAAAAGAAGCAAAGCCAGGTAACCTTTTATTCTTGCATTAATCATACACATTAAGCCACAGAGGATAATTTGTTGAACACATACTCTCAATTTCTGGATAATGTGTGGGTAATGCAAAAGCCACAGGCAACTAGGTTGATGCCTCCAGCTAGCTATTCAAATATGAAATATTACCTTGAAAGCATTTTTTTGTAATTGCAATTGAAGCATCATTTTCTAAAGAGTTTTTGACTGGAACATCAGCAAGAACTTTGGAAATCAAGTGGGACCATCCTGGACATTCAGCAGCCCTGATGGCAATATTAATCCTCAATAATATCACAATGAACTTTTAAAATATGTTCATAGGATTAGAAAAAAAAAAAAAAAAGTAAAGGTTTCTAGTTACTATTTTTACTTCATGATGATGGCTATCCCGTGATGAAACCCATGTGGTTTTAGAGAAACAGGTTAGATGCTAATGCAGTCTTCCTAGCTTCATAGCCTGGAGAAATCATTTGCATTGTTAGTAAAAATAAATATATATTTTTTGTGCAGGTACACATGCAGGACTCAAACTGAATTTTTAAGAAGTTTGGTTGTTGAAATGTGGGTTTGGTACATGTCTGAGACTTGAGATAACCTGTTTAACTGTGCATCTCTGATAGCTGCCCATCGGTAGCTTGTCCTCTGACCATTAGAAATGCATCGCTATAAGTGGAACAAACTTTTATATTTTAATTTTCTGTGCAGATGAAATTCAGACTTGCGTGAAATTGTGTACCAGTGCCTGGAATGTGATAATTTGTATTTAAATAACCATGTGTTTGTGGCAATACAAGTCAGCAAGCACAGTCATGGTCTTGGGATTTTATTGTGAGTTAGATACACAGTTATTGGGTTCTTCTGGTGTATTGTCTTCAGTGTAGGCTTCTTCATATTTCTGGAGAGTGAAAAGAAACCACCATGAGCCACAACTTCTCAGATGCTGAGGGACGCTAGCTGTTAACCAAGCCAGTGAAAGAAAGCTCTACTTGTGTGACATTTGCCTAGTGCTCTAGAGAAGGTATGACTTGTAGTGGTTTCAGGAAACATGATTCTGAAGTTTTCTTTTTTGTTGCCTTTCTTTTCCTGAGAGAAGGAAACCTTGCAGTATGCTCACTGCTGGCGTATTGTTCTGTCTCTGAGCTGTTTTGCTCTAAATTAACTGTGCTCCTACTGGACATGAGAAAGCACATTTAATCAACCCAAAACATGAGTTCACTGGTGTTTTCCATAGCAGGATGGGAAGAGAGTTTTTGGTTTGGGTCCAAATTCCTTATTTAAAAAAAACTTAATCAGAGGCACTCCAATGACTTCTTCTTTAATTTGGTTGCTGGAATCTCTGCCTTTCTGTTGGTGTTCAAAGTAATTTCAAAACCCCTTTCCCAGTTTTAGCAGCCCCAGAGCTGTCAACATTTGGTGGCTTGTTTAAAATACTGCAAGTTTGTTTTATGTATTCTTTAAGTGTAACATCAAATATCTTTTTCCTGTCTGTTTGGAGTGTGTGTTTCCTCAGTTGTGAATCTTTATGCTACTGTTTACTTTGAGCAGTGAAGGCAAGTGTCCTATCTGGGTATTTTTTGCAACCAGCTCCTTAAGCATGAGAACTACAGTGTGAACACGAGTCACTATGCTGTTGGAGAGGCTTGTGTTTAGTTCTGGTTTTCGGCATGTGATTCCTGCAGGCCTGCCACATATCACTAGCTCCTTCTGGTATGTTAGTGTGTGAGCTGTTTGTGGCCACACAGCGCTTGGTTTAAGACGGTTTTAATGAATAAAGATCCACGTAGTAGGTTTTTCAAGAGAATGAAGTTGTCTCCTTTTGCCTTTCAGCCTCTCATGCTGTTTGTTTTATTTATTTATTTATTTTTATTTTTTAATTGTGACTGAGGTCCTCACCATCACCTATAGCTGTATGGTTGTTTGTGGGAACGCACTTTTGATGTTGGTGCAGTTGGGAGGAGCGTGTGTGTTTGAGCAGTGTTGCTAAAAAACTTTAATGCTTTCATTGGCACATGCTGAGGCACTTTCCTAACAAACTTCCAAACTCCTAGGGATGCGTTGCCTCCTCTGCTGTAGTAGGCCAGTTTATGTGTAAGCTTTGCTTTCTAGAGGTGTTCACCTGCCATCTCCTGAGAGCCAAACTAACGACCTCTTGTCCAGCACACTTTGTACCTGATTGTCAGCTTATGCCCGGGTGCTTTAGGATTGGTAATATGTCCGCAAATGCTAGTCTGTCTAAATGGAGCTTTTGTTTTACTAGTGGATTATTAAAAAGATTATTATTTTTTTCATTCCCTTTCTCCTGTTTGATACCTCGACTATCTGGAGGATTCTGCTGGTTTTTGTTTTAATCAGAAAACACAGGTTCCTTACTGACTGTGAATCAAATTTGCCTTTCTGGGTGTGGGACACAGCAGCAGATGATGCTGATCCCTGTATAGAGCTGGCCAGGGAGTTTAATTTCACTTTAAACATAGAACAAAAAGCTAAATGTGGAAAGCTATTGTGCAGCACAGTCCTGCTGTGCTTAACTTCACAGGTACCAGAAGAGAATGGTTCCTTTCAGTTTCTGATGGTTTTTGAGCCTCCTTGCAACCCAGTGCCTGCCTTAGAGCTCACAGATCACTCAGACAGGTGTTTATGCTGGGTGCCACTTGTGGCTGCATCACAGAGCCACTCATTGCTGTTCAGCGGGTCCCTCTTTCTCTCCTCGGCAGCTCTGTACCCATAAGATCTGTCAGAAAAAGCTTCCCCATTCTGGGCTCTCAGTCTCTCATCAGTGCCTGGACTCAGGTGGCCCAAAGCAGCTGGGAACTGCACCTGTAAGGCACCACCTCTTGTTGGGCAGAGGGCACACGTGCAGCGCAGATGGTACTACTGTTAAGGTGCAAGCTGTAGTGCTAACAGGTTTCCTAAAGCTGTAAACTTGACCTAATCTAAGGGGATGTTTCATTTGGCTGGAACTGCAACCATAAATGCAAACTCTATTCCCTGGGTGTTGAGATGGCTTCTCAAAAACGTGAGCGCTGGCTTCTAACAGCCTACATTCACATTTTTCTCAACAGAGGCCAAACACGCTGTCCCCTGGCCTTCTCTTGCAACAGGTGAACTGTTTTGGCAAAAATGTGCTGTTATAATGAAAATCGGCACAGAGCTCTAGCATGGAAAACTTCAGCTTGAACGTTTTGACAAAGCTGCAAGTAACTGAAAACAGGGCTTTCTCATGGAAATGCCTGGCAACTTTAATACTTGGCAGGCCCGCGTTCACACACCTATTGTAGCTGCAATATTGTCAAGTGCTTCCCGATTTATTATGTGCCATTTGGATGACGACCTGCTTAGCCAAACATTTTAATAAATCACTCCTGGGCAACTGACACGCATGACCAATACCGTGACATTTTTGAATATGTCTGAACAATAGATTTATGGTGAAATAGGGCTGGTGATTATATGGGTAATAGAACAGAAAAAGTATGTATTGATGGATTGAAACTACATTTCAGAGAGTGCCCTTGGGCTCAGCACTCCAACATGTTTTATTTGATTTGACCTTTGCACAGATCATAGAAATGTTGACTAACCACCTCGTGCTGACAACGTCATTAGTTTTTTTGGGGGGGAGACTTTTGTGCAAATGCAGATGTGTTCTTACAGTATTCAAAATGCCTTAAGTGCTGCAGGCTTTCATGAAATATCAGCATGGTGACCTTTGCTTCATAGCTCTGATAGCTAAAGAAATCTCATTATAGAAGCTATAGAGTAACTTTGGTTTGACTCAGTGTTGTTTTTCTTCGAAAAAAAATGCTGAAAATGTAATTCAATCCTTAGGGCTAAGGCATTTTATCCTATGGCTTTATTATAGTTTTCTTATTGCTATATTAACTGTATTTCAGAGAATAGTAGGAAGCATTTTAATGGCTTTTGGAAAGAGGGCTAGAAATACTTGCAGCTCTGTAGGCATTCCCCGCGTTCCCTGTGCTGTGGGTAATGTGCTAACCTAACAGAGATGGTGCACCAGAAAGCATAATCAGTCACCCTCTCTGCCTGCAAGAACTCCTCAGAAACAGAAGAATGAGATCACTTCTGATATTATGCCCCGGGTCACAGCTGTGCAAGCCATTTAGGAGAGCTTCTGTAGTTGCAATGGCACTGTTTGAGTGAGACATTGACTCCTATCTGGGTATTTGACCAGCTCTGTAATTTTTCAAAACTACTCCTAGCCGCATAAAAATACCTAAGGGTTTCAGACTCTGGTTTTGTTTTGGAATAAAATAAAGGACATTTGATTGTGGAGCTGAGATCTGTGTTCGCCAAAGTTTTGGAAACGCTTATTTTTCTGCAGCCACTGCAACCCCTGTAGTGTGGAAGTCAGGACTGAGGGGCTGGCCTCTTGGTTGTGTTGCTTATAGCTCTAGAAAGTATAACTGAGGTTATGGCTCGAGTTTCTGGTACTTCCATCACAGGCTGCGGTATCTGATAAAGCACCCTGTCAAATGAGTCTCAGGAGTCTGTTTTCCCTAATTCTCTTTGTTTTCGTGTGCATTCTTCTCATGAAGAAAATGGACACAAAAAGCAAGATAATGAAAACTGCAAGCTGTCTTTTCCAGCCACCAAACCTCTTTTACTGGAACACATATCTGAACTGAAGTAGAGCAGGCTTTATTTTATACTCACTGCAAGCTCTTCTGTTCCTGCTTTCTGAAACTTGGTGGCGTGGTTCAGATGCTCCGAAATAACAAACACAGCTGTACCCAAGTAGGTTAGTATTTTGATAATACTCTATCACTTCCCAGAAGTTGATTCATAGTTCAGTGTGCCAGCAAAGAGATGACTTGCTCCTTGCCATAAACACTTGTGTTTAAACAATATGCAGCTCTGTCATGACTACAACACGTCTCTTTGTTATGCTGGGAGGGAAGGAGGAGACTAACCTGGGAGAGCTGCAAGGATCATTTAGGAGGAAATTAAGAATTAAATGGCTTTAAGTTAAGATCCTTTTGAATGGATGTGAGGCATCTGACAAAAAGACCTGGACTCTTAAAACCTTGGGATGACATTTAGGCATTTGGTATTATTCCTGTCTTTGTGTTCGGTTTAGATCACTTCTGGTTCTGTGGAAGGACAGTTTGGAAAGCAATCATGCCACCCAGATGTCCCTGGGAGCTGGGTGAAACTCTCTAGTCTCATAGACTGATCTGTTACCTGCTCTCTGAGGGACTTCTGCGTTTCACTTCTATCCTGGGGTTATACTCGATTTTGAAATAAACTGGTGCAATTTAGATAGGTTGCAAACAATATTCTGTTTTTCTTGTTTCTCTGCATCAGTCAAGATAGTCCGCTTCCTGATATATTTTGCTCTTGGGTGAGCTATGGGAATTTGTAGCTCTTCAAGAGAATGTATTTGTCCTGCTGATGAACCCTGGAGTAGGGAGGAATTACCTGATGGTCCCCTTTGGAAATCTGAGGCAGCCTAGAGGAAGAATATTTGGACATTTGTAGACAATTTTATTTGGGGGGTGCAGGGGAGCAAAGCAAACTGTATGAGTACCAGAAAGCTTTATTAGGTACCTTCATACCCTTAAGATCTAATTAAATGAGAGTCATTTATTTTAGTAGCTATCAGAGAATCATCTAGGTTGGAAGAGACCTCCAAGATCACCGAGTCCAACCTCTGACCTAACATAACAAATCCTCCACTACACCATATCCCTAAGCTCTTTTAAAGACCTCCAGGGATGGTGACTCCACCACTTCCCTGGGCAGCCTATTCCAGTGACTAACAACCCTTTCAGTAAAGAAGGTCTTCCTGATATCCAGCCTAAACCTCCCCTGGCACAACTTTAGCCCATTCCCCCTCGTCCTGTCACCAGGCAACGTGGGAGAATAGACCAACCCCCACCTCGCTACAGCCTCCCTTCAGGTACCTGTGGAGTGCGATAAGGTCGCCCCTGAGCCTTTTCTTCTCCAGGCTGAACAGTCCCAGCTCCCTCAGTCGCTCCTCCTCAGACTTATTCTCCAGACCCCCTACCAGCTTCGTTGCCCTTCTCTGGATTCAGTCGATCACCTCCATGTCCTTCTTGTAGCGTGGGACCCAAAACTGAACGCAGTACTTGAGGTGCAGCCTCCCCAGAGCCGACTAAAAGGGGACAATCACTTCCCTGGACCTGCTGGCCACGCGGTTTCTTATACAAGCCAGGATGCTGCTGACCTTCTTGGCCGCCTGAGCACACTGCTGGCTCATATTCAGCCAATTATCAACCAATACTCCCAGGTCCAGCTGCATCAGGAAGCTATCTTCCATGCTCTCCATAAACCTCCTAGACTGCTTCCTCTGAGCTGTGTTGCATTTCCAGGATATGTCTGGGAAGTTGAAGTCCCCCACGAGAACAAGTGCTGGCAATTGCGCAACTTCTGCCAGCTGCCTGTAGAATTCCTCATCCGTCCCCTCATCCTGGTTTGGCAGTCTGTAACAGACCCCCACCAGGAAGCCTGCCTTGTTGGCCTTCCGTCTGATCCTAACCCACAGGGACTCAACCTTATCACTCCCAGCCTTGAGTTCCACAACATCAAAGCACTCCAATACAGAGAGCCACGCCACCACCTCTTCTGTGCTGCCTGTCCCTTCTGAAGAGCTATAGCCAGTTATGGCAGCACTCCAGTCATGGGAGGGGTCCCACCATGTTTCAGTGATGGCAACCAAGTCATAGCCTGCCTGCTGCATGATGGCTTCCAGCTCCTCCTGCTTGTTGCCCATGCTGCGTGCATTAGTGTAGATGCACTTCAGCAGTGCCATTGCCTTCTCCCCTGGCCCAAACATTGTTCTCCCTGGCACACCTCTAATGAGCCTTATTCCCTCCCCATCCCCCTTCCTACCTAGTTTAAAGCCCTCTCAATGAGCCCTGACAGCTCCTGGGCTAGTCTCTGTTTTCCCCTTTGAGACAGGTGGGACCCATGGGCAGTTAGCAGGCCGGTGCGCTCCCCAGGGCTGCCTTTGTAGGGCCAGGGAGGGGGCACTGCCAGCTCCGCCTACACCTCATCAGCCTCCCTCACGAGGGTTGCCGGGCCCCGACGGCTCCCTCGGCTGCCTCGAGTGGCCTCGATGCCGAAAAAAAAGCCATGCCCACCTCGATCCCCTGCTCCATGGCAGAATGGCATCTGCCCCGGTGCTGGTCCCCTCAGCGAGGGGCTGCAAAGTGAGGTCTCTCTCTACCAGTAAGAGAAAAAAACTTTTGGAAGATGTTTGAAAGTGTGTTGAGAAATCTGCTTATGAAATGGTTTCCCTTTAACATTTATGCAAGTATTGATTAACAATTGTTGCCATCAAGCAGAAGCTCTTGGCTTCGGGCAGTTCTTACACTCTGACAGGTCAGTGAAATGTGCTTATAATATTGGAACAGGACTCTGAAAGATGTTTTATTTCTGTATCTGACACTGACTTTCTCTGTGGTCTTGGACAAGCTGTGAACTCCTTGTTCAGAACTATCCATAAAATCTGAGCCATTTGATTTTTTTTTTTTTGATAGTTATTTAAGGGCCATAGACCTGTGCTGTTCAGTGCTCTAATCCCAGACAGTGGTGATAGACCCTAGCTGTCATAAGAGAAGCAGTTAGACAGGAGATAAATTCCTGGACAGTTAAAACAAACACATAGGTCCAATCCTTTACTTGTTTCCTCACTATGAAATGTGAGCAAATGCTACTTGGAGCTACAACTAGTAATCCGTGAGGAAATTCTGGGATTTGGAAGGAGGCTGCAATTGGTAATGAAATACAAATTTTAAGAGATCTGGGATTGTAGAAGATGTGAAATGTTTAATTTTAGTCTGTTACACTTTTACATTTTGCTACAAACAATTGTGAGCAATAAGAAAGTTTGTTTGGGTCCAGCTTAAACTTTCTGATGTTTTTATCTTGGTCTAATAATAGTTCTTGGGGTCTTTTATGAAGTGATAACGTTGATCCCTACAAAGCTTCTTGGTTTCAGCAGAACTGTGGGTTAGGGAATACAGACCAGTTCCGCCCTCCTCAGTTTTCTTGTATGTGGTAAAAGGATAGATGGCCGCAGCTCTTCCAGAAAGATAACTAGGCTGAAGTATCAAATCAACTTGACTTTATTAATGACCTCCACTGAAAAGCACTGCTAAAGTGCCATCTGTTAGCTCTTCACTGCCAAAATGGTGCACTACGGGTCTGTCTGAAGGTAAGGAGGATAGCTCATCTAGTGCTTGTTACAGCATTCAAAGGCTGTTAGCAAGACACTGAGAGTGACCCGTTGGGTGCGTTACTTTGCAGTGTTGTATAGTTTTAATGTGGAAGTGTCTTCTGCTCTCAGTATCAATAATAGACCAGCCTATGTGAGGACTGGTAGGATCTGTAGGAATCGCTGTGGTGCCCGCATTCTGGAATTGTTTACCCCTTTGTCAATACAAGTGATGAGTAGTAGAAGTAGAAAAGTAAATTTTAGTCTGGAGAATTAAGCAACCAGCATAGTTTGTTTGTTCAGCGCTGAAAATGGAGTGGACAATCTACAAGTTTTACAGTGCTAATGCTAACAAGAACTGAAAATTTCTCTAAATAGAATTCATTCTGTAATCTGAATATCATCATCTGCCTTTCTTCTGTTGATTGGAGACTTGTTTTAATATTTTCCGAAGAGTTTCTGTTAACTGAGCTCTTCATTTTATTTAGAATAAAGTGAACTTCAGGCCAGAAATAAGTTTTGGTAGCATGTGCCACCTTCTATGGGAGAGACCTGTGTGGGGCTGGGGTGGGCTGGGGTGTCAGTCACCCGAAAGGCTGTCTCTGGCATGCCAGGGGTTAGTCCAGTGGGTTACTGTCAAAGCCACAAAACAATTTACTTGCCTATTTATTCAATATGGAGCAAGTGGAATGAGCAAGGTGTTGGAGAAATTTATCTCTTTTGTCAAGAGAGGAAACAACAAAGCTTTCTGTCTTCTTGAGTCATCAGGCATTGTTCCTTGGATTCTGGCATCTCATTAAGGTAAACTCTGTTAAGCAGGTCCATAAGTAACAGGTGAATTGACATTAGAGTGAAAACAAAGCATATTCTTAGATTGTGGTATATTCTTTAGGCTAGCCAGAGCTGTTAAGTTTTGCATTAAACTCAGTCATGCTCATGATACTGGAAAACTTAGATACGTGATGTCCACAGGATCACAGTTATCTGCGTGCATACTAACACCCCTGTAGAATTACAGCCAGAAGATGAAGTGGGATTGCATTTTTGAGAAGCCATGGTGACACACTGATACAAACTAAGTTTCCTTGTGCACTCAGTGGTCTTGTCCTTTATTACAGACTGTCTACATTTTATTGGGTCTGGAAGTCACTCCCCAGTTGTTCCCGTGATCCCTTTTGGAATCCTTTCAGTAACTGGGAGCCATTTGGCAGACCCTGGCACAGCAGATCTTTGTGGTTATCAGCTACAAACTAGCTGATAGCTTGGCTAGCAGTTCTGCGCCTGCACAGTTGAGTTTCCTCTGAGCTTTTGGGTGAAAAGTCCTGGTGGCCTAACCACTGATCTGTTTGGCCTAATACTTCCCATGTACTTGCTTTAAATTGATCTAGCTCCTCTGACCTACCTGTTGTGATGGAGAGATCCCCACACCTTAGACTTCTAACATCTTCTGTAGGGAAGAGGACATTGAGCTTCTTGGGTGTGGCGTTGTCATTCCCAAACATCATTCCTGTTTTACAACACAGTCATCACATAGTACTCCTCGATTCCTTGCTGCCTTCCTATTTCTAGTGTAGTCAAGGGACTCCTTATTGTTAGTTTTGAGTATTTACAAGGCACTCCTCACGTTCTTTTTGCAGTCTATTTTGTTTTCTGTTTTCATTTGACCCGTGACATTTCACGGGTTGTTCTGGTCTCTTATTTCGGACAAACATTTTTTGTATTGTACTGTAATTTGAAATTATGCCCTACAAAAATGATATTGTGTAGTGCGTATGAGAGGTTTGCAGATGTCTTTGTCATAAACAGTTCCTGTGCATGTTGTGAGTAAAGACGTGCCTCTCGTTTATTGTTACAGTCATGGACAGTAAGATTTGTTGCACTGGGCCACTCAGAATCATGTGAGACTCTTTTTTGGCACCTCCCCAACACACAATTTGTCGTATTATTGCTTTTGATTTAGGTAGCTAAAGTGCCAACGATCAGAGTGCCTCTTGGGCACGGCGTCTCTGTGCTGGCTCTGGAAAGAACAGTTGTTGCTGTTGTGGTTGGTTACAAAATGAGCTTGTTATAATGAAATGGCTCAGTGCAGTTATGTTCACAGCATACAATAAAAGAGGAATCCCTGGGAGCCGGGAAGCAGAGAGAATCTGAAAGCAAAGGATTGAAAAGTATTTCAGATGAATTCTGTGCAAGGCTTGGACATCAAGTTGTGATATATTACACCTGTCTGTCTTTGGTTTCATGGGCCCAAGAGGGCTAAAAGCATAACTTGGTAAGAAATGGAAGGCTTCTGCACTTTAACAGGTCAATAGTGGCGACTGAACAACAAAACTTGGGGTCAACATACATGAAGAGTCATCCTACGTGTCCGAATCCTGACTTTGGGGGAACCTTCTGAATTTTATCTTCAGTGAGGAACCCTGAATTCTTAAGTGTAGCAATGGAGAATGTAAGAAGTGAAGGTAAAACCTCTGATATTTTAAGGGATGAAGAAATCTAAATGATTTGGGCCTGGATTTGTGAAAAGTAAGAGCTGTGGCAGATATCAAAGCTATGTTTTAAGCAGAATAGATGTTGATCAAATGGAGGCATTAAATTAGTCTTTAATTTTCCTCTTTTTGTTTCCAGTTGTGCCTGTGCTACATTGCTTATAAAGTTCCATGTCTAGCAGTTAGCATTCTTTTATGTATATGCACTATTTTAAGTAGAAATGTTCAGAGTAAAAAACACACACTGAATCCAGAGGCAGAGAGGTTGATACAATCTGGGGGAAGTAATTCAGCTGGCACAGCTGTTACAGGCTGCCTCCTCCCTCACCTCCTCTAGGAAGGTAGACACTGCTGGTTGCATGTCTTGACTGCTTAGCATCTCATGGTGGTCTTCAGGATATCAGGTATCAAGCTTAAAGGGAGGTTTTGGATCTGGTTCTGAGTTTGTGTGATGACTAGTGAATCTTTGCCTCCCTTTTGGGGGTCACCGTTGCCATTTGCTGGCTCTGTAGTACCAGCTTTTTCAGTGAATACTTCTTACAGAAGAGCTTGGCTGGGTGTGTTGTAGCTCATCCGGATGTTCTTCAGTGTTTGAAGTGTAACTTGATTTTGGAGTAGTGCTCAGTGCAGCAACTTTGGGTGCTGGTCAATTTTAAGCATTAGCCATCTGAACCTATCTTAGTTAAATTCCTTCTCCCGCTAGCTTCTTGAGTAGCTGTGGCTTTTTCTTGCATCTTTGCCAGGGGAAAAAAAAAAAATGACATTGAGGGCCAACCTCCTTGCAGCCACTCTTTCAGGCCTATGAGAGACAGGAGGTGGGCTTGGAAGAGCTTAAAAAGCTTTTCAGACTCTGAATTCCAGACTGGGCAAGGGGAGCTGGGGCTGGTTATTTGTGATCTCTTCTCAATCTACCGTGTGTGCATGCAGTGCAGAATAAAGCCAGCATTTTTCTTGGACATAAAATCAGGGAAACAGCTTTTATCAGACCTTACATCTGTCGGTCCCCCAGGATATATAGACAGTAACTAATGCCAGGAAGCCTCGAATGTGACAAAATACTGGCAAACTGTGTTTTTATCAGATTTGTTTGTTTGACGCGCTGTTAGGAGTAACAATTAGCAGATTGACTGTATTCTAGCCAAACGAAGGAAGTGTTAGAGTAAGCCAATGTCTGCAACCCTCTTTGCTCCTTTGAAGGTCTTTGCCCTGCAGTAAGGTGGTATGTCTGTTTAGCATGCGATGTTTTAGATTGTTATGGCTTGTTTTTACAGCATGAGAGGAATCTTTCTTCCAAAACAGTGAATGGAGAATATACTCTGGGCTTTCAGCATGCAGCAGTCATACTGTGTAGCTCCTGCATGTTTCTGGAGTTGTTCTAAACTTAGGGCTCTGATCTACTTCACAAAACAAGTGAAACACTATATTGAAAATATATTTTCCCTCTTTTCTTGCAAATCCATAGATGTACTTTCTCTTCTTCAGCACCATGAATAGGTGGTGGTTGAAGCAGTTAGGCGGAGAAAGCCCTGTGCTGTGTGCCTCTGTCATTAGTGTGTTTGTTCTCCCTGCAGACAAACTTGAGGATGTCTTTCTGCCTGTGCTCCAGCAAGACAGTTGATGACTTCTCAAAACGGCCAAGGCTGGCAGGGACCTCTGATCATCTGGTCCAACCCCCATGCTGAGCAGGGTCACCTAGAGCGCACTGAGCAGGGTGGCACCCAGGTAGGTTTTGAATATCTCCAGAGAAGGAGACTCCACAAGCTCTCTGGGCAGCCTGTCCCAGTGCTCTGTCACCCTCACGGTACAGAAGTGCCCTCTCATACTGAGCTGTAACTTCCTGTGCTTCAGTTTGTGCCTGAACTTCAGGACCTAGAAGAGTCTAGAGGATGGGCGTAGTGTTCTCTGGAACTCGTTCTCTAAGCATCATTACACTTGTATGAAAAAAGAGCAATATTTTTATTTCTTTTTATCAGACCTCTGGAATTTGCTGTTTATAAACAACGCATTATTAAGAGTGTGGAAATACTACTGATGATTCAATATAAACTGTACAGAGAAAATTAGGTTGAGATGTGCATTGGGGCAGATAAAGCAATGGGTACTGGACTTAAAACTTCTTATTCTGCAACAATAAAATAGAATTAACTCCCAAATCCCATTAGTTGTCATGTATTTATGGCAGCTGGGGATTGTGTGGCATGAAAATTTAATCTTTATATTTTTTTCATGATGTAATAAAATACCCCAGCCCATTACAGATTTGTTAGCCAAACAGCCAAACACTATTTTAATATTTACCTTTTTGCTTGACAGATGCATCCCCTAAGTCCCCCCCCCACACACACACACTTTTGGCTATAAAAAGGACAGGTAGTTGTATCTTTCCTGAAGAGAGTTCAGATAAACCATTCTTTTTATTGTTTTAGAAGACAGAGACTGACCACCTCCCTTTCTCCTTCAGCCTCCCCCAGGAACGTAAAGGTTTGCCCTTTTTTTTTTCTATATAAATATTACAGTTCTGTGATACAAAAAATCATCTACTTTCTCTCCTATGCCCACCCAAACACTGCTGGAATGAAAGAAAGCCTATTATTTTCTCGACGCTTTTGAGCTGTATTTTTTCCACAACACTCCCCCTTCCTCACCAGGGGGGAGCACAAGTGTAATCATTGCTACCACAAATCCTGCAGCCAGGTTTGTTGCATTTGGGGTTAGTAAG
Source organism: Oxyura jamaicensis (assembly GCF_011077185.1). Classification (NCBI taxonomy): domain Eukaryota; kingdom Metazoa; phylum Chordata; class Aves; order Anseriformes; family Anatidae; genus Oxyura; species Oxyura jamaicensis. The sequence goes on along the minus strand of NC_048894.1, from coordinate 90,107,410 downwards.
TACAAAGGAAACGGGTGGAGCGCATTGGCTATGATGTGATAAAAAGTGATAATGGACAGCTATCAGATTGTCCATCTACCTCTGTAGTACATAGCCTTTACCTTCCAGCTAGGTAAGAGTCTCTTAGCCTATTAGCACTGTTAGCTTCCTTAGGTTTAAAATACAGGAATATCCATACGTGTTGTTGTTTTTAAATACTAAGAATAGTGAAGCGAAAGGAGAAAACACCAACTGGTAATTACATGCCTGCAAAAATGGTGTCACTTGCCATCGTATCGCACTGCAGTACACGTGACTTGTTCCTGGCTACCATTTTTTTCAGAGGTACATTATTTTGAAAAGTGTATCTTATAGTTCTTGTGCTGCTCTTTTTTTTTTTTTTTTTAAGTCTGACCTGCTGCACAGATGTAGACTAACTGTACAGTGCGTGGACTGTGGCTTTTGGTTGTGTGATGGGAATGGATCTATGTGATCTGCCAACCTGGAAAATAGCAACACTTACCCTTGGAGCAGTTCTCCATTCTCGCAGTAGGAGCTCTAACAAATTCCGGAGTGTTTCCAGATCGAGATGGAAGTTTACAGGGTTTTTATTTAGGAGATGCAGGATGTCGTGCTGAACTGCAGAGCTGTAGAAGGGCACTGGTGAATACCGAAGTCAGCAGTGCAAACATGAAAGTTTAATATGTGTGTTGTCACTTTTTCTGGTAAGTGGTAGCAAATGAGAAAATCACTAACTTGCTAAGAGCTCGTAAGTAGCATGTATAGCTAGTAATGTATATATCTTTAAGCATCCTGCTTGTCTTGCTTGTGAATTTGAATGGCTTGAGGAGGAAATGGGCATTCAGAAGTTTCACAGCATGTTTTAGGATGTGGTAATTTAAAACCAGATAAAAAATAATTGATGTGTAGGGAGGCAAATCGAGCAAAGATAGATGTTTAGACAAAGTAGAATATAAAACTGTGCTAGCCATCTTGTAGTCATCTATTTTAATATATCCATATAGCTGTATATTTTCTTCCTCATTTTTTTGCAGGATCTTTTTATTGTAATAAAAATTCTCTGATATGAACAGAAAAATCTGGAATTAATGACATTTAAACATAAAATTAAGTTTAGGTTCTTGTTCTCAGGGAAAAGAATAAATTGGCATCTGTCATTTGAGGAGGGAAAGCAAAGTATTACATTAGTGGAAGGGAGTAAATCTTGGGTACTTGGATTCTTTTACAAATCTTTTTTATTGATTTACCCTTTCTTGATAGAGATTTAATGGTTGTACTGCTTGTATCATAATTGGTGGATATTTAATTGAATGAATTCTCTAGAAAGTTTACAGGCAGGGATGTACATTAATCATGCTCTTGAACTTAAAGGTATTTTAATTGTATGCTGTCAAAACCTAACTTAGATCAAAGCTCGTAGGAGGAGCGTGGTCAGATAGGAAGTTTGCTTACTGCCAGAGAAAGAGGGTAGGAACTGATGGGAAAAGATTAGATTTGCTCAGAGCCAAAGCAATCATTCCGTAGTTTTTTTCCCCAGTGACTGGACTAATTTGCTTTTGCTAAAATAATATTTTAACGTTTCATCTTGAAGAGACTAGTGAAACTAAAAGGCCATGAAAATGCAGTTTAGATACCTGCTTACTTTACCTTCCTCACTCTCTAGACTGATCTGGAGAGTGGGGAACTGCTGCTGACAGATTCGAGTATCTGATTTTCCTCAGGACTTGGAACCTCAAGAGAATAAATGACACAAACTTCTTACATCTGTTTTTTGAAAACTCCAAAATGTCTGCACAAGTAAAGAAACGTCCTCAGCTTCTGAACAAAGGTGATGGAAGGCAGGTTGTGAGATGTGGGGCCCTGGAGCTGTGGGCCTGACGGACCAAGTCCCTGGTTCACAAACTGCTTTCTGGTTGCAAACTGTCCTCTCACCACTGAGCACAATCCACAGTGGTAAATGTACTCAGTGTCAGACCTTGTCAGCTTATTTTCTCAACTATCTGTGGTGTTAGTGAGCTGTAAAGAGAGTTGGCTTTAAAGTGAGGTTGGAAGAGAATTAACCTTTCGGAGGAACAGCTGTGGGGAACTTCATGGTTTGCTTTGACTAGCAGAACCTTTGAAGTTTAGACTGTGCTTAGGTACACATGGCTAGCTATGTCTCTAACCTCGCTAGTGTTCTCTATAGATAGCTTTTGACTTACTGTCTTTGGTAAAATGCCAGGAATAGTACAATGCCAATCATCCTTTTTCTGATGGTAGCCTATAGCTGTATTCTAGGGAACAATCCCAACCGGTGCTGGCCCATTGAAACTTACTTTTATATTCCTGTTGTCGATCCACTTGTTATTTGTGGTATCATCCTCCCACTAATGGCCGGAATTTGATCCCTTACTGGAATTGTGTAAGCCAGTGGTGCAGTAGACAGCTGTAACACACTCCGTGTTTCCACTTTAATCAGGAATAGAAAATTCAGCCAGTGAGCACCTGGATAATTTTTACATGCAATTGAAATTAATTTTGGCTTTCTAGCTCTCAGCTTTCTGCAGTTAGAAGCATGCATGATTGTAGTGTTTTAATGAAAGGTGCAGTCAGATGTTTGGACTTTGCCTCAGTACTGAATGAGCTGGTCTATAATCAGAGATCTGTTCAGTTCCACCTGTCTTTTTCAGTCTTCTCACTGGATGGTAAGGCCAAGGTTGCTGAATGCTGGCTGGTGAGGTGCTTGCTCAAAGCTCCTTTTGCTTATGAAATTCAGAGATTTGGGCTAGCCTGTGCTTGAGCTTTTCCGGCTTTTCTTCCTCTTGATTATCCTGCCAATATATTCTCTTCAGGCAGATTTTGTGGCCTGTAGTTGTTTTGCTGACACAGAAGAAGCCTGGTCCAAGCTCCTGTATGTTTTCATGCTATTGTCATAGGCCTGCCTTCTTGGCTCTGTTGCAAAAGTAAGCAGATTGCTGTCCAAGAAATCTGAAGATATCCCAGTCTAAAGATAGTCTAGTGCTTGTTATTTTTGCTCATTCAAGGCTTTTTGTTGTCAAATTTGTATTTTCAATTTAATCCAATTATTTATGCAATGGAAATACACAATTTGTGTGGAGAACAGATGATTCCTTTGCTCTTTGAAGCAACTATTATGAACTTGAAAAGTATTACTAATTCTTCCAGAAGCCATCTTTATTTATTTCTTAAAAAAGCAAAGCAAGACAAAACAGCAACAACAAACAGTTTGTTCAGTTTTTCCATCACGGTTGGGTTTTCTAGACCTCTGATAATTTTTGTTATCCTTTGGACTTCCAATAATTTATTCATGACCTTTTCAAAGTGTAGTGTTGAAAATGTGATGCTGTTTTGTAGCTAGGGTCTCAAAGGGCTCAGGTATGGCAGAATACATTGTCTGTGTGCTTTTATTTAAAAATCTAGCACCACGCTTACCTTTTCTATGGGAATGAATTCAGCTTGCTGTCTGATGCCACTGCCACTTTCCTACAGAGCTGTCCCTAGCCTAAAGTGTAGCACATGCACTTGTCTTTGTTCAGTGAAGTCTTGCTATTTTTTTTTTTTTCCCCTTAGGCAATTTCTCCAATTTCTTGCAAGTATTTTTGAAGTATACAGCAATTTTACTAGTAATTCCACAGGTACAGGAGTCCAAGTGACTTTTCTTCGTATTGGTATGAATTCATTGCCAGTCTTTTTCTGGTGGTAGTTTTCCTTCAGATGGGAAGATGGCAGATTTCACTCGCCCCTTAAAAAGGTGTAATCTTTTCCTGAGTAGTAAGAGATTCTTTAAAACCATCTTCACAGCCACGCTTTTCTTTCTAATACATTTAAGGAATAAATAACTTATTTGTTTTGTAACTAGAAAACTAAAATTAAAAATACTCGAGAAAGATTGACAAAATGGGATCTGTTGTAATAATTACATGACACCTCTTTAAGATGAGCAATAGAAGGGTTCAGTAGTAGTTGAGGGTTGCATGGTTATATTGTTAAATGGATATGGAAGGACCATGCCTCTTCCCTTGATGGAGTTTGAGGCAGCTGACACCATTTTCTTTCAGCACTGGTAGAATTAAGCTGCTCTTGCTCCTTTTTCTTTTGGAATAGGGACTGCCTTAATTAAAACTTTTTTTTTCTTTTTTTTTTTTCTTTTTTTTTCTGTCAAGATATGAGCAGTTAATTGCCATTGACTTCACAGTAGTTCCAGTGTGAGAGTGTATCCTATCAGTGAGACTGATCTCTTCTCTATGTGATACCTGTAACAAAAGGCTGGATTTTGTCTGAAAGAGAAGAAAATTTGTAGAGTGTCATGAAGTTCTCCTTCAAAGTTGGGCAGATGAGCACCTCTGTAGTTTATTTCAGCTTAGGGGAAACAAGTGTTATGCCAAAAATGATTATCTGCACATACTGGTTGTCGATCTGAATAGGTTTGTGAATGCTGCAACATTGTCCATGCACACAGGCAACTGGCCTGGTGGCCATGTGTAAGCCTCAAAATAGTAGGAAGCTAATTGCCCTTCTAAATCTAGTGCTGGCTTTCCATAATTAAGGGCTATCGGGAAGTGCTCTGTAGTGTTGTGCAAGATGGAATTGATAAAGACTTTATTGCAGGTTTTATGTGTTTCCTGTGATAAAGCTTTACGAGGTAAAACACAGAAAAATAAAACCAAGCATAATGAAAAGCTGAAACAAGCAAAATAAATGACTCCCTTTCCTGTACCTTAAGAGGTGTTTTTTTGTTTATTTTTAATATATCAGTATTACCGGTCAGTTTTCTATCACAGATATTACAGAAACAGCCCAAGGACATATTTTCTGTTGTTCTGCAACCTCACGGGCATTAGTGAAAATGTGTATATATTTGTCTGAGAATGAATCAGACAAAGATAAGAAGTGAAATTCTTCTAATACACATTTATTCAGATAACTCACTCTGTGTAGAAGAACCACGTATTCAATTTCTTTGACAGCCCTGAAAGGCCTGCTGAATATCTCTGTATAAATCCTAGCAATCTAATATATTTTCATGATATTTATTGAAAAAATGAGAGAAGGTGTTTCATCTTATAAATAGAGTATATGGATTAACTCCCAGGAGCAATGAATATTCCAGAGGAAAACATGTGACAAATGGTTTTCATCTATTTCCACACAGACATTACCATCTTAATTGTGTAGAGTGTTTTTTTTTTTTCTTTTTTTTTCTTTTTTTCTTTTTTTCTTTTTTTTTTGACAAGGATAGAGACAGAGTTGTGAGCCACAATAATTTCCAGAACAAATCATGGAAATCCCATCGCAGGTCATGGCTGGGTTGATTGGTTGAAAGTATTCAACAGCAGGTGAGGTCAGAAATGTGGCTCCCTAAGAATGGTACTTGGCAAGGAAATGGAATATTAAATGACTAGTCCTGTAAAATACCTGTGGACTTTTTAAGCTCAGGTGAGCCCAATATAACTTGTACCTTATGGTCAGAAATCCTCAGCATCCAAGAATGTGAAGGAAGTTTGGGAGCAACTCAAAAGACAGCATCCACCTCCATGGGATCACAGCTCACCAGTTGGGTCACCTAGTGCTCTGTGAGGCCTCAGAGCCAGGCCCTGCCTAGCTTGTAACATTTGGCAAAATTCTGAAACCTGGCTGTGTTTTGAAGGTGCAGGTGTTCGCGTTGTTCGTGACCCCCTTGCTCTTGTGTCCCAAAGGGATGCTATCTTTATTTTTGCATGAAGGGGTTTGCACAATACAATGGGATCTTGCCCCGTTGTATTATCTTCTGTTCAACAGACTCTTCTAGTGCTCATTTTCTTCACCTCTGCATTTGATTCTTGCTTGTATATATATTTTCTTCTTTCCATTCTTTCTCCTCCTTGAAAATTTGCTCTGTCTCTTCTTTTGTTTGTTCCTCATGCTTCAGTGATTCTGCACCTCACCAGTGCTCTGGCATTGTAGGTACGTTTCCAGCATCTGTCCCATGTTTCCTGATGTTTTACCTGTATGGGGCTTTTTGCCCCCTTTGAGTTGCTTCTCTAGCCATTCCTGCCTGAACCAAAAAATCATATCAAGAAATGAAAAGGCCACAAAGACGATCAAGGAACTGGAGCACCTTTCCTGTGAGAGGCTGAGGGAGCTGAGACTGTTCAGCCCAGAGAAGAGGAGGCTCAGGGGGATCTTACCCATGTCTGTAAGCTCCTGAAGGGAGGCTGTAAAGATGATGGATCCATGCTGGTTTTGGTGGTGCCCGGTGCCAGGACAAGAGGCAGTGGGCACAAAGTGGAACACAGGAAGTTCCCTCTGAACATCAGGCAGCACTTCTGTACTGTGAAGGTGACTGTGCACTGACACAAGTTGCCCAGAGAGGCTGTAGAGACTCCCTCTTTTGGAGATGTTCACAAGCCAGCTCCCTGGACGTGGTCTTGGGCAACTTGCTCTAGGTGATCCTGCTTGAGCGTGGGACATTGGACCAGATAACCACCGGTGGTTCCTTCCAACCTAAACTGTTCTGTGATTCCATGAAAGAGTTTATATGCCTGCTTTGTGCATTAAATCATTCTCCATTGATAACTTTCTACTAGGGGCAGAAGATTGACAGAAGATTGAGTTTTATATCTATTTTTATTTACCGTGTTTTTAATGAGGAGGGGAAATAAGCCTTTTCAGAGGAAATGTGAGGTGATGAACAAAATGCATTAGCTATTGCTCACTTGCATAGAGGAAGTCTTAGGGCCAAATATCTTATGCGGCGGGCCCCCCCCCCCCCCTTTTTTTTTTCTTTTTAATGCATTGAATGCAGCAGTGAATTCAAATCTACAACACACCTGCTTAAAATAATATTGGGGACCTCCCCTTCCTTCTGATTACACTTCAGTGAACCTCCAGATTACACTTGTTAACCGAACCAAGAAGTGATTTTGTCCTGTAGCTCTAGTTCTGAGTACCCTAAAATGTTACAGACTTGGTGGTGTCTGAATATAGTTCTGACAAAGTAAAATTGCGGACTAACATTTGGGAGTCAGCAGCACCGAATGTTGTTTGTGCCAGTGATCAGATACAAGCAGTTACAGAAACATCTTCACGGACAGGAAATAAATTAATGCAGTTTTATAACCTCTAAGCATGTGTTCGTGAAACAAAGCACCTTGTCTTATTTCTGCTGTTGTAATTGATTCTGAGGAGATCATGACTCCTAAGAAGATAGATAAATAAATAATTCCTAGTAGTAGTCTGTTAGGCTTTCATTTAATAATATGTATACACAGAGAGAGAGGGGAGAGTATTATTTTACTTTTTCAAACTACTTGCTTTTTTTTTTTTGCATATGTCAAAAATCAAGATAACTCCATGCACACCAATGAAATCTGGAGTGACAGAATGGGAGCATGGGGATATTGCTTTCTTAGGAGTATGAGTCTGAAGTCATAGGAGTTGGCAAATGAAGAAGCGGTTTGTGGAGACTTGGTCTGAATCTTGCTGATTTGGTACCTTGTTGTTACAGACCGGAGAGCTAGCATGTTTTAAATTCTCGCCCCAGCTTCATCACTCAGCTGCTTTAGGCTGTAGTGCTTGCGTGCTTTGCTAAATACAGACAGTAAATAAAGAAGTAAAAAAATGAGGTAAAAAGAAGGGGCTCTGAAAGCTCTACTAAGCAAACAAATAGGCAGTCCTCAAATCCTATGGCTTTGAGCCCCAGTAAGCATCTGTGATTCCAAGGATTTGCTTTGCTGGGGTGGGGATTGAATTTGGGACTTACTGAATCCTGAAAACTCTTAAAGAAGTTGAGAAGAAAAGTGATGAAACGTCATCTCTGCCACATCTGACGCTTCTACTGACGCGGTGCTTCCGCCAGGCCCTGATAGCTTGCTGTGAAAGGCAGGCACCTCCGTGGCCGTGTTTGGGCCTATTTTGTCAATGACAAGGTGCATGCGTTTTTGTATTTGCTTGGAGTCCCCGTGATCCTGTGATTTTGCACGGTGCTGGGTTAGAACAGTGTGAAAGCCACAGTGCGAAGACTTTTCCAGGAGAAGCGATTTCATGGGATTGGTTTATTTTTCTCATTTTTCCTGGCAGAGGTCACAGCACAAAACAAAAACTGTCTTCTGTGAAATCACAAGCTCCGTATCACCACTTGTAGTACACAGATCGCTGACAACTTTCTTATGCTGGATAGCATTAATATTGATGGTAAGAATTCAATATTCATAATTTAAAGTTAAAGCTAATAACAAAACTGTGAAGCCATAACTTTGCATCTGGTGAAGGGAAGGTAAGAAGGAGAGCTGTGTAAACAAGAAGGGAGACTGGGGAAAGGAAAGGGCAGAAAGCAGGCCTAGGTAACGAACTGCTGCTTCTTCAGCTGTGCCTGGACACGGTCCCACACTTCTCAAAGCTCACCTTGGCAAGTTTGTTGTGGAACACGAGCCTTTTCCTAGAGGTATCAGAGAGGCTTTGTGTTTGCGGAAGCTTTTGTGCATATTATGCTGATAAAAGGCCCTGGTTCATGGGTAGCTGAAGATTGCATGTTTCTTTATGGACAAATGGTTACTGAAGACCCAGCCAGCCTTATTCTAGTGCCAGCTGCTTTCCCCAGGTGTCAGCCTGAGGCTATTCCTTCCCACGTGCTCAGCAAGTTCTTTTATCTCGACTGTGGTACCAGTATGCCTTATGATGGCATTGCCATGTATAATACAACCACGGTAGACATAGGTCTTCAGTTTAGCCTAGCCCTATGATAGAAGTGTCCTTGGGTGGTACATTGCGCGAGTTGGCTGCTGTGAAGCCTGCAGAGCCCTCTCTGCTACTCTATCCTCCGTCTCAGTAATACTTTCAAGATGCAGAGGATCCTTTTTTGATTTACAAGGAATGCGTGGTTGATACTGGTGAAAAGAGCTGGTGGAACATTTCTGTTATATCCTGTGGTTCAATGCATAAAATATTGATGTTGGCACGCTCTGCTGGATTTTTTTTTCCCCTTCTGCAATTAGGGTTCCTACTTCTGTAACCAATGGCTTTTATGTTTGTGTGTGCTTGGCATTTGGATGCTGCTGGTGGACCACATGTCTAGACTCTTTCCAACTAGACTATGTGTTCCTCTTCTGAGTTGTAGTGATTATTTAGTTAGGAGAGCAGAGTTTACATAAGACTTTAAGGATGAAGTAATTTACTCTTCCATGCTGAATGTTGTACGGTTTTCTGTTCTTAACTTTCATGCTCTGGAGTGGTTCCAATGTGAAGAGTGAGAAGGATAAAGTTTATGCTAAGTGAGCGCTAGAGGCTCCATTATGTATTTAAGATCCCAAATCTGATGCATGGCATGCATATTTCTTCTTCCTGTAGTACAGAGAGTACCGAGCAATGCAGTTGTATGGAGAGAGCAAAAATGTTTCCCATGTGCGTGATTCTGGAGTTCAGTGGAGGAAGTTGGTGTAAATACCGGAGAAATATGTTGAGAAATCTATATAAAGAGCCTTTATGAACCTGTGGCTGTCACATTACAAGGCTGCCTGCATGCCTGTGTGAGGGGGAGGACAGCCTGGTCCCTTTTAGTGCTCTGTGGTCATTATGAAAATGGATGTGCCTGCTACATGCTGTCCCCTGAACTGAGACAATCCTGCTTGGACCAATTACAGTAGCTTCAGGGCACCTTTGCACTAAGAACTCTTCTTCTGCACTCACCCTGCCTTATTGTCTCAATGTATAAAGTCCAACTGGGAAAGAGCTTCCAGAGCCCCAGGAGCAGCGATTTTCCATCCAGAGCCTTGAGTATTCAACAGCTCTGATCTTCTTCTAAGTAATGACAAGGGGGTTGGGGTCTGGAAATTATAACTTCTGCTGCTGGATGAAACCCCAGTCCAAATAAATTTGTGAAGTGTTGTCTAGAAGCATTTGCTGGATTGTAAAGTGTTTTATTTATTTTTTATTTATTTTTGAAGTGTTGTATCAAGTTCTGGTTATTCAGTGGCTTCCTTTCTCAAGTTCAATTTTCCAACTGGAAGTACTTAAACTTTTTTTTCCCTGATGTCTGCAGTAATTTTTTTTTCACTTTCCTGGTTTTAGGCTATCTCTCCTTGTTGTTCCTTTTTACTGCAGTTATACATTATCTCCTTCAATTTTCTTCTATCTCTTTGAAGCATACTGAATTTTAATGACTATGCAAATTAACATTAGCCTTCCCCATCTACTTGCTGGCCTGCTGGAGTTCTCCTCATGCCCTCTCGACATTTTAAGCTTTAAGCCAGCAACATCCAGATGGTGCTGGCTAGGAAAGAGAATTTCTCTCCCATGCAATTTTCACAGGGAGGAAAATATTCTCCCTAGCTGGTGTGCGTGTGGGGGAAGGGATTAGAAGGAGGAACTATTTTGGTACTAAGGTTGATCAAATGTTAATAAAAATAGAATTTTAATGTAGTTTAAATATCTGTGAGGAGAAACACAGTGAATAGTACCACTGAAAGAAAAACAGGTTTTTGTTTTAAGCTGTTCCTACGCAGCAGGCTTCCTGGGCCATCAGGGTGTTCAAGGTTATCAGCACAACAGGAACCTGTTTTCTGGCTTTGTAGGCAGCTGGCAGAATGCAGGTTTTCCCAAAATTTTAAATCAGCTTTATTTACAGTAACTACATGGCAACATTTTTTTCCTGCTGAAAACAGTGGTGGTGTTAGGGCTGAATACTCTAAATTGCCCATAAAAAGGATAAGAAATACTGATGCAGAAGGAGTTCTGTCTGAAGACCTGTATCATTTTTTCTGGTAAAGTGATAGCCTTCCTTAAATCTTATACTTGACATTTTTTATTTATTTATTTAATTTTTTTTCCTGCACTAGACATTCCTGGAGCATGGCTTAACTTTGTCTTACAACAGAAAGCTTTGTCTGGCAACAGTGAGACTACCATGAAAATTATGAAGCGTTAGTATGCATTTCTTGTAAACAAACTTGCCAAAATTTTCTTCTGTCACAGTGAATAATATTACATATAAAAGAAGATGTAGCATGTCAACGAAGTCTCAAATCAAGCGTATGTTTTGTTGGGAGGTCGAAGGTTCTGCAAACTACCTGAGGGATACTGAACATCCCTGTGTGCAACCAGAGATCCCACTCTTCCCGTTGGTGTTCAGCAAGCATCTGTGCTTTCAAAACTGCTTCATGCCCAGCAAAACAGAAGGCTGACTTGGACGTGGCTGTTACCAGTGCTTCCAGCCACAGAGCTACCGCAGAACGGTGCTCGACTTGCAGGACACCTGGAGTGTCTTCCAAATACGTGGCAAACACCATTGAAGATAACTAAGGGTTGTACACCACAACCTGTGAATGTGCTCAACTTCCAAGGAGTACGTCCTCTGTGTCTAAAAGTTGTAAGAGGTAACAGTTATCGTTAATTCCCCTTGCAGACTGGAAGTACTTCATAACTGCCTGTTTTAGAGCAGTTCAGTGAATTTCTGAAACAAACTATCTAATGGAAGCCTTACCACTTCAGCTGTCTTCAGTTTCCTTTGTTTACATTTGCAGTTAGGCATTTTCATTCCTTTCTTCTTCCTTGACTTCCTTCTGTGCTTGCAGTCCTTTCCCCAGTTTTCCCAGCATTATCTGAGAATTGGGAACTGAGGGATACGGCTTAAGCCAAGCATCAAATCGTGTGCTTCGGGCAGCTGCCAGGTTTGGGCACACGTGAATAAGATCATTACAAATTTGGCAAGTGCTTAGCTTAATTGCCAGTATAAGTGCCTTGACCCTCTGTTGCAAGAATTGTACTGTAGTTTTATTACAAGCATTAAATAAAATTATGAGACCACTGTACTAGACTGTTAGATTATGGCCACGTTCTGATTGTTATATACACATAAGGACAAATACTTAGTTATTTAGCTTAACTTATTAAAATACTTAGTTATTTAACCACATAAGATTTTTGTACTTCTAAAGCAGACCTTCTTTTCTTCCTCCAAGGTATCTTAAAAAGTGAATTTAAAATTGCTTGTAGAAAATACTGAGTTCTGTTGTCAGAGTTGAAAAAAGAAGCATGTGTGCAGCTACAAATTAAGACCCCAAGTCCAAAGACATATTTGATGTCATTCACTTCAACTAAATGTCTAGGTAACTTGGCCATTTCAAAATGTTATTCCCATGCTGTGAATGGAGGTGTTTTGCTTGCCTGGCTTTAAATGCCAAAGACTTGACTTTACTGACATCATTTAGTAATGTTTTTGCAGGCTAACATAAAACCTTAAAGCAAAATTGAAATACAAGTGGAAGTGTATTTTATATCTAAATGCTATTCCCATTTTGGAAATATTGAGCCAGGAATGGTTTTTATAAAATAAAATAATTTTAATTGGTAATAATTAACAGACAAAACCCTTGCTTTTTTAACACAAGGAATCAATTGATCCTTCATCAGTTAACATAATTTTGACAAACCTACTGGAAATCTGAAGCAAACAAAAGTCTGCTTGTCAGATACAAATTCCAAATGTTAAGAGCACCAGAAAGTCTTCCTTTTCTGCAGAGATAATGGGTAAGGCAAACTCTGAGATGAGTTTGCAAGGATTTTGATGAGCACAAACCAACTGGTGAATCCCTAAAAGCACAATCTGAAGATTCTCAGAGTACAAAGCACTCACAGCTTCAGGTGAAATCACGAGTGGAGATGTATGGTAGTGCTGTCCTCGGTATTCAGCAGGGCAATTGGAGAGCACAGCATTGTTGGCAAGTGGGTTTCTGCCACATCCCAGCATGCTGGGGAGGGCTGACAGGGCTGCAGAGAGAGATGCAGACCTAGCAGAAATTGGTAAGTGCATTTCTGCAGCTTAGGTGTCAATTTCTGTCTTGTGGGAAACCTGCCTGCTAGTGATGGGCATGTCTGCAATGTGCAGGACCAAACGGCTGCGTTGAAGCCCACTGAAGATGAGTGCCTTCCACGTGTAGACCATTACTTTGCTGGAGAATTGTGCTCCTGGTCCACTGTGGTCCTGGGGCATTGTATTTAAGTGTGAATAGATGTATATTAAACACAGATGGTCCTTGTTCATTGCAGCACTGGGTGGAAGATGAGAAAGCATGCTATGTTAGGTTCTCTTTTCTCCTGCGGAGCCCTCTGTCCTTCTGAGCTTTCCTTCAGTATCCTTGGCGTAGCTCCAAATAGCTTCCTTGATATGGCTGTTCATTTTCTTGCCTTCTCTAAAGCAAAGTCTGCCTTCAAAGCAGTCACCTGAGAAGTGTGGCCAGCCCCTCCCCAGTGGCTGAATTTAGATGTTATTCTCCAAATAACATCTCACTGCATCTTCAAGTTTTGTCAGTTCATTGCAAATCTACAGATCTTTTCAGAACAGTGTGCTCTCTGTAATTCTTACTTGTTTCCTTAAGAGCTCATATCATTCCCTTTCATATTTATAAATGATTGTTTTGTATTTATTCTCTAACTTCTGAGTGTCTTTTGGTCCTGTTCAAGAGGTCAGTGAACCTTAACACGTTTTTGTTTTGCTGCACCTCACTTCAACTATGTTTACAAAAACAAGATGAGGCTGACAGGGTTTTATAGTGGGAAGCTTTCACACATTAAAGGTGCAGGCTTAAAGATGAGGATGAATTCATGCAAAAGTGAAGTTTCTAGAGCAATCTTTTATCTGCCTGTTTGCATTTCTCCGCTAGAAGTGTTCTTCATTTTGACACTGATGCACCTGGGTGGGTGGGAGGGAACACGGTCTGTTTTGTAATACAGCATAATGTACAAAGGAGAGTTGCTGAGGTTGGCAAGCAGAGGTGTTTGCCACATCTAGTGATCGTTTCAACATTGCAGAGAACATGACCATGTGAAAAAAGATCGCTGCTTTGTAATGCTTGCCCGTAATAGCAGAGGCATATCACAGAGGCTTTTCAAAGACGGTTCCTAAGGCCCATTTGCAGACTGTGTGCATGTGGCTGGCTGTGTGCAGATGGCTAGTTCCACAAGGAAGATCCACAGCTCTCCACGCAGAACAAGAGTTTAGCCTGTGCTTGCCAGCATCTCACCAAAGGTATTGAAATTACTGTATAACCTGCCTGTGATCATCAGCTTCTCTCTGGCTGGTAACCACGCCAGAAAGCTAATCCCATCAGTTGGGTTGTGCTCTAGTGTTCCCGAGGTGAAAAGGAGAACTGCAATTATTTAGGTGCTGCCTTTCATCATTATCTGGCTTTGCTTGTGCTGTTATATACCACACGCGTGTTCCTGTAGAGCCAGGCATAACCCTAGCAAGAGCATTTCCAGTGCTTGTAAATCTTCTGTTCCTTCCAACTCTGCACAGCAGACCCGTGGCAGCTTTGTTGCTGTTGAAGCTGAGCAATCACATATTCAGACTCGGTCGTGTCTGTCTGCGCATCAGTGAGCATATTGCTGTGTTGTGACTGCTCTGCAAAAACCGATGTGCATTTGAACAAGGTTGTGGTTTTTTTCCCCTTTTCATTAAATTCTCCAGTGTTCCTTCATGAGGGGGCTCGTTATTGCAATTAGTTGCAGAAGTATGTAGATAAACAAGTTGTGATACCACTGAGATACACAAAACATTTGCATGTTGAGGGTATGAATAGAAGTGTGTGTGCATGATTCTGATCTTTTGTTTGCCTAACTGAATATCGAATGCACAGGGAGTTGTGTAATTCCTCATGATTTGGAAAATAAGTCTTTGAATGTTGTTCTCATGTAACAGGGCTGGCCGATGGCGCAGACAACTGTTATCTGCAATGTATAAATGAAGTGATACTTCTGTGAGATGTGTCCGCATCATTCAGAGTGAGGATGTCAGAGAATATCACATTTGCCTCTGGCACAAAGCCAACGTTGTAGGCAGTGGAGTAAGCAGCATGTGGATCTTTTTGTCATGAGCATAAAGCCATGTGCCAACAACAACTTGTTTTGTAATCCGAGTGGATAATGTGCTAGGTAAAGTGGTGCAATACAAAACAAACAAACAAATAATGATGTCTTCTTTCCACAGAAGAAGAAAAAAATAAAGCAGATGAACTGTAAACAACAGTATCCTGAGTCTCAAAAGCTAAAAGAAATGCAAACAACCGGTGGGTGGCCTGATACCAGCTTGAGGTGAGCAACAAAGGAAACTGCTGGAACAGCCAGCCCAGACGGCGAAACGCAGGTTAAAAACATCGGAAGTCATGAAGACATCTGATTCCCACAGTCAAATGCTACTTGTGGTGAGTTTTAATATGTATGGTGCTTCTGAAATTATGAATTTTGTCAAATCCCCATGCAGCTTTACTGAAGTAGCAGTTTCTCAATAATTAAGACAGTAGTCAGCTCTTCTGTATGAACTGCTTTTTTTCTCCCCTTGATATATATTGCTCAGAAATGATTCTATCAGCTTTGGCTATAAATCTCAAATTCACGACAATGGAAATAATTTTGGGAAACAAATGGCAGTCTGAAAGCTATAATATTGGCCATAAAAAATAAAATTGTGACTAGAGTTCAGATGTCACAAATCTTAGTGAATGTGGAACCTGGGAGTGTGCAAAGCTGTATGATATCATCCATATGCATTTTATTTTTGGTCTATGTGTATATGCCAAGTTAGCTGTAGGTCGGTGGCATATGTTGGATATAAACCTTGTAAATATCACGAGACATCAATGTTAAAATGCTTTCTGCTGTTCTCTACAATAGCCGGGTTTAATTGTATCTGTGACTGGGAAGGCATTGGCATCTTAAAATAGTTTAGGCGGATGCTTCAGTCACAAGGGAAGCTGTTTATCATAAACAGTAGAGAGGCTGATGTCATGGTCAAATGGCTAGAAATGGGAAGAAGGTTGCTTTTCTAGAATGTTTGTCCTCTCCGTCATCCCCACGTACCAGTTAGCTTCTCATGGAAGTGTTCCCTCGTTGCTGTCACGAATTAGCTCTGTCCTTGAACTTGTCCATAAGAGCACTGTATGCCTTGTAGTACCTTTCTTGGAAACAAATAACAATGGCTGAAATAAGAGTCATTGAGTACCTGAGTTATATATATATATATATATATATATAATAATCGAAGAAATATGCAGAAGTAGATACAAGAGCCAATGACTTGAATAAGTTTATCACTCTTGACGCTTCGCTTACTGGTAAGTGGGGAGAATAGTGGTCCAAATCTGTCTGAGAAAGAGAGACATTGTCCATCTGTCAGCTGGGAGTTTTTATTAAAAAGAGTTACATTATCAAATGGGAGGCAATGAAATACTCTTGTTCCTGTTTGCTAATGATGAGTTGAGAGACATGTGTCCAGTTTATCTGTAAAATGCAACTTTGTGTTACGGAGCTTTGGCCTAAGGAAAGGAGAGAGGCTGCTTCCCTCTGTAGGTTGATGTAGGAGGCCGCTTTCCATGTTGCAGTCCTGCCTGCCCCAACTGTCCTGGGGAACTGCAGTGCTTGGGGAGCTGAGAGGATATGGAATATCTTGAGGAGCATCTACCAGTTAAGTGGGATCAAGCTAATACACAAGTAGCTCTTGAAATTTGATTTTTTTTCTAACCTAGAAGTAGCCAGGGTGCAGATGGTGAACCTCCCCATCCAGCCCCAGAGCAGAGAAAATGTCCCAAGGAGATATCAGAAACTGTGTATTCATTGGTGGAAAAGGCACAGAGCTTTTCAGAAATTTGGCCCTCTCCCAGTCTGAACGATACTGACCTGTAACTGGAGCACAGGGGGCACTTGCTGGTTACCTCTGCAGCTCTGAGAAGTGGGCTGAATTTGTGGCTGTTGGCAAATAACCCAGAGATCTCAGCTTGCCTGCTCAAGCTGAAGTGTGGGTTTGGCTTTTCTGAGCTCCTGTTATCTTCTTCCTTCTCAACTTCCCACTGAAGTTCCTCTTTGTTGACACTGATCCCTTGATTCATTATCTTCCTGAAAGCAGAGAAATACTGCTGATAGGCCCTACCCCGTCCATACATCCAGGTTTCCAGTTTTCTACAACAAAGGAAGTTGTAGCCAGCATTTTTCAGTTTAAAACCTCTAGACATCGAACTTGACTGTTTATTCATGGTGCCCGACAGATGAAAAATTCTAGGTGATATTTTAGTTAATTTTTTCTTTGTGTGCGATTTAGAGCATTTGATGTCATCTCGATGCTGTGGTGTTGTGGCTGGCAATTAAGACGGGGTAGAGATCTTAGTGTTGCTGCTGGAGAATGAATCATAGGATAGGTCCGGTTGCATGTAGGTGTACTCTGTACCACCAGATGACGTAGGCAGTACATGGCCTGTAGCTTGATAGAAATGGGATGTAACATGCATTTTTGTTATGAATATCTAACCGTTACCGACCGTGTTTCTTTGCAGTCTGTGTTGGAAGATGGGTTTTAAGGTAAGTGGCAAAAAGAAGTAGTTGGTTGTGGAAAACCCTGTTATAGCACTTCTGTACTTTCCAGACTTAGTTTTTTGTAAAGGCTTCCCTTAACATAAAGTTTTCTTTTCAGTAATCTGTGTGGGTTTCTTCCAAAAGAATAATGAAAATGTTGTTTGCTCTGTTCCTTCTTAAATATTACTTAATTGTGCAATTTTAACTTGGAGATAAATGATTCCAGAGAAACTTTTACCAGGCATTGAGACTGTCTGGTTATTCACAGGATGATAAGATAAGCTTTCTCTTAATGAAAAGGGAAAAACCAAAGGGAAAATCAATGAGTGACATGGCACATGTTCCTTCGGTGGGAAAAATTGATGAAGTATGCAAATAAATATTGCACTAACGTGACCTGAAAGCATAGATGTGGGAATATGGGCCTAGAGGGCACTGAGAAAATGAAGGGCAAGTTGTTTGACCATATGTATTGACAGCTGTCTGGGTTGCAACAAATGTACTACCAAGGGCATCAACAAAATAATTAATATGTATATATATTAACGGACAGAGAAAATGTAGAAATGTTTTTATTGTAAAAGGTGAAATTGTAAATATCACTACAGTTGAGCCGCTTTCTGAGTAGAAAGAATCGAGGCATTACAGTGAAAATGTAGTCGTTAGACAAAGTACACATGTGTGCATACACATGAAATAGTACGTAGCCAGAAGGGGAAGGGTCTTACCAAGGAACTTCTAGTCCTTTGTTAATGTCAGGTAGCCCGGCTGTGCCTGTGAGTTACCGCCTATTGGTGGATTGCCATCACCAACAGAAAAATTGGAGGAAGATGCAACAAAAACCTGGTGACACGCTGTGTAAAAAAAGCCTGGAGAATTCTAGGGATCCTAAAGGAGACTTAAAACCTGGCTGTGAGGAGCTATGTCCTTGTACACAAATCCCTCTGTGTACCTTGGGCCAGGAGAATTGTGTGTGCTCATGAAGAAACATCGGTGATTTCAGTGACCTTCAGATTTACATACACTAGAAACCATGTAGAAGTTTTAAATCACTGACAGCATTTGTACTGGTCAGGTCCTAGCACCTTACCTCTCAGGTGTGAAAACACATGATTCAAAATTCTACCCAAGTTTTTTGTTGATGGAGGGAGACTCTTGGCTTACTTTTGCCTATCTAATTAGCAAAGCCAGATTACATTTGTTTGGGGGGTGTATTTAGTGGTATGATTTCCCTTTTTTTGTAGTTCTCTTTATCAGAAAATTTCTAGGCACTTCTGAAGTTTCACATCAGTTCTGAAGACCTATGTCTTAAGTTGTGCCACGTTCTACTTGTATTTATGTTTTTAACATTACCAAACTCAAGTCTGTCAATTTAAATATAGATATTCAGCAAGGGACAGCTTATTTGGAATTCTGTGTGGTTGTGTGTGTGTTTCTGTCAGGTGCTTTCTCATCACTTGAGGGAACCACTCTTGTATCTACTGCTACAAGGCAAATCAGGTTCTGCTCTCATTTAAAAACACTGAGATTTTGAGTGCAGTCCATTCAGGTACGGACTAGACACCAGGTGAAATTTCATTTAGTATGATATTTTTGCAAATGGGTCCACTTGGTATGGCTTACTCCACCTGTTGTTGGTGCCTCCACATTGGTGAGGAGACATCGGAGGTGGGAAGGTATCCTTACAAGGCAAGGAAAAAAGTCCTTCCACGGGTTCTTGTTTAGGCAACGCAATGGACTTTTATCCCTGGCAGTAATTAGTCTGTCTCAAGCACAGGCTTATCACGGGGTCAGCACATGGAAAGAAGAGCTAGTAAGACTCCTAGCTCATCACAGGCAGTTAACGAGCAGTGACTTAATATTGGAAGCGTAGTTCTGAGCTGTGAAGGGCATGTGTCTTCCAGATTTTCGAGGACAGCAGAACCCCTCCCAGGGTGTTTTGTGCGTTGCTGTTTGTGTGCTGCTGCTTTCTGCAGCTCACACTTCCTACGTCCGAAGCAGTGTATGTTCCTAGACAGTCATGCAGAGGTCGATTTCTGAGGCAGCATAGCGTTGCTGGCAACTGGAAATCAGGTTTTCTGGGCATGTATTTTTTGTATCCATGGATCATCATAATGTTTTTGCACAGACAGGCCTTTGCTCATCAGACATCCCTCACAAAGCAAGCAGAATCCCTGTCATCTATCATAGGGAAAACCTGCTCAGGAATATTTGTTTTACAAATAGTTGTGAAAATATGACTGGGTTGAAAATGAGCAGTACAAAAATCCGTGACATTTGTAATTCAGTTCAAAGCTGACCTTTTAAGGGAAGCTAGGATAAAGGTTTTACTTTTAATCTTCCAGCTGTGACTTCCATTCGCCGTAGGATCTAACTGCCTGAGAGCTGACTTAAAACCATCCTTTGGTGAGGCGAAAATAAATACAGCAGGTAAGAGGCAAAGCAGGAAGGCAAATAATGGGAGCGGTTGTCTTCAGGAAAATCTTTGCAAAGCATCAAGGCTGGCAGGTGGCAAGAATACGAAGCTGGGGGATGGGATTTTTTATTTTATTTTTTTTTTTTTGTGGTAGGAAGAAGGTCTTCTGAAGCCTCTGCTAATGAAGCTGAGTTAGTACAGAGAATAACGTAGGAGGAATTGTGTAACATTTTTTTCCATAGATACATCATAAGAATTGTGGTAGCACACCTCAAATTTTGTTTAAAACACAGCTATTCCCTGAGGCATTAAAGCAGGAAGTAAAGTACCCTTATTTGGGGAAGGAATTAAACAGATTGTAAGCAGCAGTGCTCCGACCTGTTGAAGAATGCAAACACTTCCTTACAGCTGAGGTGATCTAACATTAGTCTGAAGCAACGGCCTGATTTTTTTTTCATTCCCACCCCCCCCTTCAACCTGACATCCAGTGATTCTTGGAAAGGATGCTTCTTGGGGATTTTGTGCTGCAGTTTGAGCTTGCCTTCTCACGTAAGACATTCATACTGGTGAATTCTCCAGCTGTTTTCATCCTTACTTGACATTGCAGTGATTTGGTGCTGTTGCTTGAAGCCCAGTGTTGGCTGAAGGGAGCCTCGGGTACAGCTGTGGGAGCACTAGGTGAATGAAGGTATTTTTGTTTTCCTCACATGGTATTTCCTTTGGCCTGGGTGTGTCCTACCTTAAAATTTCAGATGTGAAACAATTACAGTTTAATTATTCTTTTGGCAAAATGTAGTCGTAAATAAGAGCGTTTCTTCAAAAACAAACTGTGTTTGTATTCAGAAATAGCATTGTGTTTGACAAAAATTATCAATAACTTGAAAAATGGTTTTTCATCTTGCCAGGATAGTGAAATGAAAAATGTATGTTTCAGCTTTCTGTAAGATTAAGTGAGGAAGAGACAGAGGGAGAGGTTACCATACTGTAAATTTTCTCTACGCAGCAGAAAGAGCACAGCTGAAAGAGGTGCCAGAAAAGATTCTCTTTATATAGTTCTTTTGTACAGTGCGAAGCACAGAAGGAGGATATTACGTTTTTATGTTTAAAGAAAGCATTGCTTTCACCTCATGTGGAGAAGCCTTTGTGCATTAAAAAACAAAACAAAAACACCACAAAACACAATTCTGTAGGTAAGTACGTGGGTTTGTGCAGAACTGTATTAACATCCATCTCACCTTCAGATTATTTTGGTGGTTGGAGTATGGGATGATTAAAAATGGAAGCAGCAAAATGCTTTCCTGGATATGGAGAATTGCCTTAGAAATGAAGAAACTGCTACATACTGCAAATACCAGTGAAAGCTCTAAGTGTTTATCACTTTGAGTATGTTGAGATTGCCCAGGTTTTTAACTCCAGCATCATCCCATTTTTATAAAAAAATAATCCCATTGTTGGGGGATTCAGCTGCTGTTCCAGAGTCCCTGTTGGGAACAACCTAGTTTAGATTAAGATCAAACCCATCACCTCTGAAGATGAAGTTTACTTTCATTCTTGTGTCTGTGTATATAATATATAATGTACATATATATAAAATATATATATGCCTTGCCTAATATTTAGGGGTGTCCAGAACAGGGAACTTAAGAAGGGGAGATGCAAACCATTAAGGTAGCATGTGTGCTAGGAGGGCTGGTTTTTTTTTGGTTGGTTGGTTGCTTTTTTTTTTTCTTTTTTTTTTTTTTTTTTTTTTTTTTGATCTGAACAGCTTGTTTGAGCTGCTGCTGCTGTTTGGCACCCATGGAGCAGAGGACTCTTGTGGTACAGCGGATGTGCTCCATGAGGAGAAAGAGATGGGAGGGAGGATTGGAATTGGAAGATAATCTGGCACAAGAGGATGGGACGTTTGCAAACTGTGTCAGCAGCACCTGCCAGGAGGTGATCCTGGAATGGATCTGGGCTGCGATGGGGATCCTGGCAATACCTGAAGTCAGGATTGTTGTGAAAAGCTTTGCAATGGAAAATTGCAGCTCGTGCTGTGGGCTATGGAAGTACTATTTTTATATAAGAAATCTAAAGTAAAGAGGGGCTAAGGACTCTTGTATGGCAGACTGTTTTGCTGGATAGAACTGTGTTAAAACAGCTTTGTTTCAGCAGACCCGAAGGCTGTCCTAACGCAGGAACCAAAACAAGCTGTACTACAACCATAAGCTATCATATAACTACATCTGCGCTTGCACCTTCACCAAGGTAACTGGGAATCCTCCCTAGCATTCATGCTGCTAGCAAGACTGTTTCAAAAATACTGCCTTCACAGGAGGGCACAAGTAAGGGGCTGAAGGCTGGTGTAGGTGGGAGCTGGCCCCAGCTCTCCCCACTCACAACCATCACACTGTTCTTCCACACTGGGAAGGTGGTTTCTGAAACAAGTAATGGAGAAGTTTTTGGAAAGCAAAACTGTAGCTCAGGTATCTAAGCTCATTCAAAGGCTTGGAGACTTAGGATACAGGCTAACTTTCAAGTGTAGAGGCAGTTTTCAAGGAAGTCCTTATGCAGCAAAGCCTTTTCTGCTTTTTGTGCCTTTGAACAATACTCCTTCAAATCTCTGTGTTTTAAAGGATAACTACCAAGGAAATGATATATAATTTTTGTCAGCTACATAAATACAGTTAAATTCTCCATAATTGTAGCTTCATGGTTCAAGACATCTAATCTATAGAAGTTATAGCTATAAAAAATTACGCAGCAACACAAGGTTAGGTAAGATTAAGGTTAAATTATGCCCAAGTGAAAACATCCCCTTTGACAAGGGGTGGTTGTGCTGTTCTGTAACCTCTGAGCAGTCTCTGACTGTAAGAAATGCTGCCTTTCTAGCACTACTGAAGAAACATCTGTTTACTATTAAAGCTTATAAAGATCTTTTCTTATTGATTACAGAAACAGAATAGAAATTAATATATGCATTCCCTGTGTTGGAGACTCAGTCTGTTAGTGTGAAGGGGTGTTGTCAAAACAGCAGGGCAGATGTCAGAGAAGCCGGGGGAAGGCTCTGGGTGGGGTGGGAGGTATTTTAGCAACTTTCCTCTGCAGCAGCCTGAGCACAGTGGCTGAGGAAGGTGTCTGAGGGTCTGGATGCAGGTACTGGTGGAGCTGCATCTCCCTGCCTGCCAGGGGGGCTGTGCTGGCAAGCTCACGCTGACACAGGGCACTCAATCTCTCAGCCACCACATTACCGCTGTGAGTTTGTACCTGCTCAGACACCCTCTTCTCTGGAGAAGGGGCGAGCTGTCCAGGCTAAAAACAGCCATTTAAAATTAACGGTAATTACCAGCTTTGCGTGAGACAAAGTGCCTCTGTTTCAAGATGGATACTTGGTACTTGGGGTATGTGGAACAGGAGGCTAAACAAAGTGGGATGCTTACCATACTAACACCTCTGGACCTTGCCTTTTAGCTTCCCTCCATTATATGGTCTGTGTAAGAGGAAGAGAAAGACCAGGGTCTGAATCATGAACAGCTGCAATATACAAGATTGTTTTTATTAAGAGCTCTTCAGCTCTGGTTTTAAAGCCGAGTGAGTCTGAGCCTATTAACTTTTCAGTTAATGGCTTCTTTTCTTCAACATCTATTTTTTTGCATACTTCATTGGTGTTAAAATAGATCTAGTGTACAAATGAGGAATATGTGATTGCATCCTCATTTTGTTCCTATGAATTCATATAAAGTGAACATGCAGTAGGGGAAAAAATATTTTGAATATTTTTTTTCCTCCCATTTTTTCAGAAAAAAAATGGATTTTCCTCAGAAAGAAATAAAAAGTTTTAAGTAAGCATTTGTAGTGGGGCAGATTTCTGAAAAGCAGATTGCACAGTGTGGGTATAACCTCAGTAAAACCTTTAAAGACTCTTGGAGTAAGCACACATAGCTGACTGAAGGTCAGGGTCATAAGTAAGGTGAAGAAGTCATAAGTAGAGACAAGTTCTTCAACATTAAGGGATCTAGAAAGTGTGCAAGACAGCGTAAAAAGCAGGCAATGTAATCGTGGCTGTTCCAGTCACTGAGCAGGAATGCTGCTGCCTGCTGCAGTAGTGGAGAGACTTGCTGAGCAGCCTGCTAAAAAACTGAATATTGAGAAATGAAAAAACGTGCTACTGGGTTGCACTTAAGAGCAACTCTTTCCATAATGCTTATGTTGTGAGAGAATTGTAAAGCCTCTTTAAGATCTAAAAGTTAGTGTGATTGTTTCAATGCTATTGCTGTTGATAAATAACTTAGCTCTTTAAAGCACTGATACTGCTTACCTTTTATGCATCCTAGAAAATAGAGACCAATGATTGTTGGCTGTTGATCACAAAATGAGCAGTAGATAGCAATACGTACACCTGTAACAAGAAGGGTGTGATCTGAGGTCACCTAGATTAACCTGTTCCGGTTGTCACTTTGTGCTAAAGGTTAGATGTCATCTCTGCAAAAGTCATCGTGTGTGCAGTGACCACGGTATCCGTAACATCCAAGATGAGTTCAGTAGCATTGGGAAAGGTGTATGGCTTCTTCAGTTAAAATATTAAATGGAGGATTGTGCTGGAAGAGATGTAAAACTGATGTGTAAAAGGGCAACGTTCTTTGCACTGATATGAGGTGTCATTTCATGCTCTTCTAAATCTTCATTAGCTGTCTCTGCCCCCGAAAAGAAGTCAAGAGTCTGTTATGAATCTTCTTTGGTCTGACTGCCAGCATGGCAAAATGTAGCTACATCATTTCCATTTGTTCTGCATCTAGAAGATTTTCTTCTAAATGAGAGCTAGAAGGAAGGTGTTTATTTAAGTGTATTAGGTTTTGTTTTCCAGTTACGCAGGAGAAGAATGACTGAATTCACTTTAGGGAAAATTCATGCGGTGTGCTTTTTAAAGGAATATGAAATGACACAACGGAGGTAGTGCTCACATTTTGTATTCCAAGTCTGAATTTTGCTCAGCCTGTGAGTCCAATTTTAGAATTTCTATGAGTTTTCATGGCTATTCATCTAGATTTTAGGATTTTTGGAAGGAATTGAACTTTTTTTTTTTTTTTTTGGTAGGGTTATACTTTTCATTCCCCTAGTTCTATATTTAATACCCAATTGAAGGATGTGGGAGCAATAATTTGCAAAATGCCTTCTGATCTTTTTTCCATTGCTAAGTTCTTAGGAGAGAACTGCTTAGTAGACAGCTAAGTTTAGATACTGAGCTGATCTTGTAATACTACTTCAATGGAATATAGTTTTTATTCTGGATAAATGGAACCCTGCTGGTTTTTCATGAGAGGGGAGGAATAATTACCATGCCTTTCTCTTTCTCATCAGCATGTTGGCCTGCTGCCCTGGCTTTTTAGTACCAGGTGTTACAATAACTTGCTTTGTTTTTTGCTACCTTGTCCTTCAGCAACCAGTGTTTGCCTGGTCACTTCACCTTGTCTGTTAATGGCCCTGCTTTCTAAAACCCAGCTATCTTACTTCCACCGTGCTGTTATGTGCTGATACTATACCATTAATCATTTTCACTTCTTCCACTACTTGGGTATTCGCAAGATGTCTTCAAATTTGTTTTATGTTGCTCTGTTTGCTTTCTGCTGTTTTTCCTCTGATTCTTCAAGGACTCCTATACAAATACTAGCAGATTGCTATCAAACAAGTTGCAATCAAATGGTGAGCTTGTGTTCTGACCAAGGGAAATACACACGTATTCTTTTTCCTTGTAGGCCAGCTTAAAATATTTTAATCAAGTGACCTTTTGTCACTTCCATGAAGTATTACTGCAGTTAAGGTGAAGTGATGGTTACTTTTTGTAGGTAGTTATCATTTCTGAATGCAGAAGCATAAAATTTAATGGACTGATGCAGTTGTAAAGTTGTGATGAGGTAGGTATTGCACAAAATAGAACAGGTCACTCATTTGACCTCACTGAAAATACTTGGGCAGTCCACATTTTGGCTAGATCTGGCATGTTCATACCGCTAAAATTAATACACAGTTGTTTTTTAAAGGGCCTAGTGGTTCAGTGCATGTGTATGTGTGTGCACTAATGTTGCTCTGTATTGGGTATACCTGGCAAGGTTCTGGTAGCAGGGGGCTGCAGGGGAAGCCTCTGTGAGCAGGGCCCAGCAGCTGCCCCATGTCAGAGCAGAGCTGGCTCCAAAAGGGACCTGCTGCTGGCCAGAGCTGAGACAGGGAGCGATGCTGGGTGGGCCTCTGGGAGAGCAGATTTAAGGAAGGGAAAAACCTTCTGTGCAACAGCAGCTGGGAGAGAAGAGTGAGAAAATGTGAGAGAAGCAGCCCTGCAGCCCCCCAGGTGAGTGCAGCAGGAGGGAAGGAGGAGCTCCAGGCAGGCAGCAGCAGTTCCCCTGCAGGCTGTGGAGAGGCCCCTGGTGGAGCAGGCTGTCCCCCTGCAGCCCATGGGTCCCACATGGAGCAGATCTCCACGCTGCAGCCCATGGAGGAGCCCCCGGTGGAGCAGGTGGATGTGGCCTGGAGGAGGCTGCGGCCCATGGAGAGCCCCCGCAGGAGCAGGCCCCGGGCCGGAGCTGCAGCCCGTGGAGAGGAGCCCACGCAGGAGCAGGAGGCCTGAGGGGAGCTGCTGCCTGTGGGGGACCCGTGCTGGAGCAGTTTGCTCCTGGGGGATGGATGGACCCCGTGGTACGGAGCCGTGTGGGAGCAGTGCTTGAAGAGCTGCTGCCTCTGGGCAGCCCATGTGGGATCAGTTTGGGGAGGACGGCATCCCGTGGGAGGGAGCCCACGGGGAGCAGGGGCAGGGAGTGACCGTGAGGGAGCGGCAGAGACGAAGTGTCGGGGACTGAGTGCAGCCCCCATTCCCCTGTGCAGCTCTTCAGGAGGAGGTAAAAGAGTAGAATGTGCAGGAAGGTGGTTTTGGTTTGCTTTTAGTTTCTCACTGCTCTAGTCTGTTAGCAGTATGTAATAAATTATATTAATCTCCCTGCACTGAGTCTGTTTTGCCTGTGATGGTATTTGGTGAGTGTTCTCCCAGTCATTATCTCAACATATGAGCTTAATTTTTCCATCGTATTTTCTCCTCCTTTGTTCTTTGAGGAGGGGCAGCAAGAGAGCAGTGTGGTGGAGCAGCGTTTAGCTGCCCATCAGTTGTTAAACCAACCAGCTCATTGTGAGATGAAAGATGTTAGATTTGATCTAATTGCTTTATGGGAAATGAGTTGACAACCTCTCTTATACATCTGTCAGCTGGCTGGAAAGTGGGCACTGGGATTTTTTTCAACTCTCAGCCAGACAAAAGAGGCTCCCCTTTCTCAATGTAGGGGAGATAGGCAATAGACACAGGCATGTTTTACCAGGATCCCAGCGTCAGTCTTTGAAGGAGGGTTCCATGGATGTGAAGCAGAGCTCTATTACTCTGGCAAAGCTGTGCTGCTATGGCACAGATGATCAGAAAGGTTTTTTTTTTTTGGTTTACAGTGAGCACAGATATATATTTTTGCTTTAGGAAACTGCTGCCTGTGGTGACCCTGCCCAGACTGAGTTATGTCTGGTTGTAAAATGGTGATTTATTGTTCTAGTTATGTTTTTTTTTGGGAAGGAGTGAAAATTGCAGTAGGATGTGGGGTAGCAAACCACAGTGGAACCCACAGGAAAAAAGGGAGACAACACCTCAACGCTTAGTACCAGGCCACATGCTTCCTGTTTGTGTCAATTAAAGGAGCTGGAGAAGGTCTAGCTGTTGAGATGCAGGGGTTCTGGCAGGCTGTTGATGTCTGGAGCCAGCCTGGAGACCCTCATTGCACCATGGTACTGCAGGCTAGTGTTGAGACACATGTTCTTTTATTCTTCGTGGTCCCTCCAGTCTCCCCAACACCCCCAAATTATCAATGACTTGAAAATATTTTTGTGCTTACGATGTTGTAACAGATTACTAGGAGGTACTGGTCTGGCATGCTACGCTCTGTTAGACTGCCAAAGCAAATGTTGAGGAAAGAGATTTTATTTTTTTAAACAGGGTCTGAGAATGCTGTCTGTCTTCAATATATGTATATATTTTTTTTTCTTTTGCATGTTTTCAGTGAGCTTTCACCGCAGAAATGCTGATGTATTTCTTCTGACTTGTGGTGTGCTGCAGAAGTATATCAAAGGGCTCTGTTCCAGGAAAAAGGAATCACCATCTCACATCGTAACAGCTAGATGTTTTATGGCTGTAGGCTCCCGACAAAGCATGGACATGATTCAGGCCTTCATTCAGCACTGCACCTCGCGTCCCTTTCCCGAGGTTTATCTGAGCCACGCTCCCTCACCCGTGGCACAGTTACAAGTTAGGTGGTGACCATGATCTATTGCATTGCTGACCGCGGGGCCCAAAGCAGAAAAGCTGTGATGACCTATCGCCCTGAAAGGGAGGTGTATGTCTTTTTAATGGGTTGGTCTTTGAAGTTCTACTCAGACTCCTGTCCACAGGCTGGCTCTTAAAATTCACAGCCAGCCCTGCTATCCTGTTCTGTCCATGGTGTCACTAATAACTAATTCTACCTGCATGCAGCATCTTTATTCTATACGGGACAAGGGGAGGTGTCTTGCATTTTATGTCATCAGTCAGTGGAGGGCCCTGGAGATCTGCTGCTTCATCATCATTTATGAGTAGTGGTAGCTGATGTTTGCTGAACTAAGCCAGCAGTTTCCCTTTGTGTCTGGCCCTCTCCTTAGTAAGAACAACGCTGTAGCTTTAGTACTTCCCAGTTTGCGCATTCCTTTCTATTTTGGTGAATCTGTGCCTTATTTGTTCAATGAAGTACCTAATTAAAAAGAAGAATCTGATTTATTTTTCTTTCCTTCTTGTGTTTTGCTCCAGAACTTGTTTGTAGCCAGAAGCTCTACAGTGGGGACCTTGGTGCCTGCATTTGTTGGTGAGGAGGGATGGGAAGTGCCCAGAGCAGCTTTGTAACTCCAGTGAGACACAAGAGATGGAGGGAAGGAAATATTCTCTGGTGCCTGTGAATGAGTGCAGGGGAAAGAAACTGCATGTTCCAGGCTACTGCACTTGATTCAGTTATGCTGTCATGGTTGTGGGCCTATATTCCTCATGATGCAGAAAGCCAGTCGTGCTGACCTGCATGCGTTCAGAGTACACTGAACTCAAGCCATTGAAAAGCAGACTACATCATGCCCGTAACACTGGAACAAGGGAGGTTTTTGTTTTCCTACAATTTTCTTTTGTGACTATAAGCTTCAATCAGCATGGGTATAAGCTTTTTACTCTGTATTTTCTGGTGCCTTATACAGTAAAAGTTTCCCCTACTTTGTTTCTCTTGCTTGGAGGGCTTACAGAATATCCCTTCTCTACTCAGGTGTCTGTTTTTATGAAATCTGTAGAAACCTCAGAGACTTGTACCATGCTGAAATCACTCATGCGTGTTCTGAAGTTTCGGGGGTTAGAGACATCAGCAAAAAAACTACCAAGAAGCTGAGGAACAGAGCCAAAAGCAAGGACCGCATTGGCTTCATTTCCTTGGCAAGTCAGGTTAAACAAAACAAGAAGCAACTCTTGCTTTTTTCTGCCTTGTGTCTGCATCTCTGTTAGAAGAACTGTTTAAGTGTTTTCATCCACCTCTTGTTTCCTCCTCGGAGACTCAGTACTGAGCCTCTGTGGCTCTGAGGGAGTTGGCAGGAATAGATTGCTTGTGCCGAAGCTCTAGAAGGCAGCGTTTGAATGGAGAGGTGGCCTCTAGCAAGGGAATCCTTCTTTTAACTCATCAGCAAGTAAAAGCACATGCAGTGCAGCTGAGAAAACCTTAAGTAGTACCTTCAGAGCCATTCATCTCTTAGTGCCCAGAGCTGAACCTGAACAGCAAACTGCAACTGTGACAGCAGAGGATGAGGGATATGGCTCATGCTAGTACTGAAGTGTTAGTTCACTAGCCACTCGCAGCTGTGAGAGGCTGAAGTCAGATGCGTTGCCAAGAAATGCTGGTGTTGGAGGTGCCTTACCCAGAAGATACTATTGATTTATCACTCATTGTCTTTCCTGAGGTTTTGTTTCCCACTCAGCTCTTTTTTTTTCCTTCACTTAAAACATCTTTTGCTTCATCCCTTGAATTAAGACCTTGGAAGTGAAGTAGTGCGTTACTAGTAAAGGTTCTCAGTGAAAGTCAAGTCTCTCCATGTCTCTGCATGGGACTAAACAATCCCAGAGGAAATTTTTGGGGAAGGAGATGGGGTCTTTAGAGAAACCAGAAGGAGGAGGGAATAAATTACCTTTAGCAAAACATGTTCTCAGTGAGAGAAATGATCCGCTCTATTCTTTTTAAGAGAAGAGAGGGACACCAGCCTGTGCTGTCCCATATGGCTCTGCAGTACCTGGATGAAAATGCTGGAGTGGACCAGGAGAGCAGAGCATGGTGACCCCAAACAGGGAGGTGCATCTTCCTGTTAGATGGAGAGGAGCTCCTGTTGCCTGTACCACCATTTCAGTGACTTCCTGAGACCTGTGCAGCACTCAGGTCTGATTCCCATCCTCTGTTCTCAAGCAGTGAGGTTTTTTATTTCATTTTTGTTTCCTCTGTAGTTCTGCCTGTCTGCTGGTGGCACCGATCTTGTTTCCATACAGTTACTGCTGGCAGGATTTTCCTGTTGCACTGCAACATTCAACCAGCGCTAACATTTCCCCGACAAGTGTTGCAGTAAAATCTTTGGAGATAACCCAAACTGCACAGGGTATTTGTCATCATTTGCGTGTATTGTTCAGTGGCACGTAAAGTGCCAACAGGTGCCATTTAAGACGCTGCTCTCTCTGACAATGCTTTTTTAATTGCTGCGGAATGATCCCTGCTGCCCTCACATAGCCAAGCCAGCTGTCTGTATGTATTCCAGGGCTGCGACTCCACCAGCAACTTCTAATTTAAAGCTCAAAAACTGGTGTAAGTTCACAAAAGAGTAAAGCAGTGTGCTAGGGGGGAGCGCTATCAAGGGGCAAGGTTGGAGCATAGGTTTTTCAGCCAGTTCCTGGAGGCCTGCTGTTCCTGTGCCAACTTATTGTAACAGCCTGAGGACGGGCACCCTGCCATTCTCGCAGATGGACAGAAGGGCAGGCTGGAAGGAGACGGGCACTGTGTGTCAAACGTTTCTGTCAGTGGTTTGCAACCTGGCGTCTTCAAATAACGGTTAGCGTTTAGGCCAATGGCCTGTAATTATGCGCTGGTTATGGGGTAGATGAACATGGTATGCAAAACCGAGACAAATGTTTATTCTTATGTGGTAAGTACCCAGATATAATAACTTCTGACGTACAGCCAAGCTACAGGAGACTGTGAAACTCTACCAAAAGATGCGGGGTTATTGAATTACTTTAGAGAATTTCTTCAATATGGATCTTTCCTCCACACACCCCCTTCCTCCTTGAACGCCCCCACAGGGATAAACTCAAAGGCAAGCAGCACTTAGAAGGCTGTTTAGTTGAGAACTGCGATTGTGAGACATTTTTATACGGAAGGCCCATAGCATTTCAGTGAAATAAAATGCCAAGTTAATAAAAGTGAGAAGAAAATGAATCTGCTGTGATCAAAAAAAACTAGGCTATATTTTCTTTAAGCATACTATGATCCAGAAAATTAGTTCTGCTTTGGAATAGATATTCCTGGTCGTAATGAGATTTGGGATGGGCTCTTAAGATGTGCAGATACCTTGGATAGTTTTTCACCCTGCTATCCTTGTGCAAACCCTGTCACAACTCATGTCCTGGAAGAGATGCATTATGTTTTTCTTCAGTCCGAATTGCTTTGCTCACATCCCATTATGGGAGTGGATTATGGGTCCCTCCAACAAAAACTCTTCATCTCTCCAGGTTTAAAAGCAGTCTTTGGGGCAGGAGGGGAAAGGGGCCTGTTTTGTTTGCATCAAAGGCCACTCCACGGTATTTCAGTCAGCCCTTTGCGCTGTGTATGGCACCGGAGCAGTGTGGGTGATGTTTTTCTGGCAGAACTTGAGCAAACAAGAGAACAAACACCCTTCTGTTTGTAGCGTGCCCGCTCTGAACTGATACCAGGCTTCTTTGTTGAGTTTGCAGAAAGCCAGAGATTTTATTTTCCCATGAGTTATCCATCATAATTGGGCAATAATGCTGATACCCATTTTTCTCTGAAAGGCTTATTGCTGAAATGCACTGTCCTGTCGGTTTGGGAGACTTTGCCCAAATTTTGGTGCAGTATTAAACAAGTACCTGACTCTTAATGATTGGATCAGTCTTCCTGCTGTTACTGCCCTGACCCTTCTGCAGTAGTAACTAGCTATTTGTACAGGGGGAACACGGTGGACCTAGCTGTGCTGTGAAATGCAGCATCGTGCGGGCCAACCTGCATGAGCTAGCTCTGGAGGCAGGACAGCGCCACACGTGGGTCGTGTCCCAGCTGGAACCTGCCCTTGGGATGCACCAGCTCACTCGGCTGCAGCTCAGGGGTCTTTGCACTGAAAATGTCCTGATTATTTGAAGCATCTGCTTATTGGGAATGAGGAGATGGATTGGCTTGATTCCTGTTACCGTCGCTGCCCTGGTGGCTGCGCTACGCTGTGTGTTGCAGGTTGCCTGTGCTTGCCTGCCTATGTGACACTGAGAAGCATTTACAAGCCCCCCTGCAGTTCTGGGGCTGAATTTCAACTCTTGTTGAGGTGTGCACCCCGCATCATTTCCTGAGGTTCAGACCTGGCTTTAAGTGCCTGGATCTCACCGGTAATTACCGAATATATATTTGTAAAAGAATGAATTTTCCAAACTGCTTTCTAGACCTTCTCTTTGCCTCTTAAAATGCTGCCTTTAAAATAGAGCACTTTAATGGCATTTTCAGGCAATTACAAGCTCAGAAATTGAGCAGCTAGAGGTGATCTTTTTCAACTTTACTATTAAATAGATTTACCAGTGTTACATCCAAGATGTCATAGGCTCTGCTGAACAGCGTTTTGCTGTGCAGTCATTTCCAGGAGGAGAAGGCTCCAGCAGATCTTCTGCAGGGGTGCAGTGGCTGGGCAGGTCCTGGTGAGTCTGATCCCACGTAAACCCTACCGTTCCCTTTTCTCAGTCTTTCTGGCATGCTTTTTAGGCACGCTGTTCCCTGTTTACTGTCTCTGTGTGCAAACGGATTCATGATACAACTGCCTTGGTACCTCCCCAGTCCAGAGCAAATAGTGAATCCCAGAGCTCCATCGGAGAACATGCCAGCTCCTGAGCTCAGTAGAAGATGGAAGAGGCGACAAGAAGAGGCTTTGTGAGGGTTCCCAGATGAGGCACCTTGTAGCTTAGCTACTGCAAGAACTGTGCAGCTGTGCACAAAACAATAAAACAAGCTGCTTCAGTCTCCCTTTCATGGGGGAATATTAATTGACGTTAGGCACAGGTTTTAAGGGACCCAGATTCCCTTCTGCATGGCTTCTTTTTTGAACTGCACATTGCTGTGTCTTTTGACAGCCTTCTTTCTTTGTCTTCTACCTGCTGCTGCAGGCAAACAGTTGCTCCTCCGTTTTGCACAATGTTGTTCAACTCGCCATCATCTATTCAAGTACTGACCTCCTCCCTCCTTCCAGCTCTTTTAAGCTCTGTCGTCTTCAAGCCTGACACCCGAGTCTTTGTTCTGCTTCTGTGGAAATTGGATTCTTTCTGCTCCCTCCAGAGAAGTTAGGGAAAACCCACTTTTTCAAGGACATCACTGCTCTTTTGTTGTCCCTGGGTAGGATTGGTTCAGGTATTGATAGTCTTTAATACTCATCCTTGTTTGAGACAGATCTTCCAATGCTTTTCTCCCTTCTCCAAAGTATGTGTGGGAGCAGACGGACCACAATAAAAGGTTTAAGAATAGAGATGGTTCATAAAATCAGATGGAAATTCATGAATCGTACATAGGCAGATTCCCCAAACTGTCGTTCACGCATTAATTATAGAAAAAAAATGGGCATATTTATAAGCACAGTGTCTTTCCATAAGTTACAAGTATCCATCATAATGAGCTGTTAATTAAAGTTGGTTATATTTCCAGGTATTACTATTCTGATAAAGTTAATAGTCCAAAAAAATATAAATTATCATTTACAGTTGACTGATCTTGAGTCAGATTTAAAAGTATACTTTTAATCACTTCATGTAATTGTTACCTTGAGATATTACCTAGAGCTAGACAGTTATGTCTGTGGAAAAATATATATTCTTATTACCAATAGTTAGGAAAAAATGAAAATCCCATATGCTTATTACGTTTTCTAGCTCAAGACCAAATTGTAGAGAAACAAAACCCCGGGAGAGCTGAATTATAATTTGAAATGTTATGTAAATCGAACAGGCACAGTTAGAAGTGGAAGAATTACAAACATGCTAAAATAATGAAAACGCATAAAAATATGACCAATTGTAATTGAAGTAGAAGTCGGAGAAAAAAGAATTAAGCACAACAAATCAGGACAATGCTAAGAGTAATTAATAACACGGACTATGATGATGATTTGGTAAGAAGTGTTTTCAAAAGCTCAAGGTTCAGAGAGAGCCTAGAATAGCCTTCCAGGTCTATCAGAAGTGTTTTCAGACTATGGTGTGCAGATGGCTTTGTATGGTTAGCAGGAGCTCGAGTACTGATGGAATAAAGGCCATGGTTCCTGTACCTGCTCTGGGTGAATCCCTTGAGTCCTCGCAGAGCAGAAAGGGCAGCTGCTCGAGGGGTTGTGCCCCGCCAGGCCTTCTGGAGGTTTAGTTCATTATGTTTGACATTGTGTGTAACCCAAGCTGGGGCTGGGAGGGAGGCTTGTACTCTGAGCCAGGTGTCTTTCCGTGCTAGGAAGCATTCATTTTGTTATATGAGGAATGGGGCAGAACAGGAAGAGCAGCTCTTGCAATTAAAAATAAAAAATAAAAAATAAAAAATGCTGCTTTACTTGCAGTCCACAGGGCTGCATTTGCAAAGTACACGGCATTGCTAGCAGTGGGATCCACTAAGTCAGGAGGCGGTAGAAACCTTATCTCTGACTGTGTGCTAAAGCTAGATTCAGAGCAAAAACTGATGGCAATAATACAGGTATCAGTATTGACCCGGGAGGGAGAAAATTGGACCACAACTCCTTTTCATTTTTCTAGTATTTGTAATGTTTCAGATAAAGTGACTGTGCAGGTAAAAATGGACTTGGAAACAGAGAGAGCAATGAAGAATAAATTCCTGAGGGATTAGGGGAAAAAAAAGTCAGTAATACAGGCTTTTCTGCTTGAAATACACATTTTAGTGAAAAACTCTTGAATTAGTTACACTGCCATCATGCCTATCCTGTGCTAATCCGGAACTCCTCTATGTTTGGGGTTATCAAGGGTTTGCTAACCAAGTCTGAAGCTGCAGCCACCTGGGTTAGGTTCATTCTTAAGAAGAGCTGTGGGGATTAGAAGAACATCTTTGGAAATTGTCTTTATCCCTCTCTGTGTGCATCCCTGTGTCAGTCACTGAATGCAGACGTTGCTCTTCCTCCTCTACAGTTTTGTATTCTGCCTGTTCTCAGCACACGTGTGCTCACCATTCCCTTCAGACACGTTGGATCCCTTGCTATCCTGGACCTGGAGAGCTGGACAGGATCCATCTGGAGCCTGGCTTTGGCTAAAATGCTCATTCCTGCCTTCAGCTAGACTGGCAGCCCTGGGGGAACCCACTGGGGTCATTCCTGTCTCCTCCGCTGCCCGTGGAGCACTTCTGCCCCCTCAAGCTTGGAAAACGTTGGGATGGTAAGGATGAGGATTTTTCAAAATTGCTCTGAAAATGCTAGTAGCATCTCGCATTTTTTTTTTTTCATTACAAATTATTCTTCACAAAGCCTAGCCAAAAAATGTAAATCCTCAAGTGCTGTTGACTATAAGGACATAGGGAAGAAGTCAATTCCTAGCTATTTTGGTACATGCAATTATGCATTTGCATCCTGCGGATAGGGGAGACTGATGAAATGGCTCGGGTTGGAAGGCACCTTAAAGATCATCTCATTCCACCCCCTGCCATAGGCAGGGACACCTCCCACCAGACCAGGTTGCCCACAGCCCCATCCAGCCTGGCCTGGAACACCTCCAGGGATGAGGCACCAACAGCTTCTCTGGGCAGCCTGTGCCAGTGCCTCAGCACCCTTACAGTGAATAATTTCTTCCTAATGTCTAATCTAAATACACTCCTCTTTTAGTTTAAAACTATTCGTCCTTGTCCTTTCATTATCTGCTGGCATAAAAAGTCGCTTTATTTAAAATAAGCCCCCTTCAAATAATGAAAGGCCACGGTAAGGTCTCCCAAGAGCCTTCTCTTCTTTAGGCTGAACCCCAGCTCTCTCTTCACAGGAGAGGTGCTCCAGCCCTCTGATCATCTTCGTGACCCTCCTCTGGACCCACTCCAACAGCCCCACACCCTTCTTGTGCAGGGGGCCCCAGAGCTGGACGCAGCACTCCAGGTGGGGCCTCACAAGGGCAGAGCAGAGGGGCACAGTCCCCTCCCTCGCCCTGCTGGCCACCCCTCTGTTGATGCAGGATGCAGTTGGCCTTCTGGGCTGCAAGCACGCACTGCTGGCTCATGCCAAGCTTTTTGTCCACCGGAACCTCCAAGGCCTTCTCTGCAGGGCTGCTCTCAGTGAGTTCTTTGCCCAGTCTGTGCTCATGTCTGGGATCGCCCCAACCCAGGTGCAGCACCTTGCTCTTGGCCTTGTTGAACCTCATCAGGTTCACATGGGCCCACTTCTCAAGCTTGTCCAGGTCCCTTTGAATGGCATCCTTTCCTTCTGCTGTATCGACTTCACCACTCACCTTGGTGTCATCTGCAGCCTTGCTGAGGGTGCTCTTGATCCCACTGTCACATTGCTTGCTTCACAGGAGGCTGTTTCTGTAGCACAGATGTGACTGAAAAATAAGCGTTAGAGCATGAGTGCCTTCTCAGCCGTAGCTGCTTGTCAGTGCTGCAGAGTGGAGTGTCAGCCTGCTTCAGCCCTCAGCGTTACCCTTCCCTGAAGGGAGGGACCAGAGAGCAGATCGTCACGTGGACCCGGGATGTCTCTTCACAGAAATCGTTACCAGAAACCGTGCTGAGGTCACTCTGAATCTGATTACCTCTGAAGTGACATGCCTTAATAGGGATGTGTTCGCATGAATTGCTGGGCAGTATCTTTCATGTGACAAGTTGTAAGGGACTGATCTAATTATTAGTAGACGCTTGTGGAGGAACAACAGAAAAAGGAAGCAGCTTTCTTGTGAAGGGGATTGTGGCAAAGTGGTGTAGGCCTCACACTAGTAGATTGTGTAGGCAATGGTTTTGTCTTCATTTATTTCTTTAAATAAACTTCATATAATAATGACATTTAAATGAAATTACAGTAGCTACTTCTTCGTGAGTAGCACCAGCCATATTCCTCTTTCCAAAGTCAACAGTAGTCAGACAGCTATTTTGCTGCTTTTCCTTTTTTTTTTTTTTTTTTTTTTTTCCTATCTCTAGCAAATACCTGCTTTTGAAAATTGACTACTTTGCCTGTGTGTATAGATGCCTCTGACCTGAAAGTGGAAATGTAACTTGTCCTACGTGTGCATGCACATGCTCGCACACCATTTGTGCTCAGAATTTTGTGCGTGTAGATATGCAGAAGAGAGCACGTGTGCATCTCGAGTCGCAGCCCTCACTGCTCAGATTGATAGCCACTTCTGA
This sequence comes from Oxyura jamaicensis, assembly GCF_011077185.1. Taxonomy (NCBI): domain Eukaryota; kingdom Metazoa; phylum Chordata; class Aves; order Anseriformes; family Anatidae; genus Oxyura; species Oxyura jamaicensis. The sequence continues at coordinate 90,070,018 of NC_048894.1, read as the reverse complement.
AAACTTAGCTCCCAAGCTTTGGAGCTTATGGAATATGCAATAATGATTTATGACACTCCTGGTTTCTGGTGTTCTAGCTTATTTCTTAGACGTTTTAAACTTGTGATGCTTATTGGAAAGCACAATGTTTATTTTCTTTCACACTTTAATATGTTTTGCTTTCTTGACTTTTGGTAGCAAAAAAACAGCCGTGATTTTTATTTTTATTTAATTTCTTTATAATAATCCTCTGTTTATGCCTTTTCTTCTCCTCCTGTGGCTTGCCTATTACACTGCTTTTACCTGCTAGGAGTGCCGCACCAGGAATGCTGTTAGCCTTTGTTGCCTCAGCAATTAAAATCCATTAGGTCATGCTCCCGTTTCAGTCCCCTCGGGTCTCCTCTGCACTGTTACTGAGTTGTTTCCAAATGTAGTGGATAATCATACTGTGTTGGGAGAGATGGATTCACAGTGACAGCCTCATGCTTACTTCTTAATAATGAGTAGGTTTTAAATAATTTATGGATAAAACCATGCTCTCCTGGAACTGCTGGCTATTCCTGTCTCCTTGATGTCTTAATGAACTTTTGATTAGCTGCGGACGTATTAAATGTGAGCCAGGAAATGTCAGAGCCAAAATCAGGAGGGAGAACGAGAAAAACACTGCATCTCTGAATAAAATATTTGGCTGTTTTACTTCTCCCTGTATTTGCAGGAAACACAGCTAGCTAGAGCATGGCCTGAACAGACCCCAGTTTGGGGGGCATATGTGGGGTTTGGAGGTGTTTACCTCTTCCCCCAAACCCATATCCTGGGCATCTAGATGCGGTGGCAGAAGTAACAGAATGAAGTTTTGTGGGTTGTTTGCACAAACACTGTTTGCTCCATCTGACAGTCAAGGATCTAAGTCCTGTTGTTGCTTCCTGAAGATTCACTCATGCATATACAGATGTTTCTTTTTAAATTTAGTTTTAAAAAATCTCTCTGGGTTGAGTTTTCCCTGATATATAAAACTCTAGCATTAAATTCAATTAAAGTTACAATACAGTAAATATGCAATAAAATAAAGTATACAATCCCCCATTCTGAGACAGTCCCTGGATTTGCCTCTATCAGATCTATATGATTATACAAGACTGAGAGTGCCATTACTTTTTGGCATCCACTGTGCTTTTGGTGAATGCCTGATATCCTCGGAGGCTGAGAGTAGATTACTAGTTGCCCTTTGCGTTGATCATTTTGACTTCTTACTGTACGTTCTCAGGAAAGAGAATTTGATGTGACTGCAGGGATGTCCTAATGGGACCTGCTGGCGAAATAATGAAACTGATTTTCCAGAGGTGGCGTATTGTAAAAAGATAGAAGTTATATACAGTGTGGATAACTTGTCTTGACAGTGCACGAAGAAGATGGTCACAAACTTGTATGCAAATGTCCAGCTGTGTCCAAAAATGAGAAATCAAATGTAAAATCAAGAGAGCGAACCCTCTCAGTAAATCTTTTGTTTCTTTAGAAATCGTCAGAAAGAGAACTGATGAGCCAGCCTGTTCCTCCCAAGTTTCAAGGCTACTCCGCAATGTTAAAGAAATGGAATTTTGGCATTTCACAATTTTTTGTTATTGCTCTGTGTTGATCTAAACTAATATGTTTTCAGAAACTCATTTTTCAAAACTTTTCTTTTGCAATACCAGCAAATCTGAAATTAAGTCTGATATCCTTTGTAGCAGCTCGTGTATGACTGCTTGAAAAGCCTGATGTTAATGAGTGTGTAAGGTGAGAAGCTGCTCCCAGGATCAGCTGCCTGTGAGAGAGGCTGCCAAAGAGCTCTGTGGCCATCTCAGGATTTCTGAACTGTGCAGCAGGTAGGCTGAGAAGCCTGGTTTGAGCCATGGCTGTGGGGCTTTTTTAGTCCCAACTTTGGGATCAGGACTCCCAGAGCTGAAGACTGGTCTCAGACAGGCGAAGTAATGAGACTTCAATCAGGCACACAAAGTCCTGGGAGCTCCCAGGCATTAACAGAACAAAGGAAAATAATTGTTTATTCAAAAGCATTTTGGAAGCCCAGCTTTCCTTTCAGGGCTTCTCACTATCTCTCACTATCCAGTGGATTTTTGTTTATAACTTTTCCTGATGACTAAGCTAGTGTTTTTGTCAGTTAAGACAGGTTTTGTTTCTACTTCCTGGGAAAGTGGTCATCACCTAAAATGTTATGGTTAGTTTAATTTTGATACCTGGATCTGCTCAGTAAAACGGTCTTGCACCGTGCAGATACGTGATGGGCAGGTAGAGCAGTCAGCAGACAGAAGTATTACAGACTGCTCAATACCCTCTCAAATTCCTTCTGTAGACAGGTTGTTTTAATCTCTTTGTCTTCATAGTTAACCAAGTCACTTGAAGGATATACTCTGTTTTTTGTCTCCTTACAGTGTCATTGCTGAATCGTGTGAGTTAATCACGTCACGAATGGCTGCTGCTGCACGTATTCCATGCAGGACTCTGGTTTGTTTTTTTTTGTTAGTCCTTGGGATGGGCAAGTGTGCTGGTAATTTCATAAATGTTTGCTGTCATTAGTGACCTGCACGATCTGGTGTCTTAAACGAGAGCCTTGGTATTGTTAGAGAGATTCTCAGAGAAAAGAGAAACGAGCTGGCTTTTCTTTTGGTCACCTCTGTGTCAAATGTTTGCAGTGAAAAACCCAGATCTTAGTCACGCAGATGGAGGGAGACTAACTTAATACGTGCTAAGCAATTAAGCTGAGAGTAAGAGCTAATATGAGTATTTATATTTGTGTTAGCGAGCTCAGCTTGAAGTTCACTTCTCACCCCATTTTTTTGCTTAACAAGGTGTTTGAGAAACACGCAACTTCTTGCAATGGAAAGCAACGGCCCTTTCATGGTTGTGCGGTGCTTATCCATACTGCTGTCAGAGATCTCAGGTTTGCTTTGTATTGATTTCTAGGTCTGAAGCAAAGCTTTATAGTATGAAAATGAAGTCAGAAGCTACTCGTGCTCAAGAAAGGAGTCTTTGGGCATTGAGCCCAGGGAGCTTTTGCAAGGAGGGAACACTGAGCGCCCTCCCTTAGAACGTCTTTCAGCAGGTTTGTGAGTATATCAAAACACATTGCATCTTAAAGCTGTGCTCCATGCCAGAGAAGTTAGGCTGTGGTAAGGAGCATAACAGAGAGAATTGAGTATGTTTCCTTCCTCGCCTCTCTGGCACTGCTACTGCTAACTTACTGCCTTTCAGGCTGCTGTCTCCAAGGGTTTATGTTTGTCAGAGCCTGACAAAACTCCCAGCCTACTGTAGAAGTTCCCTTTTCACATCCAGACCCAAAAACTTGTGCCAGAAATGAGACTGCTTATTCTGCTATTTTGGAATAAGCCATTTGTTATGGAAATGCAGGAGTTCTCCAAAATACCTTACTCAGTTGTTGTTTTTTTTTTTGCTTTTGCTTTTTTTTTTTTTTTTTCAGAAACCTGGTGATGTCAAATAATCTGTATTTGCTCATAGAAGATCATTGTTTCACAGCTGACTAATGTTCTTTTGGCCTCAAATGCAGGGAAAAGAAACCTATAATCCCTCAAAAGCTTAGGTATTAGCTTCAGTGAAGTGTCTTACCACTTTTTTAATGTAACATGGATCAGTTGTAGCCAACTAAAATGAGTTTCCAGTGAATGCTATCCAGTCAATAAAGTGGAATATGGAGACCTGAGATATTTCTGCAGGTGTGCAGAGGCGAAGTAGCAGATGCCTGACTGTCAGCTGTTTCTGTTGGTGAGCTGCAGTATGTTTCTGATGACAAAGCCACTCCACTGTTCTTTTTGCACATTTCTATTCAGCTGCTGCATTAGAGAGGTCTGTGCTGCATCTTTAGATTTCATCTCTTTCCCAGAACAGAAAAGGGTGAACCTTTATCTCAAGAATATGAACCCTAAGGAGTACTGTTTTTAGTCAGGAAAATGCACGTTCTCCTTTGCTTTGTTGGCTTGTATAGGGAGCCACGGGGTCAGTGCTGAAGCAACCCAAACTCTTACAAACTTATGGCTCTGAAAAGGAAGGTGTGTCTTTATTCTTTCTAAATGTCTGCCATGTAGATTTGCACTGTGAGTAGCTGCTCTGCTACGTTAGAAACTAAAAGTAACAAACTGTTTTCTCTTTCAAACAGCATCCGTAAACACACACTGCTTTAATATCTTACTAATATTTATTGTCTTCAAAGGCAACAGTATAACGCGGTGAGGGAGGAAAATCCTTTTGCCATTTTGCAAATGTTACGGTAGTGCAGTAGCAAGGTGATGTTTGCAACATTTCAAAGCCTCAGTTGTTCTTCAGTGTCTTATTTGTCTGCTGCCTTTGCTCAAAGAGGCAATGTCAAGGGAAAAAAACAAGCCTTTAAATGTTTTAAAGTGCCCATTTAGGATTCACTCCTCAGAGAAATGAATCCTAAATGTCAGGCAGTGTTTGATGGTTCTCTGTAAAATCATCGTATTAAGAATTAGCCTCATTTGACATTTTTAAGCACTTAGACCTATCCAAAGAAAGTCAAGTGAAGAATTACCTAGATTTCATATTTTGTAAGTTTGTCCCTATCAGTAAAAAATGTCAAGTGAAGCATTATACCATTGCTGAATGCTGTATGCAGGCTGGGCTGATTGTTAGTATACCCATAGCACGCACAAGTGGACCTCTTCGCTGTGCCTGTGTTTTGAAGGTTTTAGGAAACTTCCTATTGTTATACCACATCAACTCTGCTTTTGGTCTCAGTAGTAGTTTAAGCAAGTTATTGATGTCTTAAATTGTGCTGAACCAGTGTGCTACAAGGCATAGAGCAGAGATCCACATAGGTAGGTTTTCTGTCTCTGTTGTGTTCCTGAATCCTGGGTGGGCTTGTACAGAGCTGCCTTTGGGAAAGGCGTTTCAAGCCCTGCAGTGTGACAAAGTTCTTCCTTAGTGTACCACCCTTGCAGGGATATGTAGCAGACACAGGGAATCTGAATGGGAATTTCAAGAGATTAAAAACCAGCAACAATGAACGACCGCCACCCAAACCTTAATTCCCCCACCCATGCCGACTTTCTACAATTCAGATAAAGACTCAGTGTATTCTACTGTGCAGCACGTCACATGCTCTGGGCATTGTGTACAGAAATAAATTAGTTATACTCTCCTACTGACGGTCACCACTGGGTTCAGCAGCTCTACGCAGGATGAATGCAGCACAGAAAAGTTAGCAAAGGTAGTGGCTCAGAGTCCAGTCATATTGCTCAAGGGAGCAACGTGAACAGAAGACAATCCAAATCTTTGGTCTCTGCATTCCCCCCCCCCCCCCCGTTTTTTTTTTTTAACATTTTTTCTTTCTTTCTCATTTTTAAAACTGTTATTGTGAAGGTTTCCCTTCTTGTGGTACTCCAGAAAAGCTCTGCTTGGGGCAAGAATTTCATTTCAGAGCGTTTTAAATCATCTCGTAATTCTTGTTATGGGGACTATTGGTACATACTGAGATGAGTTGAGTGGTTAGTAACACTGTTTGGTACAGCTCTTTATCAGAGGTTGTAAATGTGGAGGGGTATCTTTTTTGTTGCTGGCTTAAGTTTTGTTTTGTTTCAGTCTGTGGTTAGCAGCAAGCTTTTTTAGCAGTGAAATGTCTTCAGGGGACCAAATTCCTGTTTCCTACTGCAGCAGCTAGAAGGAGTAGAAAGACTTGGCAACCTGTCACTGTTGTCTTCTCTGACAGTGCTTTTGTTCCTTTGGAGGAAGTGCCTTGCAAATAATATAAACTGTAAATTGAGTAGACAAGGTCCCCTGGTTCTAGCTCAGTATGATATTCGAAATCCTCCGTGCGAAAAACATGTGTTGTTCTGACTGACAGGGCAATTTCAGAGAGTAATGAGTAAAGATGGAGGTCCCTAAGCAATTAATCAAATTTCTTTTGGCAACCCTCCCTTCAAGGCTGTCATTTTGGTTATTTCAGAAGCCAGGTGAAGGAGGATCGTAGCCATGGATTTCTCTTGAGCTAGATTATATAAAAGTTGGTGATAGTAATAGGGGCCAAAATGAGAAGATGTGGACTTCTGAAGTACAGGCAGGTTTCATGTCTCCTTTCAGTACCATGGCAGACAGATGTGCAGTAAGGGTGCCTGGTTTGATACTGGTGTGTAGTATGTTCTCACTTTCCTCAGAATTTATGCTGTAAAGCTAAACCTCTTGGCTGGGAGGGGAAAAGTGAACTCATCCCACTGAATCCAAGGATTAGTTGGGAAGTGCTCTTGGATTTTATTTTTTTCACCTATGAAATCTGTTTTCCCAACTTACTGGGAATCAACTTGCTTCCAGCTATGCCCGAAGGATGCTTTCAGGTGGCTTCTGCTGGTGCAGAACTGGGTTGTAGACCAAGTGCAATTGCTAACTGCAGAAAGAAAAGGTGTAAGTTAAAGGTAAAAATCTAAAATTCTTGCTACTTGTGCTCCTCATTTCAGAATGTCTCTACATGCAATCATTTCTTCTGACTTTCAACTCAGTATCCCTCCTTACACAGGCAATAGCCCTGCCACCCTGCTGTCTGTACAATGCAAGAATGGAGGAGAAAGACCTCAAGCTTTTGCTGGCTGTGAACTTGTCTGGATCTTATTTTTCATTCTTTTAAAGTGGACAGTTGACCTTGGAGGCATTAACAGAGCTCTAAAGCAGTGGTGTAGTAACTCAGCCAGTTCTGCCAGGCAGCTCCCTTCTTTAGAAAACCTGACAAATCTTGCTGCCAGGATTCAGGATTAGTCTCTGAAGGCTTCTGGCTAGAAGTGGTGCATGAGGGTAGCACTGCTTTGAATCAAAGCAGGACTAGAAGCACGCAGGACAGTTTGTGCTTCTCATTTTTCCTATGTGTTGCAAATACCCTGCTGTTTAGTTCTTTATATGCATGCACTCACACACTTGTGTATGTGAACACCTAAGTGTGTATATACGTGTGTGTGTGTTTAGAAAGGAAGAGAGAATGAAGTCTCTCTCCAGTGATGGTACTGAGAAGTGTGACATAGTGGGGATGCTGAGTATTATCGTTGGTACACACTCCTTTAAAGCACAGCTTACACTGTATTTTATGTTTCCTTTTTATGCATGCTTACGTATGGTGGTGCATACATATACTTTTATTTAGACGTAGTGCTTCGCCTCAACTTGAGGCGTGATGTTGAAAAATTTATGGCTGAAAACAGCATAGGAAATGCAGAAGTATCAAGAGGAAAAAGCAGATACACCAGCTACCAGAAGCTCTCGGGAGATGTGGAAATGCACAGACAGCTCCTTGAAAGAGGAAGGTAGCCTTCTTTCACTGCTTAATGCCTGATCTGGCCTAATAGGCCAATACCTAATGGTTTTCTGTTTATTAGTAGTAATCTAGAAACTGTCTGAAACTCATTCAAAGTTCATGTATTTGTGTTCAACTGCATTCCACAGCCCTATTAAAATCTATTTGAAAACACAAGTTAGCTCTGAAAGTAAAGGGGTGGCAAGAACCAAATCTGTCTAGATCACATATTTTTTGAGATGAAGCATGATTATGGAATTAAGAGTCCTCTTCTGTTGCTGGCCTTCAGAGCCATGTGAGCAGACAGTGATTTTCATGAATGTAGTTGTCATTCTGTTCTCAAAAGCAGGTATTCCCCTGCGTGTTCTGAGTGTGCTTGTCTGTGATCAGCTATGTTAACTGCATTGCACTGAGACTGCACCCTGAAAGGAGAACGGGGTATATCTCAAGAGGGGTGTAGCTATGCTTACTTTCTATTCTCTCCAAATGAAGTGTTCTCACAAGCCTTGCAAGAGTTTGTTTTTAAGGCATTAATCTTCTCAGCAAAGAGAATTTATGAGCAGAAAAGCAAAACCAAGCATTCTCCAACTTCCAAGACTCAGACCTTGTCATCCTGTTTCCTTGCAGATGGAGTAATTTTCTGCTGTCACACATTTTTGGTTCCTTATTCTTCTGTACATCTAGCAGCTGAGCCCTCAACTTCAGGTTGTGATATCACAGTGAAAATGTTTAACTTTATGTACTGAGTGTTTTATGCACTTGGTCAACTGAAGCCAACAGAATGAGTCAGAATGAATGAAATGTGCAAATCCTAGCAGGGTCAGAGAACACGGTAGGTGTCTTTTCAGCCATTTAATCGCAAAAGCTTGATTTCACTATTGAAAGAACTGGACAAGAACCTAGCTTTTTGCACTGGATGTTTCTGGGTAAGCCAGTTCCTCTCCTGAAGCCAGCATGACAGTCCGTGTACATTGGGTCATGGTAGGGGTGAGCACTTTGTTAATGTCAGTGCACAAAGAGTCAGTGAGGGAGAAAACATCAAGGTATCTTCCAACTTGGAAGTTAGTCTTTTAGCTGGACTACTTTCATTTGAAGCTCTTCTAGGAGAAATGTTCCTTTTGCAGCTCAGTGTAGCACTATCTGTCTGTCCCTGTGACCATGAATGGGGTCGGCCTCTTCTCACAGGTAACTACTGATAGGACTAGAGGGAATGGCCTCAAGTTGTGCCAGGACAGGTTCAGGTTGGAAATGAGGAGACATTTCTTCTCAGAAGGAGCAGTCAGGCATCAGGATGGGTTGCCCAGGGAGGTGGTGGAGTCACCGTCCCTGGGGGTGTTCAAGGAAAGGTTGGACGTGGTGCTTAGGGACATGGTTTAGTGGGTGACATTGGTGGTAGGGGGATGGTTGGAGGGATGGTTGGACCAGATGATCTTGGAGGGCTTTCCAACCCTAGTGATTCTAAGTGAAGACCATAACTGCGGTGAAGCTGTGAGACTGAGCAGTGAATGAAAGTCATTGCTGCAGAGCTGTGTGTGGTAGACGCCAGTGAGATGAGTCTTCTGCTTGTGTGAACATAGACTTAAGTGATCTGCATTTTATGTGCCTTCCCAAGACTGGACAAATGGAGAAGTGCTTGTGCAATGAAAGTTATTCCTGAAACATTCATTCAGAGGAAGTGAATTAATGTTTTCCAGCTGAACATCCATTTGAAATGCAAACCATTGTCTTTGCAGATGTCAGTTATCTCCTTTACAAGTCTGGCTTTATAACCATTCTTTTCAAGGAATGTACTATACGCGGTGGTCGAGCTCGACATCTAAAAGGCAAACCATAATCCTTTGGGGACGGGGAGGAGGGGAGCAAAACCCAACACCAACAGAGAGGAACTGCAATGTCAGTGAAATTAATACAGTAGCAGGAAAAGGAAGCAACATCTTGAAAGCTGAGATTTGGATAGATAAGTGCTAAAATAACTATAATGAGCTGGATCCACTGCTGCTGTTGAAAAAAAACTGAAAATATTTCAAAGTTTGGTTCCACAGACAGTACATTTTACCAAGTGAATCGGATCCAACGAAAGGAAGGGGAAAACTCTGAAGTTTGCAAAGAAGTGAGAAAGAAAAATATTTTCCCCAATTTGGAATGTAGTTGAAAAGGAATGAACCTTATCACTGAAGGATAAGGAGCAAGTTAAAAAACCACTTTCAGTCTTTGTCTGCTGTGGATGACCCTGATTGACTTTGAGACAGCAACAAAAGCTTAATCTTGTTTGTGGTGTATTGAGAGATGGCTGGGGGAGATTGACTGTGAAAGCATAGTCTATGAGCTGAGCTCAGAATGACACATGAAAAGTAAATTGTTTTAAAAGTTCCAAATACCATTACACTTTCTCTTGTAACTTGGCTTAAACCTTTTAAATTCTTGTCTGCCCCACAAAGGCACAAAGCAAATGTAATTACTTTTGCACCCTAAGCAAAATTCTGGGGTCCCCCTGGGTAGGGTTCTGTGCATGGAGTAAGGAGTCAAGACTTCAGCTGGTGAGAGCAAGGCTTCTATTGCAGATAAAATGAACAAAAAATGATTAAAAACCAGAACCACTTGCACACCACCGGTATTTACCATCAATGGAGGACTTAACAAGCCAGATTTAATTGCTAGCTAGTCCAGTATCCAGGCGCATTTCTGGGAGAAACATTCCTAGGCAATGGAGCTTGAAGGGATTTGGACTCATTTGGCAGCCCCAGGGCACCAGAGCAGTAGACTTAGCTGGTCACTTACCAGTGCTGAGTTTCAAGGCTTGCTCTTAGCAAGAGGAGGGAATGGATATTTTGACCAAAGTCCCTGGTATCTCTGAGATATCAGCTTCTCTTTTGCACCAGTGAAGTAGTGGAATAGCTCTGCCAAAGAAATGCCTCCAGCAAAGCATCTCTGCCATACTGAACTATGTTTTGCCTTGTATGGCCTGTGAGGAGCCTATGACTGCTCTGAGCCCTGTTGTGGGAATTTCAGAATCCCAGATAGGTGAGGATGTGAGCAAGACTTGTTGCTGCATGGTATTAAATGCTTAAATAAAATATTTAAATAAAAGAAGGAGGGACGCACTAGCCTGCTTGATTCCATGGCAAATAATTGCCACTTAAAATACCTGAAACTTGACCTGAAATCAGAAGAAAAGAGGAAAACCGGTTAAACTCCTTGAAATCTAATATATTGACCAAAGCTGAGAAATGTCACTTGTTTCCTTCTGTGCTACATGGAGTATTGAATGAGGAGACCTGTCTACCTTGCAGACCATTAGGAGTCGAAATGAGAAGACTCTGTCAATTGTCCTCCTGATAGAAGGACAGAAAAGTTAGCTATGGTGGCTTAGCAGTGTTGCTGCTTCGGGTGGGTTTTGTGTTCTGCTGAGTAACCGAAATAATGCCAGAAAGGGGAAAGAAACCGCATCCTCTTTCTTCTGCTGAGGTTGCATTTCAGCCTTGAAGCAGGAAAGCCTGGCAAAAACGTGGCAGAAGTGGACTGGTGTTATCCCATGGTAAAGTGCTGCCCTTTCCCAAGCTTTGCCTTATAGCACCACTATGGAAGCTGCAGCCTGGGCCAACTAAGAGAGGACAGACTTTGATGCGAGGAAGGTAAGGAATCAGGACAGTGTTATTCTTTTGTCTGGTATGGGATGTTAAATATATGGCAGATTTACAGAGAGCTAAATGATCTCCACACTATGATTTGCTGTGCAGGTAAACCTCCTTTTACAACCTTACGAATTTTCTGCCTCTATATAGTGTCAGCTGTACCATTGTATCTCCAATGTCTTACCTGTCCTTGAAGGGGAATTACCTTCAGTCCTGGTCTTGGGTAGGATAGAAGTGATATTCTTCAGCACCTGCTCTGGAGCTGTGTTTTGGATTTTGGATGAAAATAAAGCTGCCCTCATAAAGAAGTGGCATCTTGTCCTGTTTTGGGGAGTGTCCTGGTAACTCTCCCCAACCCAACTGGGGAGAGTTAGCAGTGGCTGGGTGGGGCTTTGCTGCCTGCTGGCTTAAGCCACAAAATTTCCACACCTATCCTAGACAGCACATCAAATTAAAAAAATAAACAACAAACAAAAAAGTGAACTACTGTATTCAATTACATTGCTCCAAATCAGCCCAGAAAAGCCTGCCAGAGAACTTCTCTCTGGCTCTACAAGAACCTACGAAACTCCCGATCCACACTTTGATTCAGGTGTCGCTCACTGACATCCAACTTCTAAAACCTACCTGAATTCAGGCCTTTAAACATCAATGGAAATTTGTCACATCGGACCACAGGAGGACACAATTCTCTCTTTCAGAATGTGTATTTTCCTTTACTTACACCAAGGGTCAGTGAGTAAAAGCTGATGATTGAAATAAACATACTATCTTTTCTAACTAGAATGCTTCTTTACATTCCAGGTAGTAAGAATCTTCAGAGATGATACTATAAATAAAAGCTATTTTCTACAACTTTTCCTACCTGATCCAGGTCATTTTGATTCTCAGGATATTTTCCATATATTCTTTCTCAACCACTCTAGCATATTTAGATACCTTCCGTCATTTCTGCCATTTTTCCAAAGTCAGCACAAGCATCTCACAACAGTTTGGGAGCTGTGAGCACACTAAAGTGAATAGTGACTGCGTGTGGGCTCGTCTCCCCTTCTGGTTGTTGGAACCCTGCTGTGCCATTCCCCATCCCTCGTGAAGAAGTGGCAGCTTGTTCTAGTTTTGGCTGGGGTAGAGGTAATTTTCTTCACGCTGGCTGGTGCAGTGCTGTGTTTTGGATTTGGGTGACAATATTGCTGATCACAGCCCGATGGTTCAGTTGTGGCAGAGCAGCGCATACCCAGAGCCGAGGGCTTTTCAGCTTCTTGTTCTGCCAGTGAGGAGGCTGGGGGTGCAGCAGGAGCTGGGAGGGGACAGAGCCCGGACAGGTGACCCAGACTGGCCAAAGGGATATTCCAGGCCATACGGTATCTGTCTGAGCAATCAATATGGGGGGAGTTGGCCAGGGAGGTGGGGCTGCTGCTTGGGGTCTGGCTGGGCGTCGCTCAGCAGGAGGTGAACATAGCATTGGGCATCCCTTGCTTTATATATATATATATTTTTAATTTTGAATTTTATTATCTCCCTTCCCTTTCTGTCCTATCAAACTGTCTTTATCTCAACCCTTGAGTTTTTATCTTCATGTTTCCCCAATTCTCTTCCCTATCCCAATGCGGGGGGTGGAGGGCAGTGCAGTGAGCGAACAGCTCTGTGGGGTTTAGCTGCCTGCCCGGTTCCACCACGACGCCTTCCAAACCAGTGCCTCCTTTTGGAACTCCTGATTAGCGTACTACCAACGTGTCTCTCAGCAGGGCACAATTCTTTGCCTTCCAGCTTCTCTTGCAACTTTCCCCTCCTCTGGGCCAGCGCAACAGAGGGAATCTGTTGGAGGGCCACTGAGGTCCTTGGGACCCGGAGGGGAGAGGCTCTCAGGCTGAAGCTGCATCCCATGGCAACACGGCCATGTTTGGCTGCAGGTGTGGGCCACCATCACAATGGTCGTCACAGCGGCCTGCTTATGTCACAGCAGCCACCACCACCCCACCTTGCCTTCTGGGCCCTATAAATACAGCAGCCTCGCAGCCGGCTCACCACTTGCTGCGAGGCTTCGAGGCTTTCAAACGCCAAGGATGCTTGGAAGCAAGAGGAGCCGGAGCGAGAAGATGGGTGACTGCCGATCATTGAGTGCGGCAATGAGCAGGCTGGTGTTGTGCTCAGGCCCAAGGAGGAGGAGGAGGGTGCGTCATCGCAAGAGAAAGCGGAATGGGAGGAGGAAGATGAGATCCCTCACAAAAGCGATGGCCAGCATTCACGTCAACCTTGGAATGCAGAGCGCGGCTGTGAAGCCCTCAGGGAGCAGTGCGAGGCCCCAGCACCAAACGAAGCAGACCGGGACGAGGAATGGCTGTTTTGGAAAGACGGCGATGGCCAGCATCCCTGTGACCAGCGGAACGCAGAGCAGCATGGCTGTGAAACCATCAGGCAGCAGTGCGAGGCCCCAGGATCAAACAAAGGAGACCGGGACCCCGAATGGCTGTTCTGGGAAGATGGCGATGGCCAGTGTCCGTGTGACTGGCAGAACGCAGAGCGCGGCTGTGAAACCATCAGACAGCAGTGTGAGGCCCCAGGATCAAACCAAGCAGACTGGGGCCCCCAATGGCTGTTCTGGGAAGACGGCGATGGCCAGCGTCCCTGTGAGCAGTGGAACACAGAGTGTGGCTGTGAAGCCAGCAGCGAGCAACAAAAGTCCCCAGCATGTCGTTTCACCAAAGAATGGTGTGGGACTACGGCCTGCCAGTCGTCCTGCCAACAACCAGGGACACCGGCACGTCCATCTGCCATCCAACAGGGAGGAGCCCATGGACGTGGATCCACCACAAGATGAGCAAGAACCCATGGAGGTGGATCCACCAGTGGGAGAACATGGATGGAACTACCCTGGGATGTCCCTGGTGTCCACCATCAGAGCCCGGCAACAACATCGCAGGAGTGCCCGCACAGCTCCCTACGGGCGGCGCAGCCTCCGCACCCACCACTGACTTGGGCAGAACCACCAGCCTGGATGTCTTGCAGGCTTGCCTGTAA
>NC_048894.1:90023174-90056079 GCF_011077185.1 Oxyura jamaicensis | reverse complement strand
ATCGCATCCACCGAGACTCCCTGATTCCCACCTCTAAGCTGATTGATTTTTTAATTATGAATTTTATTATTCTCCCTTCCCTTTCTGTCCTATCAAACTGTCTTTATCTCAACCCTTGAGTTTTTATCTTCATGTTTCCCCAATTCTCTTCCCTATCCCGCTGCGGGGGGTGGAGGGCAGTGCAGTGAGCGAACAGCTCTGTAGGTTTTAGCTGCCTGCCCGGTTCCACCGCGATGCCTTCCAAACCAGTGCCTGCTTTTGGAGCTCCTGATTAGTGTAGACGCTCGTGCCCAAGTAGGGAAAGATCTAAATAAGAACATCTAAATAACCAGCATGTAAATCTGAGTGGTAGTATGAATGTGGCTTAGGTGGATCTGAATGGGCAACGTAATAGTGAAGTATATATAGTTAAGTGGGCCCTTGATACCTCAGGCCACCAAGGAAGAGATGCAACATACACTTGGGCTCATTGTTGAGGAGCGGACTTGACCACGAACACTATTGCACCAGTAATTCTTGAATGTGAAATGTGCTGTAGTTAAGCAAGCGAAGCGGTGTTACAGAAATGATCACCTACATTAATGAAAAAAGCACTTCAGATGAGTGCTTTAGGTGAAGGGGCACAGGTGCGTACGTACCTCTCCCTCCATGTTTAATTCCTATGTACCTCATGCAGTATTAAAGCTGTTCAGAGTATGGCGTCTAAAGAATGGAGACAGGGTTTTCTCTTCTCTTTTGTTCCTTCTAGTTTTATTTTTTTCTGAGCTGTGATTGAATTACAAAAAAACTGTAGAAAAATCTTGCTGACTGTTGTTGAAATAAGGAAAGCTAAGCCGCCTGTGAAGGTGTTTCTGGTGACCACTGGCTGTGCCTGTGTTGCTGTGGTAATAGCAGTTCCCAAAGTACCCCTTTTTTCCTCAAGTTTTGAGCTTTTGCTTTCACAATTTGTACACAGAAGCTAATACCAGTTGTTAAACTGCCCACTGAAGTAATGAAGCATCATCTCTCGGCAGTTTAGGATTTTCATATCTCCCTTTGGCTCGTGCTGTTTGGCTGTGCAGACCATATCTTTAGAGGACTGGTTGTTGTTTCTCGTGGCTTGATTCTTACTAGCTTTGAGGTGATAGAGAGGATGCAGGTGGAAAGCAGGTACTGAGAAGCAGTGTCATTTTCACATCATGAAAGCCATTCTGGATGATGGGGATCTGAGAACACCTTTTCCATATTTGTACCATACCTGTTGCCACGATGTCTCATGACCAGAAATAAAATATGAGATAGGTTTAGCTAGTAATGTTCAGAGGGCATGTTGTCTCTAGGACATTTCCTTGGTTTGATTTGATAAGTACATCATCTTTACTGGAAAATGTTCCCCTATGTTCGTGCTCATGAATACTTAGTCAGCTGCAACTGTGAGACTCCGGAAGAGATTGACTCAAGGGTGGGGAGTTGAGGTGCAGCATGCTTTTTCATATCTTGAAATAGGTTGCCCATCAATGGAGGCAAGTGCTGTGCAAAGGTCAGAGCTTCTGTGTGGTTTTGGGTGCTGGTCCTGTCAAAGTGAGTAGTTAGAAAGAGTATGTGCTTCTTTTTGTTAATAAAACAGTTGAAGTTATTCAGTTTTGCTCAGCATTGTGTTGCAATATTCTGGGGAAAAGATTTTGGATGAGAATATTGCTAATCACACCCCGATGGTTTAGTTGTGGCAGAGCAGCGCATACCCAGAGCCAAGGGCTTTTTGGCTTCTTGTTCTGCCCCTGCCAGCGAGGAGGCTGGGGGTGCAGCAGGAGCTGGGAGGGGACAGAGCCCGGACAGGTGACCCAGACTGGCCAAAGGGATATTCCAGGCCATACGGCATCTGTCTGAGCAATCAATATGGGGGGAGTTGGCCAGGGAGGTGGGGCTGCTGCTTGGGGTCTGGCTGGTCATTGGTTAGCAGGAGGCTACATGCAGAGCAGCACTTTAAGCACTAATGTCGAGGCAACTCTTAGTCCTTATGCAGGTAACTACGTTTCTGCTGTCTGCATTTCTGTCCCTGCTTTGTGTTCTTCGCTGCCTTTGCCCAGTAACAGCACTTGGTGCTGTGCCATAACAAGGCAATACAGAGGGGGAGGAGGAACTGCATGACCTTTTTTCCTTCCCTTTTGCAGCAGGAAGAGGAACGCTATGGCTGAAGGTGGAGGCAGATATTTGGTTGAATGAGATGGGGCCACTGATCATCGGAGCTACTTGGAAACAGTACTGAGACATAGGAGGGGTGTGTGTGTGTCAATACACAGGTTTGTGTCTCTAGATGTACACCTATCCTCGCACACATGTGGAAGCACATACAATCACTGTCTCTCTCACCATCGTTTTTCTGTCACAAAGCCAAATTCAGAATTCAGTTCATTCAAGTTTCCCACTCTGATTTACTTTGGATTGCAGAGTGCCACAGTATGCCCCTAGGCTGGGCAGTTTCCTCTGTCCTCTGGATAATATTTCAGCATGGATAGTGCTTGTATGGCATTGCAGTTTCCTACTTGCTATCTTTGAAAGTCAGAGAAGAGAATTAATATGATCAGTCTGTAGAAAACCTTCAGGACCTCTGTCAATAATTTATACTGCTTTGCACCTTTTCATGTTATTTTTTGGTGAATGGAGGAATCATTTATTATGTTGATTTAATGACAGCAAACAAGGTATTTGTTGTTTAGATCTTATTGTCTTTTGCATTGAATGCTAATTACAGAATGCATTTTTTTTCTATACATTTCTGATCTGAGCTAGTTCTCAGCTTTAATTGTCTAATACCCTCACTTCCCCAGAAACAGCCATACCCTTCTTAAATTGCATGCTTGTTTTGGAGATTAGTTTAGATATGGGCAGATGTAAAGCACTCAGGAAAGTAAGTCAGTGTTCCAGAGAGCTGATGATTCTTTTTTATTATTATTAATTTTATTCCTTCTCTTGAAGAGTTTCTTTCCTTTTACTTTTAGGGATAAAGTTATTATTGTGTAATTGAGCCCTCAGAAAGTAGCAGCATACAAACTACATGAACTTAGGAGCGTAACCAGGTAAATATTTTATTTCAGTTGTGGAATCTTCTCTTCCACCTTGCTTATAATTGCTACAAACAATACCTCCTCTTCACTTGTATATGACAACCTTGATCCCATCAAGCTTCTGTGGATGAGGTGCACTGTCCCAGTTTCCTTTCCATTGTGTCCCTGCTCCCACTTTCTGTGTGGCTTCCACCCCTTCCAGTATGGACTGGCACCTTTGGACAGCTGAGATGAATTTGGTTTGACAATTTATTCCTTTTCTCCATGGACACACATGTGTAAGCATGCACTTCATATTTTGGAGATGCTACCACCACCATGAATGCACACACTCCACATTTTGAGGGTGCTGCTTACCTGTGGAATGCTGGGTAGCATGAGACTGAGTGCAGAGTAATATGGGGGTGTAGAATTTGGTAAGGAGAGGAAATAAGATATCTTTAGCATGCAGTGGCCTCAGCTCACTGTTTCTTCATCAGAACAGGAGCCTTAGGCATTGTTATGAGTAATGGTATCCTATTAGAAATACTAAATTTAAATCCTTAATATTTTACTGGCTTGAAAATTGCACACCTAATAATTGTTCCTCTGAATTTTCAAAGTACGTTTGGAACCCAAACTCTAAGCTTAATCATGTTTTTGTTTGGGCAGTTTAAAATTCTGTAGCATGTTTCTGTAGTTTAGCACTTGTTATTGCAGGCAATGATTCACAGGAATCTTGTGCTCTTTATAAACGATTTTTTTTTTTTTTTTTACAATAGCACCTACAAATATACTTTACCAAAGGGAAAAACAAATCTAAATTACCAAAGGAGAAAACAAATGGCTAAGGCATCATGGTAGTGGAATCTGCACGTTTTAGTTTGATTTTAGCTAAAAGGCTTCATTTTTAGTTGTTTGCTAATGCAAAATCATCCATCAAAGGACCAGCATATCAGTAATAGGCTTGTTAAACCCACGTTGCGTGGCATGTCCTGCTTGTTTCATATTCGGTTAAGTTTGAGGTCCTCGGAAAGTTTTCTAGAAAAGCCTTCCAGGCAGCTAACTAAATTAAAGAGGGGAATTACTCAGACTTAGAAGGCAAGTGGGGCCATCAGCAATGAAAGATAAGTGTTAAGCTGTCTCTCTCTGCATAATAATTTTATTGCTCGCCTTGATGTATCATAATGTTGGAGATGTATTACCCAAAGTAAGTAATACAATGCACCATTAAACTCATAATGTTGTAAATAATTAAGATGTGTAACGTTAAAACTTTGGGTAGAATGTAATTACTGTACTCCATGGAAAATCAATGACTATTCTAGCAGAGTAAAATAAACATTAAAAAAAGTGTTTCATGAACACACAAACTTGGTGACTGTTTTATGAATGTATTTTATAGGCTGTTTTTGGTTTTGGTCAGATGAGATGGAGAGGCTCGCATACAGAAATTAATTTTCTAAAATTGTCTGACATGAAGATTGTCTCTGTGTTTGAGTAATGGGAGATGCTGTCTGCTTCAGTCAGCAGCAGCAGAATGCAGAGGGCCATACTACAGGCAAACGCACACTTTTGGGTCCTTGACAGGAATTAACATGGTTAATACCCTGCACTGTGTGCTGGCTGAGGCTTCCTATTGCTATTTTAAAGCATAAGGTATTCCTGCAATTTAAATGTTGATATATCCAAGGCTTACACTGGTGGTCAGGTATGAGCTCAGGTGGCGAATGAAAACCTTATGCTTTTTATTCTGGTCTGAAGAACTGGGAACTCAAGAAATGAAATCTGCAGAAACCTGTCAAGATCGTTCAGTTAAACCAAGCAAGGTGCTAAAATTGAAATATGAATTTAATGTGTAGTCCTACCCAAATCTTCAGTTGGAGTTATGCTAGGAATTTGTATGAGTGCACTGCATATAGGTTCTGTCTAGAAATATTTACCAAAAGGCACCTCACATTTGTATGCCAAACACTAGATTTGTCAAAGATGAAATTCCTGCTTTCCAATTACTTTTAAAAAGACAGATCTTTTACTCAATGACTCTGTAGTGGACTGTTAGATTTACCTTTCAGAGAATTTGAAAACTAAACCAAATCAAGGCATGTAAAGACAACATTCTGACCTATACATCAGCTTAGTATTTTACTTGCAAGCACTTCTTGAGAGACAGAGAAGGGTCCAGACAAGCAGAAGATGGTGCAGGTAGCTCATCCATGAACACCTGTCCAGGGTATTTCCTTCTTGGAGGAGGAGGTTTCGTGGGCAGCTCACAGGCTTGTGGTTGAGGCTGAAGAATTTCCGTGGAGTACCATAGAAACTTGAGCAGCGCACCAGTGCATTGGGAAAATGTGGAATTTCACACGCCATGCTTCATGGCTTTCGGGAGAGTTATTCTAGATCCTGTGCTGAGGTGAGATCAGAACCAGGCTCCTTACATGGCTAGCAATAGGCTGTCCTCTATTCAAGGCTTTATACTTGGAGAACTGCATTGCCTGGGCAGCCTATCAGTGTGCGTGGACAGTAGGCGTGCTGGAAGGCTCTCCTCATCTGCCTGCCATTTGATTCGGTTGTTTTGCTTTGTTTTTAATTGCGTTTTTTTGTTTGTTTGTTTGTTTTAATTATGGTTGTATTTTTTTTCTCCTCCCAGCATTGTGCTTGCTGATTTACATTACTGCCTCTAATAAATAGCCAGGGCAACAGGTGTTGTAGAGATTAGTCAGATAAATAAACGATGTGTTTAGTGTTCGTTCTTGTGCACAATTCTATTAAAATGAATAACTCTAATAAGTGCCTGGCAGGCATCTTTCAGCATTTGGGTACTGTGCCAGAAGTACAACATGCTGGTAGAGGATAGATTCTTTCAAATTCAGGTGATGAAGTCTCTTTTTTCTTTTTATTCTTTGAAATAATTAACTATTGCTGTGCCATTTGCCCTTTAGAAGCCTCTGAAAAACAGAAGTTCTTCTGCAGCCTTTTCCACGATAATTGGAGTACCTTGCAGTAGTCCGTTGTAAAGGATGCAACTGAGAGCTGTCATGGAAGATTCAGCCTCTCCTTCACCCAGTGCACTTCAGGAGAAGCAAGTAAACTATGTGACTTTAGATGGGTTTAGATAAATAATTTCTTTTTGAGTGGAAGATACATTCACAAGAGTGTCTGTGTTGTCAGAGGTACAATAGTTGTAGTATTTTACCCTGCCGTTATTAGGGGATGTGTTTATGGTCATGATGATGTGGATATATCACCTGTCTCATTGAAGGTGAGCTGCAGACACTCATGGTCTGTGGGGATACACTGCGTGTACGGCTGAGAATTTTTTACTTCTGCAGGATTCAGTATTAAGGACTTTTTCCTGTCTTTTAGTAGGTGATTAACATAAAGCTCTACTTTGGTTGACAAATATTTTATTGAAGGAAGCGGATATAATTTTCAACATCCCTTTAGTAGGAAAATATTCATGTAGCCTCTCTTCTTTATTTTATGCCTCTGCCACCATGAATGGTTCCCCTTTCTCCCCTTCATACTCGTTTTATTTCATGTGGCTAAAGAAATGAGGATTGACATTGATGGTTCTTGATTAAATTACTCTGTGATTATTGAAACTCCGAAGGAGGGATGGCAGCTCATGTCAATGTACTTTGTAACTGTATTTCATAGCATATAATGCCACATCCTTAATGTTAATATTCAACTAGCACTTTGTAGCACCCAGCCTTTCAAGTTCTTCACAACAGAATTACTTTGATTTCATTTAACGAATATATTTCACTAGCCTTTGAGGTACACGTTTTAGTGTACTGTCTTAAATCATTGAATTTTGTGAGTTTCTTGTCCTTTTGTATTTCATTGTCTAATTGGTGTTGGCACAAAGATTGAGTTTATTAAGAAAAGTTTATTCTTGTGAGCCCCACACTTAAGCGAGGAAAAAACATTTTTTTCTGGCATTTGGAATTCTGAGGTCATTTAGGAGACATTTGATTCTGGATTTGTGTGGGTATGTGCAAGCATGGATGAGCACTCTGTCTTAACTGAGTTTTTAACTGAAATCATCAATTTATCCTGAACTTAGAAATAAGCTTTTTCAAACATACAGGCCGTTCTCAAAAACAGCGTTGTGTTTGGGTACAGAAAAGGTGTTTCTCTTATACCAGGTTATTGGTAGTGATTTTGTGGTTGGAATCTAAGATTCTTATGGAAGAAAGAAGAAAACATGAGCAGTTGGTTTTTTGTTGTTGTATTGGTGGTGGTGGTGGTGTTATATTTGTAAGTATTTTTCATGGAAATTTTCTTTTGTTACAGTTAACGTTAATAAGAGGTTTCATATAAGTATTTCTGGTCATGTCATACAGTTTGCAGAAGTTAACTAAGGTCCTGCTTTCGTCCTGAGCCATGAAAGCCTGACAGACACCCTGACAGGGTGTCTCCTTCTTTGTTTCCCTTTGAAGGAGGAATGGGCGATATGCTCACAGGAGAAAGGCAACAATACGTTTTTCTGTGGGAAGGAGATACTCAAATGAAAATCTTCGTGCCTCTTCCCACCTCTTACCTGTTTAGAATGGGAGCTCTGTGAAGAGGCTGCTGTTTGTCATATGCATGGGTGTCACCTCGTGCAGCCAGAGCCTTGCTCCTCACAGCTCCCAGGCACAGGTGGGATCTTTATACAGCAAAACCTCATTGCTGTTTTTCAGAGCGTTTGACCAAAATGTGTTGATATCAAAAGAGATGGTTCAATTCAGTGATCACACCAGACTCACTGTCTGAAACCATTAACAAAACAAAACAAAAAAAGAGTCTGTTTCAGAGTCTCAAGATGCCATATGACATAGTTTTTTGTTTGTTTGTTTGTTTGTTTGTTTGTTTGTTTGTTTTCAGCAGGGAGGGTAACTGAGCATTGGAACAATTCATCATGGGAAATGAGGTCTTTAATTCAAGAGTTGATATCTGAGCAAAAGATACATTCCTTTCCAAACAAAAACTATGATACTGCTACAGAAATTTGTAAAGAGTAAGTTGTGGACTGAAGAAGTAGAAAGTCAGGCATGGGCAGTCCTAGTGCCACCATTAGTGCACATGGGTACAGCTCTTGGTTGTTTCTCTAAAAGGCTGATTTGAAGTTTCCAGAGCTTGTGCTTCCCAACATACTCTGTCCAGAAATCTAAATACCTTCCAGTGAAACTCAGAAGTCACGGGAGGCTTGTGACAGCCATTTAATGCAACAACACTTTCTTGGTTCCTGTAGTGCAGATGCAGCCTACAGTGCAACGTTTTGTTATGAATACATCCCAAGGAAATGCTAACTCTCTGTAACACTGCGTCAATTTGGGATGAGTTTGGGTTGGTTTTGTTTCATTTAGTTATTACAGCTGGCAGGGGAACAGGCTAATCCTGTAGCTCTTTGTAGCCAATAATATTATGTAAAATGCAGCTGGTTGATAATATTCACGTGTGGAGCACCTAGCCCTGGGAGGCCACTGAATATGTAATATTTGAGTTTCAGCCCAGTCTGGTAACTTGACCTTTAATACAGGGAGCCAAAGGCCTACAGACCAGCCTAATGGAGGGGGAGATGCATGTTTCTGTCACTTCAGATGCTTTTATTCATGCAAGCTGGAGTGGCTTTCAGTATGTTTCAATTGTGTAACTGGAAATGTCACAAATTGGCATGCTGCTGGAATGACTGGCTAATGAGGTGAAAATAAAATCTGGCCAAATATTCTTGTATTAATTTATTTTCTGCTTGCAGCTAAAAGCTCCACATCTATTCCTTATTATTTATATAACCTATTCATGTCTTAAGCAGCTCAATGAGAGTAAAGTGCTGTAGAGGTACAGGCTATCAAACTGATAATGCAAATTGGCAGAGGATATATCATACGATGACATGGTCATTATGGGACGTGGGGCTTGACTTAATTCAGATAAAAATCATAAATATGCATGGATTTGTTGAAGGCTAGGACTGGGGACTGCAGCGTGCCTTAGACCTGTGCAGATATGAGAATTGTTTGGGTACTGGTAACAAAATGTATCTCTTGGAGAGCGTTTGAACGCAGTGGAACGCTTTCTGAAATGGTGACAATTCTGATCATTTCAAGACGTGGAAAGCATCCCGTCTCTCAGTAAACTGCACAAGCCTTTCTTGTTATAAGCATATCTTACTGCTAAGCATAATATAATGTGGAAATGGAAATCTGTATGTGGATTAGACAGCGGACTGGTACAAGGCAATGAATCCAGTGGAGAATTTATAAAGGATTTCATGCTGATTGCAGAATCGGAAGAGCATTTTATGGAATTTGGGTCTGGTTTGTGTAGTTTGTACAATTACCGGTATGTTAAACACAGTGTTCTTGCTTTAGTACAGTATAATCTATTTTTTTAATGTTTAGTTGAATATACTTATGTATCTCTTACATATCATTTTCTCTCCTTTCTTGCCTAGCAAAATTAATTTATTTGAACTAGAGCAAATATACTGGCAGATTATTTTTCTGGTACATGATTTGAGCTATTTTAAAGGGAAACATAATTTTCCTCAGACCCTTATGAAAATACTTAAAGACATAAATGAGAAAAGAACCTTTCAGCCAGCCAAGCTGTGACAAGCACTGATTCATTTAGTTACAGCTAGCCTCTGTAAGCTATATGGGTACTACTGATGCCACTTCAAAATTGTATCTGAGGTGAGCTTGGTAACCCGTCCTCCTATAATATGTTCAAATTGCAAAATCTTTTTCCCTACTAGATAATGTGCAGCCTAAACCTAAGACAATCAAACATCTTGGCATCTTCTGGTATACCAGGCTTTCAACCTGGGTATGCCCACATCCTGTATCTGCTGTGTCAGTGGGGCATACCCTTTATAATAGATATCAGCCAACACAGGCAACATCGGGTTCTAGAGCCCTTACTTGAGGCAGTGAGTAGGACTCCAAGAAATTAGCTTTTATTGAAACTTGGGAGGTGTTGCATTTCAGAAAGAAGAGAGAATTAGTCTCTGTTCTAAATTTGTGATCAGAAATATGCATTACAGTGAAACTACTGGCTCAGGTGCGTGTTAAGGTTCAAAAATAAGCATATTTTCAAACGACAGTACCCTTCCCCAACACATAGTAGGAAACTGAGAGACAAGAACAGAAAGAAGCTGATCTGAATTTATCTGTCAAAAATTGGTAGAAGTCTTTAATTTATTCTTCCAGATCAAGAAAGATTTAGGAGAAGAATCCCTATGAAAACTGCACGCGTCACCACCCAACCCCCCAGCAATCATCTTTATGTTCATTACAGTAATTTTGTTTAAAATTGTTTTCATTGTTTCCAGAATGCTGTAGTGAGTCAATCGCAGATGCAGTAACTATTTCAGAACTAATTCTCAGTGTCTGGGAATGCCTAGACTTCAGGGATTTTACAATGAAACAACCTGGTTGTAGTTGCATCTAAATTGATTGTACCAGTAATGGGCTTAGGGCTGCAGCAAACGGCTTGCTGAGTCACCCTGTGCTCTCCTTACAAAGGAGACATGGAAAGCATGCTCTAAAGGCTAATAAAAGTTGCAGTGAGAACATTGCATGCACAGAATGAATGACTTCATAAGCAGCCTTGTAGTGTAACTGGAGTTTCCTGGCCATATAATGAACACTTAGCAAACGTTTTTTGAACTTGAGAATGTTTTGGTGTGCTAGCACCTTGGGTAGAGTGCCATGGCATAAAATTATACTTTCTCCTGAAGCTACTCATCCTACAAGTCATTTCAGTACCAAAATGAGCAGTCTCCATCAATCTCACTATCCTTTTCACAGCATAATTTACTTTCACTGTTCACTTTACGTTTACAGGTCCCCAGAGATGATCAGTTCCTCTGGCTTGGCTGGTGCTAATGAGATGTACCACAAGGGAAACGGTAGAAATGAGTTTGTGAAAACTGAATTTAAGGAAATTGTACTGCATAGCATAGGAAAATGCAGAGAATTTGGCAGTATGATTGCCTTCTTTGTGTCTTAAAAGAGCACCTAGCTTGCCATCAGCCAGCGTTGTAACTTGTTGAATCATCTCGGTGGTAATGACGTCAACAGCAGATCACACAGGGAAGTATAGACCTTTCTGTAAAGCTGGAGTCATGCTTCCCTTTTTGATGGAATGATGTAGAAACAAGGAAAGAAACATCAATTTGTAATCCTCTGATTTTGAGCAGTTACAATTGGTAAGTCAATGAAAGTATTTAAAGTGAAAAGTGGATGTGAATGACTAAGAGAAGGTAATTAGCAACATTTTGGTAACTAGCAGTATTAGAGATGCAGCATGACTGATTGGGATTATAGTGTTTGGCTACAGAACTCAAAGAATGGGATTTATTAACATCAGACAAAAATAGTAAGAACAGGAGCATGGAGAGCACAGAGAAGGAACCTGAGGAAGAAGAGACATCGAGTAAGCAATGCCCAGGAAGATGAGTTGTTGGTGCAAGGGGGAATAAGGAAATGGTGAGAAGTTGTTCTTTGACTCTGAGCTGGCCTGAGGGCTTTGGGTGAGGTGTAAGTGGGAAGAGGGAAATGGAGTGTGAGGCTGCAGGGTGGAAGTTAAGAAGCAAGTTTAGCTAAGGGAGGTGCAAAAATCACAAGTAGTACAAGGAAGAGAAAACAGATGGTGTGGGAGAAAGATGATGACGACTGAAAAAGGGCACGGAAGAGTAGCTGCTGAAGGAAATTATGTACTGGTGTTTTTCCTGGCCTTGAGTGAATTTGGCTTGGAAATGGTAGAACTACTGCCAAGCACGCTTTTTCAGATCTTCTTCTCTGCAGGAAACACAATGCAAAAGCTTGTGACTGACCCATATCTTGTTTTGTATCATTATTTGGAAGTCAATAACTAAAACAAAACAACAATAAAACTGGAAAAACAAACAAACAAAACAAAACAAAAACATTAGCTTTTAGGTAAGAAATTGGTGGCTGTTATTTCTTAAGGAAAAGAATGGAAACCCCGCAGTGGCCTTTCAGGGGGAAAATGCCTCTTATATATGCACAGAAGAGTCTTGGCTTGTCATTAAAAAAAAAGGCTGAGTTTGGTGGTAGTTTTTTTGTTTTTCAACCTTGTTGACCTGTAAATGGTCGGGTCCAAGCCTGTAGCTCAACAGAGTCATGGGAACAAAATTTCACTCACAGGGTACCTTGTTACAAACACATTGCTGTATGAAAATACATAGGATTTTTCGTTCCCCTTGCTCTAGCAGAGGCTCATCTTTTTTCTTCTGCCAAGTAAGAGTAGGACTACTCAGGGAAGGAATATATAGTATTTACTGAATGAAGGAAAATTTATCCATATTATTTAATCTCAGGGATTGTTGAAATGTTTTCATTCAGTTAAGCTACTATCATGGAATTTTCTCTAATTTATGTCTTACATGGTCTTCCAGCTTACTAATGATAACTATCTAAATACCTTCACTTGTTTCTAACACAGTTAAACCACCCCTGATGGAGAGATGATTTACTTGTTCAAGAAATAAAGAAAAAAAAAGTTTTATTTTCTTTTAGTTCTCTAATTATTACAGTGCATGCAGATAAAATGCTGCTTTCATACCTATCTCTGGTGAATTCTGTCTCAAATTCTTGGTGTCATCATTATAAAGCTACTTGTAAATAACAATGAATCACTAGATTTGGCTAGCCGTGTTATTTGCAGTGGATCATGATAATGTAGTTATTATGTTAGGTCTATCCTCACATCATTGCTTCAGTAAATCTTTGTCACAGTATCTGATGCTATAGTCTTCAATAGCACTGTCAAATAACTAAAGACAGAGAAGCCATCTCTAGATCTCAATGACTTAGAAGGTTTGATTGCTAGCCCCAACAGTAACAAAAGCTTCAGTCTCTTTTATTCATCTGCAAAATCTCTTTCCAAACCCTAGTTCATGGTCTATATAAAAGAGAAAATCCTAGTGAGTACTTCTCAATGATGACTAGACATCTGATTGTTTTAAGAATAAATTTAAATGTTTTACATAAAGTGTATTTGGCAAATAAGGATTTTCAAATTATTGTTTTTAGGATCTTGTTCTAAATATCTAATTTTGACAGGAAAGATTTTAGTTAAAACAAATCCAAACTTCGCTGCCAATGATTTTGTTAGTATTTTGTACTTATTATGAATCAGTGAAATTAGCTCATAATTGTTGCTGTTTCCAATATCTGTTCCTGGCTTCCAAATAAAGAGATCTGGTGGGATTCCTAAGAGCTCCTGGCAAGTTATCGTTCACAGAGACTGTGCTATGTAGTGTGGTGCATGGAAGATTTAAGCCAAATTATTTTTGCTTTAACCTGAGTTAATGTCAGTTACTGTAGCATAAGGTAATACAATTAAAACCTAACTGCTTGTTTAAGAAATGCCAGTGTATTACCGATCTAAGCATAAGTTACTGCTACAGCTTCTGCTACATCAACTGACCTTTCAAAAATTCCATTTTATGTAGTGGTTGGGAAAGCCCTCTAGTAGAAATACTGTCCGTCGGGATACTGCTAGGAAGATTAACTACCACAGAGCACAGATATCTTAACTGCAAGCATTAATTATTAATAGACAAAATATTAGCTATTTTGCTATCTCAAAACATAAGTCATCCTAACTTCTTGCAATTTAAGGTTTTAATGATGATGAATTCCACCAACACCATGTGATGAATCAGCACTTGCTGAACACTCCCAATTTCTGCTTTTACTTTAATGTACATTTGAAGCAGAAGTATCCCTTCTTGAGATCATCAGAAGCGATCAATTAACAGTAACAAAACAGTGCTCTTGTGAAGACTTGCAACAAGGAATCCTTGAGAGGTGAAGTTACATTCACAAAGGTGACAAAAAAAAACTAATCATAAGCCTGGGTCTACACACAGAGGTGCATGATATAATGCGACTGTCCTTTGGCTTTGATACTTAAGCAGTACCTGGGACCTCTGAATATTGTTTCCTTCAGAGTAAAAGTCATTAACTCGAGCCTGTTTTTTAATAGACATTCTTTTTTGTTTTCTTAAAAGTACTAATTTTTATAAACCAGGACAGAGAAATGAAAATTAACATGAAGTATGCAAAGCTAACAATCTTACAGGTAATACCTTTCTACAGTCAGTGTCTCAGTTTTGTCTGATCATCATGATGGTTCTTCATGGCTCCCTGTATCTTACAGTTCCTGATACACATGCAAGCTAAAACAAGCTTTCACACCTGGAAGTGGTTTCCTTATTCCTCACCTGGCTTTGCCATGTAGTAGACACTTGTTATGGAATGGGGGTGCTAGTCCCCTTTATGTGACCCAAATATATGCGTTTTCACAGTGTTTTTGTTTGTTTGTTTGTTTTTCTTAGGATAACCCCCTAAAGATGAGAATTGTTTCATCTAACTACACCAGAGTTGACTACTGGGACCGCCTTTTATAATCTGTGGAGGGAAGTGCCTGCTTCTCTTCGCTAACTGCAAAGAAAGTTTATACAGGTATGTCAGTAGTTTTCCCACCATATAGACCTCTAAGATCAGCTCTTGTGGCCTCCCTACGGTACTGAAAGGTCTTTGGCTTAAAGTCACTAGGTGGCAGGCATTGCCACCTTCCAACACGGCTATGACTGCTAAAATCGTGCTGTTCTGGTCTCCTTCCTCCCTGACTGTTGTGAGATTTCAGCACTGTTCCAATCCTGTAGAGCTTCCTGCCTCTAGCAGTGGGAAAAAAAAATCAACACCATCCGTATAATTCCAGAATGGTTTTTTTTTTTTTTTTTTTTTTTCCTGATACTGGATTCTAGCGGTATCTGAATGCTGTCCTCTTGCCCTTCTCAAGTTCTAGTAATGTTATTCATCATCTTCTTATACTTCAGTGTGATACCTGGAGAAGAACCTGTGGTAGTGTTACTCAAACCTGACCATGACCAACTGGGGTGTCTGTTGCATTGGTACACCAATGTTAATCATAGAATCATCTAGGCTGGAAAAGACATTCAAGATCCATCAAGTCCAAATGTCAATGTGACCTAACAAGTCCCACCACTAAACCATGTCCCTTAGTGCCACGTCCTCAAGTCTCATGAGTACCTCCAGGGATGGGGATTCCACTACCTCCCTGGACAGCCTATTCAATGCAAACAATCCTTTCTGTGAAGAAATTCTTCCTGATAATCAACCTAAACCTTCCCTGGCACAACTTGAGGCCATTGCCTCTTGTCTTATTGTTTGTCACCTGAGAAAAAGAGGGCCAATACATTAATGTGATGCATCAGGTGGATTTCCTTTGCTGGTGAGCAGTTCGTGAAGGACTGAACAAAACAGTGATGCCTCCTTGTCCCAGCACTGTTTTTAGCCTCTTAGCCCCTTTATTACTGTATGCATATTCAGATGTTCCAAAGGCACTTCCCCTGAATGCTTTTTAAGCCTTGAGTTGGTGGAACAGGTCACTGGTTGCCCTTTATGCATAATCCCTAACCCTGCACACTATCTTTTTATTCTTCATTGACTGACAGTCTGTCTACATTAGCCCTTCCTAATTTTTGATTCCTATAAGGAAAATGCAAAAACTGCAGCCTTATTGCCCTCTGAAGCAACCTCAAAACACTTATTTGAAGACCTTCTTTTTTACTCATTGAATTCAGATAAGGATTTTATATTTGTGTTGACTTGCGTTGTCTCCTGGAAAAGGCCCTAGATTGTTACAGCACTGTTTCGTGGGTTTTCTGGGAGGCGTGGGGCTGCAGTTGAGAGACTGGGGAGTTGGCTAGAAGGGGGATAGTCAGTGTTTTAGCTCACTTTGGATAAATGTTTTGCAAAGCGAATGTATGAGGTTATTATAATACCAAGCAGGTGGTTGAATGAATCTTTCCTGGTAGGCTGCAGAATCATACTGTCAGGGCTGCTTTTTTTTTTCATTCCCTTGGGAAGAGGAGGAGAGACAGGAGGTGCCCTATTATACCTATACTTTGTAGATGTCACTGCTGTTGCTTCCTTGTATCCTGAGAGAAAAGGATCCTGCAAACTGCTGTTTTGTTTCCATTAACATGGCTGATGCACCCTACATTTTCCCTAACCTGTAACCTGATGGAATGAGTAAACAAAAGGTAATATGAATTCTTCTTTTCTTTCATAAAGTCTTGAATTTCAGGAGGTCCAGTGTATTTCTGTGTCAGAAGTGGTGACGGATCTCAGATCTCTGTAGGAATAGTATTTCATGGGCCATGTGGTTTGCAAAACAGCTGCCAATAAAAAGCTCTATTGTATGTATGTGACCTGCACACGTAACAAGAGACTCTGTCACGGAATTTTTACAGCCCAAACAGACAAAGAACAGGAGAAGAAATAGAGGCACAAAGTGTATTCTGTGACCAAGATCTCCCAGAATCTCTGGAAGAGCCAGGACATCTAGGCTCCATGTTAGTAATCGATCTCTGAAATTCTTATTTATTTGCAGAAGAATCACCGGGGAAAGAAAAAATGCAAGTCACAGACGTAACTTGCCTGGCAAGCACATTTCTTGTTCTCCTACAGAAAAGGTAAAATGTTCAGAAACAGCTTTCTTGGCACTGCATTTTGTGGATTAACCTTATCTGGGTGTGCTGTTACTGGTGTAAGCAGGGACTCTGTTCATGAAAAAGTGATGTTTGTTTTGTATATTGCTTTGAAAATCACTTTGTAATGTGGCAAAGGGAGAACAGCAAAGTGATAGAAATGGTAAGGTACCGCTAGCTAAATATAATGATTCTCTAGCACCATAAAATCATAAAGAAAAGGTGCTAAAATTAGATGGAATCTCCTGAGGTTATTTCATCCTTATCTCTGAAGCAATCTTCACTATATCATTTCCCTAATTGCTTCTTTTGACAGAAGATGACAGACTCTGTGTATTCTAGTATAAGGAGTTTTTCTGTCCTCAGTATGGATCTAGATTTTATTTCTTCCAGCTCAGCAGAGATTACCCAAAGGGAACTGGGATAGGACAGAATTTTGGTTGTCAGCCCTTCGTTATTGGCAAGGGAAGGAATGGTATGTTCCAGCAAATTATGATTGGCTGAAGCCTGGAAAGGTGAATAGCATTTCTGTAGTAGAAAAAATGTTCTGTGCCTTGTGTGTTTACGATCCCAGCAGTAACTGCTGAGTCTGCAAGCATCAATTATTTCATTGCCAAGCATAATTACCAAACTGAGCAAGAATTGGGTGGTCTGGACCTTTTTTCAGTAAATGAGTTTGCAGTTTATTTTGATCCTTTATTTAGAAATTGCTCATTTAAAAAAAAAAAGGGGGGGGGGGGCGGGGGGGGGGGAGCACAGTTTTCTGTAATTAGGATTCCTTCCAGAGCTCGAAGCTCCTGAGTTTAAGAGAACAACATCCTGAAGATCTTTATAAATGAATACCCTAGAAGAGGCAATAAAGTGCTCTCTCTGGTGTTAGCAGATAACACCGATGCAGGATGACTGATGGTAGGACTGCCATTCAGAAGCTAGACAGGCTGGAGAAACAGGCTAGTGAGAGCCTCACAGAATTCAACAAGAACAAAGGCAAAGTCCTGTCGCTTGAAGGGACTAACCTCCCGTGACAGCACAGGCTGGGAGCAGCTCTGGTGTAAAGGAGCTGGGGTTGCATGTAGGCAGCAAACTAAAAATGAGCCATCAGTGTGCCCTGGCAGCCAGGAAGGCCAACAGCATCCATGTGGGGCTGTATGAATGGTAACTCAGGCAGTAGATTGCCTGCAGGGATTATTCCCCCTTTACTGAGCTTTGTTAGTCCACAACTGAGGCACCATTATCTGTTTTGGGCCCTCAAACAAAAAAAAAAAGACACTGACAAAGTGGACCGGTCTCAGAAGAAGGCCATAAGGGGCTTGGGGAACTGGTGTTTAGCATGAAGAAGAGGGCTCTGGAGAATGTGGAGCCTGGTTCCTCACAGTGGTGCGATGTTGATAGACAAAAGCACTAAAAGTAACAGAGGGTTCAGCTGGATAGAAGGATAGTTCAGCTGGTGCAGTTAACAATGGATCAGGTTGCCCGGTGAGGTTGTGCAGTCTCCATGCTTTGAAGTTGTCAAGACCTGTTTGGATAGCACTGTTTGACCTCATAGGTGGCACTGCTCTGAGCAGGAGATTGGACTGAATGACGTCCTTAGGTCCC
This sequence comes from Oxyura jamaicensis, assembly GCF_011077185.1. Taxonomy (NCBI): domain Eukaryota; kingdom Metazoa; phylum Chordata; class Aves; order Anseriformes; family Anatidae; genus Oxyura; species Oxyura jamaicensis. Next base: position 90,037,917 of record NC_048894.1, on the reverse strand, counting down.
ATCCAACCAATTATTGCATGATTCTGTGATACATTTTGGCATTGACCTTATTAGAAAAGACTCTGTCCACCTACTTGAAACATACTTAACAGAAAATGGAGTCAGGGTTTTGTTCTTCGATGAATGGGCCTTTACTGGAAAAGAGGAGTGTGCAATACCTTCTGCAGTTGATTCTCTGAATATGAATAATCTTGATGTAAACTTTTTGCTTGAATCTGATCCAAATGCAGTGAAATATTGTTATATTATTGGCATTTTCCTATTGGGCATTTCAGGTTTTAAAAAGCTAGTTGAGAAAAAAAAAAACCTATTGCTAAATATCAGATCATCATCTCTAATTTTAAGAAATGAAAACCTTTTGAGAGAGTGATTGCAAGTCCCACAGAAATGATTGTTCAAATCATTCCCATTTGTCATAAAATGAGGTGGCTATTGATAGCAGAACTCCATCGAACCGAAGAGATAATGGAGTATAACAGAGAAGGTCTAAGCGATTATGCTAGGTGATAGGGCTTAATCAGGAATGCGCGCTAATGCCAGTAGACATGACTAGAGCACATGACAAACTTGTAACTGGCCAAAGGGAAAAGAAAGAAAGTAGAAGGTGCTCATATTCCACCTAAATGCACTTTAGAATTCATGACGTGCAAAGGTTTCCTCCACGATGGGAAAATACTTTCCCAAGATTTGTATCATACAAAGCCTGATAGTCTTTGAGAATAGACAGCTGTACTGAGAGAAATATGATTTGAATCTTTTCCTCGTGAGTCTGAATCTGGTCCTGAGAAGAATCATGTGGATAAGGGAAGGTCAGCAAGTGAAGGGGAGGCATAAGCAACACTGAGCACGATATAATTAGCTCAATTTAACATCTGTAGTTTTTTACATCTTCAAGAATTATCTTATTTTAAGCAAATATAAGCAATGGCTGAAATATTCTTTAGTCCTAACCAGCTTTTAGATAGGGAAAGTAAGTTTCAAAACATTAGCTAATTTTTGTTGTAATATCAGTACATCCTCTTTGTACTGATCTAGCAAGAAGTTACTTGGCTATTGTACAAATTCATGTTTAAAATGAATTTGTGTGACTTCAGAGCCATGAGACTTATATTTTTTCAACTTTCAATGCAAATAAAGTTTCATGAAATCCAGGAAGACATAGGCTAGCTAGAGCTGCATTTTAATCCTTTTGTCCAGTGTTACATTTCAAATGTATTCTGGGCATGTTTGCTTTAGAATGGCTTGACTTCCGGTTGATGCTAGGTGAGTTAGATGTAAATCATTCTATTTTCTACTTATATCCCTAGAAACATAGCGTAACATGGCAAAAGAGCTGTTCCTAACATGTCCCCTTCCAAGCTAGAAGGAAATATTTTGATAGCATCATCCACGCTTATGTGCAGTCTGAGATTTCTCTTGTCAGTGGGTTCTTGCTCTTCTCAGCGAGAAAAATAGGAAGATGCACCACAGTTTTTGCACATTTGAAGGCAATGATGGACTTTGTGGTGATTTAAATGGCTATATATCAAACCAAGATTGGTGTCTTGGAATGAGGTGTCGTGAGATGGAGTTGTTTGTTGTGTTGAGAAGTTTAACCAAGTTTAAACTCTAAACCAAGAGCAGAACGGATAGGTTAGCCAGATATTTTCCCTACGAGGAACTTTGAATGAAATAGCTGGGTTTGGGGATTCCCAAGGAAAGCATTGACATGATTCAGCATAGAAACAGTTAATCTCACCTTAAACTGTGAATTAAAAACTGAAGAGAGAAACTAAAAGAAGCAGAATTAAGTAAAAATGTGATGGTGGCTGGAATTATGGTTTTAGGTGGGAAAGCTTTTTCAGAAGGATGTGGACAAGTCCTAACGGAATGGCAAATATATGCAGTTCTCACTTGCCATCTTTTGTTACTTAAGAAGATCTAATAAAGTAGTAATAAAAATATTGATGGTTTAGGATATTTTGTGGTGTATTATGGAGCTACTCATCCTCATGGGGCTGTGTTCTAGCAAATGTGTGGTGCAAATTGAAACTCAGAGCAGGGAAAGAATGGCAGAATCCTAGCAGAAAGGTCAACCAGTCTCTAACAGGCTATAAATAAGAGTTAAATCCACGATTCTGACTTTTGAATCAATTAATGTTCACAGAAATATTTCTACAGATACTGGCACTCACATTCATATTGCCTGACATGTTTTAAGCACTGCAATGTAAGGGACACAGGCACCAGTGAAATCAGGGTGCACGTGTTAGCTCGTGAGACTTGAGATTAGGGAGGTGGATATATTAAAGAACCTTCCAACTCTCAGCTCTGCCTGTTAATAAAATACCCGAGCGGAAAGGCCAGCTGTCATGGAAGAGTCCACATCTGTGCTGATAAACGGTCTTAGCCTTCACACCAAGGTGGCTGCACACAAAGCACTTGCTCTAACTCCCAAAGCGTGCCAAGGAGTGTTACCACAGCCTACTAATACAGACGTTCATCTTCCTAGTACTGTTTGTTTACAACATCTTTCTGTGATCCCAATCTCTCATTCCAGTACGACTGTTGACCATGCTGAATGCTGAGGTCAAATCCTGTCTCATTTTGTACGCCTATCTGGCTACTTTTAAATAGAGTTACACCAGGATTTATTGCCTTGCCGCAGGGGTAGTTTTCAGGGAAATGTGTTGTGTTACTGTGTGACAATGCCATTTTAAATAGTATTGACTTTTATTCAATTATGCTTACTTTTTTCCCTCCAACAGCAATGAATTTAAGGGTGGAGGGGATCCCTGTGAGAGAATCATTAACATTTATAACTTACAGAGGCAAAATAGAAAGGGACAAAATGAGACTTATGAAACTGATTCAAGAAACTCTTTTCCTGTGGCTTCCCTGCTTATTTCCTTTTCCTATGTTAGGACTTCAGTAGTAGTAGTAATTGCTTAATTTGATCAAGTTAAATTCTCTGCATATTTGATTTGGAATAATTAAATATTACTACCCATTTTTTTCCTGAAAAGTACCAGTAATTTAGGAATCTTCTGGCCACTGGTAGATTTTGTAACAGCCAAGTGATTCTTTGGATGCAAGGAACGTTTCTGACCTGGCTCTGCAATTCAGAAATCACTTTGAAAGTACAAGTATCATAACAAGATGCTTAAGAGATGTGGCTGAAAACACGCTGATAGCCTGCTATAAATATTCATGGATACTGAAAATTCAACCCCCAGATTTAGCTTCTGAGGTAAATACTAAAGGTAGATTTTATACGGAGTCATCATAATGAATTCCTGTTTGTTTACCTGCCGAGTGTTGGATTACATCAGAATAAATACATGGTAACTCCAGGAAAGGTGAAAGAGTGGGGTGATTTCAGGTGCACCCCGATGCACCTTGGAACAGAATTAGGGGCCCCAGGGCCTAGTTTGAACTGGTACAAAGCGGGATGTGTTGAGAACTGGCTTGCAGAGGCTTAGACTGCCTGAAGCCCTTCTGTGACCTATTGAACCAGTGGAAGAGAAAATTCCCACTGTAATTCTGCCTTCTACATCACTGCCTTTGTCCTCATCTTGTCTGCGGTCTGAGTTTTTAGATTCTGTGAAGTGCAAAGTGATGCGTGCCTGATAATACGCCTGTGGAAACATGGTGTGCAGCACCAGAGGGTTTGAGTGCATCCACTGGGCAGTGGTGCATACATCAGAGAAAGGGAAGGCTAAGAACTTAAGGCTGATTGGTTACTCTGCCTCCCCTGTGCTCTCTGATGACGGGCAGCTCTGCTGTAGCAATAAGAAGAAATAAAATGGTCTGGACTTGTTGCCCTAAGTATGAGAGGTGCTGTTGGTTACCTGTTCAGCTGTAGGCAGCCAGACCTTCGCCTGGCTAGACACCAAGAGAGTCACAGCCTGGGCACCAAACAGCCTAGGAAAATTTCTGATTTTTTGTGTGTCTTTTCAGGACACAGTTGTCACTTCAGCTCTCATCAGCTGTCTCAAGATGCTTTTTACTCCCCAGGTCTCAGCAGTGTGATCCTTGGAGAATGAGGTGTTTGTCTGCTGGAGAGAAATAGTAGGCTGTGCTGTTAGATGACTTCAGCATATAACTGTGCCAGGCACGGTAACAAAGAAAAGATGAAGTGCTTTATACATTGTGTCTCCTCTAGCAAAATCTTTCTTTCTGTGTCCACTTTCCATGATAAAACTGAACTAGAAAGATGTAAAATAGCAAAACTGCATTCCAGGCTTCTTCAACTCCATGAATTTCAGATTGGAAAAGCAGGAGCACAACTCCTCTTAATCATGCTGAATGCTGCTCAGCCTGTTGGTTTCTGTCCCATGTAGGAGTGAAGTCCCCCTGCTTCCCACTGGGGATGAGAAGATAATAGTGCTAAGTGCAGGTGGAATGCTCTGCGGAGTGAGCTGGGAGACCACACTATGGTCAGCAGAGCAGGGGTGGACATGACATCTCCCAGAGAAATCATAAAGGCATTTACAGGGCAAAGTCTAAAGAGCACGAGATGGAGACTGTTCCCTGTGACATTTGTCAGCTACTCAGCAGAGACCCACCCTTGAGAGCAGCACTCGTACCTTAGGACCTTTGCCCTTATTTTAGGGCAAGAGGCAGGATGGGAAAAGGAAAAAAGCCTACCTGCAAAGGAAAAGGTATAGGTATGGGGAAGAGTAAAGATTGTTGCTGGAGAAGGAGAACAGAATTAGAGCTCCTTATTAGGGAAAGACATGAAATGTGTCAGTCACCCCGTGAAGATGCAGAGTGTCCAGCTGCAAAGTGTACTTCAGTAGGGTGCTCTCCAAGAGAACCTTGGTTTATCTCACCAAACTCGAGAAATATTAATAGACTAGATGAGAGCAGACAGCCTGCCCTGCCACAGAGGTGTACTGATGGGTCTTGGGAACACTTGATGAATTGAGTCATTCTGCTTAGATGCCTGAAGTAGGAGTTTAGGCCATCCAGTCAGTGGAGCTGGAGTGATCTGTGTGGTTTGAGGAACCCACCTCTGCTGCTAAATGATAAGCCATTCTCCTGTAAAAACTGATAAAACATTTTCCTGTAAGTGGATCACAATTAGCAGCACTGCCTCTGCCTTAAGGGTGCATTCCCCATCCTGAGGATATTCTCCTCTCTTCCTCCGAAGGATGCTTTCAGGTCCTAGACCTCACTTGAGCACATAGGAAGATGAGCCCAGGATGCATGGGGAGACTGAAAAGGGACCAAAAATGAACCAGCTGGTTCGCGTGGTGAAAAGGAGAGACAGGAGAAACAGGAAGCCTTAATGAAGGTGGTGAAATTAGGACTGGAAGACAGAAATAAAATGGAAGAGAATAGGTTGTGGGGGTCTAATGCTTCACAGAGTGGGGGTCTAATGCTTCACACTGATAAGCTGTTCCCCTCCCTGCCCCCTCTTTTTCTTTATAGATTTGTTGGTTGTGATTACAAGTGAAAATGGACAATCCTGATCTGAATCCCTCTTCCCAGACCAGAAAGTCTAGACTTTACACCCTCCATGTAAGTTAGGTGTGTGAGGATAAACAGGGTGAATTTTCCCTGCAGACTGTATAAAGGTGTAAGTAGTATAACTGTATGATAGTATACTGTATCTATATACAGGTGTAAATAGCAGCACTTGTAAGATCTTACCTTAGTTACATTGCCACCCCACCCCTCCAGTTTCCCCTCCTGAAGAGCTTTGGCTGAACGCTTCCATACGAGAGGCGTTTTTTGCACAAATCCAGCAGGATGGTTCCCGTGACATCCTAAGTGTGAAACGCTGTCTTCAGGCCTTACCCTAGCGGTGGAGTCCAGCTTTCCTCAGGTAGCTGTGGGCATGTCGGTATCTCCAGCACACCGATGCAGAGAGATAGTAACAGGCAGCGTCACCATCCTGTCGTCCCTCCATGGCGTGGAGTTTTCCTTGTGGAAATCTGGAAGGACCTAGGCTGCAATATGCAGGGATGGTTGGTGGTGGGGGAAAGGAAAATTTCCAAATTTCCCATACATCACTGTCCCGTCCTGTGCCAACCACATGTCATTATTTACCATGTAAATAAATGGTAGATATCCAAGTGAAACCACAAGTCTCCTGCAACATTTGTGCTGTCACGCTAATTATTATTCATCACCACTCTATCACCACCTCGAATCAGCTGCAGTGTCCCTGGTATCACTTCCATTTCTCTTCATATCAGGTATGTGACATGGTACTGACAACCAGCTGCAACATGCTTATTTTGGGCTGCTTACAATTTCTGGCAGTTAGACCAGATTAATACTGCAGTGGCACCATCTCACTGTGCTGTCAGAGAAACTAAAGGGGTTTTCTTGTTTGTTTGTTGTTGTTGTTGTTTTTTGTTTGTTTGTTTTTGAGTACTGAGTAATTTGAACATGACCTTGACAGTAAATTCAGATACTGTAATCTAGAATTTATGCTGTTACCTGCCACGTGTGTAGGACTGTTACCATTTACTCAAAAAACTGTTTTGTTTCAGTCAAATGGCCTTGCCAAAGAATTACTAGCATATGGAAAATGCACAGCATTTTACCGGTTTGGAGGTGTGCAGGAAAATTAAATCCTCTCTTGCAAAACACCTCTCGCTTGTGTCTAGAAGAGAGAATGTGCTGAACTGGTTCCAGGAGCAACGCTTGGTGCTTAGGTGCTCTTGATCTCAGGCCTTGATCTCATTGTTTAAACATGCAGGATGTTTGCAAAGCATCCTTTCTCATAGATGAGTATGATGAGTTTTGCCAAGGTGCAATGAAATGGTTTGAACTCCTGTGTGGCAGCTGAATTGCTGATTAGATCAGTATTCAGCAGTCTCTGATCTTAGTTCCTGGCTCTGATCACTAGATGACTTAATTTACTAATTTGTTAGTGTGCACAGAATAATTTATAAATAACGTGCTGAACAAGTTTTTGTTTGCTACAAATAATATTAATTAGCTAACAGTTTTGCCAGGATAAAAAGTTCAGGACAGCATGCGTTCATCCTAGTACTCACATCTCCTGACAAACAGCAGAGAGACAGATTGAGCCATCAGGGGACTGCGGATGGCAAATATTCCTCAGGGTGGCTTGGCTGCCCTGGCTTTGACTGTGGGGCTTACGTGTTTCTTGTTGGGTTTCACAGCCCTAGCACTCTTTGTAGAAAGTTATACAAAAGGCAGAAGCTCAAAGGGAGCAAGCAGTCTGATGTCCCAGCTCCAGTGGCTGGATGGGAAAGGATGCAAGGAAGGGTGAACCTAACCAAGTGAAACTCTGGGTAGCACAGATAAAAACACGCTCTTCCATGGATTCAAAAATCCTTCTGCCCTGCTTTTTGTTAAGCTAGGGAATCGTGTTTTATGTAGGATAGTCCAAATCAAGATGGGATGGTACACCATGAGGGGCTAGGTTACTGTAATAGCTCTTAGTTCCCAGAAGAGATGGAGCTTTATCCCACCCCTCCCAGCTCTAGGCTGCACGCTTCCCTGTGCCTCATGCCAGCTGGCATTCACTTTTCTGGCAGTGAGCTTTGCATTTCGTCACTGTGCTCTTTTAACCCCATAGTGGGCCAATTTACTGTCAGACCTTGCCCAAGGGAAGGTGTGGGGACATGTGGCTGGGAATGGGACTGGTCCTTTCCATAAATAGTGAGCTGTCACATCCCCTCAGCCAGCCCATGCAACCCACTCCCATTCCCTGGGCATGTTCACTGGCTGGAACTGTTCAAGGCTGAGGTCAGGCATTCATTTCCAGCCCCTTCCCACAGGTGTTTCTGTCCAGGTGAGCTTCTGCTCTTCGTAATCTGATCCGCAACTGAGGTTCTGCGTTTGAGCACAGCCAGCATTAAACTAGCTGGTTTTACTTGTAGCAGAGAACAAATAACTCTCACAATTCCTTTTATCAGTACAGCAGTCATGGTGGGAACCTGGTGTAAATGGCCATGAGCAACTGAAAAGGATGGGTAGAATATATTTTCAGTCATCTCTGACTTCACCAGCAGTGCAGGCTTTTAATTCAAGGATGAGATTTAAAAATTTTGTGGTAGAATAATGACATCTGGGAACACTTTTAAATTTCTTGTGTTGTATTTCCTAGCTGGCCTGTGGAAATGCACCAAAAATATTTATTATAATATTAAGCACAAAATAGGTGCCTATGTGCAGAGTTATATATTCATGTTGTGAGATTAAGACTATCGGTTCACACCTGTATTAACCAGCCAGACTTCCTGCTCATTCTCTGTAGGGTGGATGGAGTAACACATGCAAGGTGAAATTTGTGGTTGGGACTGTTTTTCGTCTTACACTGGAAAAATATAAATGAGTACTCTTACATCAGTCTATATTTTTATTATGTTGGCTGCCTTCTGCTGTCTGCTTGCTTACCTGTACTCTCGCGGATACCTTTCCTGACAGGAAACTCTATCATGCTTTCTAGTGAGAGAGAGAAAAAAAAATCATATAACGGAAATTATATGAAATTAATTCATATTCCAACAACACAAACTAACACAATTCCATTAACACAAATTCCATAATGGAATCCATTCTGGCTGCTCATGACCAGGTGATGTTAAAGAGCCTCAGCCCCTGTCTGTTGCTGAACATCCCAGCTAATGTCCTGGGTAGATGTTGATGTCATGGCTGTCCCTGGAACTAGAGAAGCCAGGAACAGAGAAATACAAAACCGAGGAGCTGAGGTCTTCAAGTGCTCTACTGATGGCTCTAGCTCTGGAAGGGGAAGACTTCCAGAAATGGAACCAAGACTTCATTTCAGTGTATGCCTTCAAGACTGAAGGAACAGCAGTATTATTTTCACAAGGCGTTGAAGGGTATGACTGATTTTTTTTATTTTTATTTTTTGTCTTCAGCAAGTGTTGGCAGACAGATCTGTTTTAAGGTTTCCCAGAGACTTAAGGGAAATTGTAGGAAACAGTCTGGGTTCTCAATGCTTTAAAGCTCTGAAGAAGGTACAAGGCTTGACTACAGCGCCCTTACCACTATTGGCACTTTGCCCAGTTGTGAGTCTAGGTTGGTGCTAGTCAGTAATAAATTCATGTATTTCATGTTTCACACTGTCAGCCACAATCATCCCACACCAAAAAAGTCATGTAAAATCATGAACTATCAAACAGCTTGGAATTTTCCTCTCCTCTTCCAGGTCTGGCCAATTTTTCTGCGAGTGTAAAATGTAAAAAAACACTGTTTTATTTTTGAATGAAAGATACTGTTCCCACCTGATACTGCAGTCTATAAGCTGAGGCTTAAAATCACCCAACCCTCAAGATCTGAGACAAACATCATAAACATCTGGTAGTACAGTTTGACAAAATACAAAATAACTGCTAATTTCTACATCTCATGAGTTGTGTCAGGACTTTTGCCATGTACACCTCACACCACCAGTACAGCTGCCTGGACAGGAGGCAGTGTTTATATCCCACTGGCAGGTTAAATGGGGGAATGGGATAAATCTGAGCGCTCAGTTTGAAGTGCTGCATGCAGTTAGGAAATTCTTAGTTTAGGTTCTTGAAAAATAACTTTCCATAAAGTGATACGGTGCTGCAGGGTCTGTATCTTTTTTGGTGAGTGGGGAAAAGAGGAAGCATCTTCCTAGACTCAAACAAATTTTCTCGATCTATTGCCTGTTAATATATAGGTGAGTGTGATTTCTAGTGCTGCTACACTGGCATATGCTGGAGAAAGTTCTAAAATAGTTTATTCTATCTGCATCTCTGGAACATATGGAGTAAAAGAGCAACCTTTCAGAAGTAGATGTATTACAGAACTTCATGTGGGGCTTTTAAAAATCAGTGAATCGTTTCTAAATGCTTGATTTTTGCAGATACCAGTGAGATAATATAAGAGATATTCGGACATAGTCTTGCTGTGTGGCTCAGATTAGTTCAGACATGGCCTTTCTTTAAGGAAGATAATGAAATCCTCATATGGAGATTTATTTGTTCATTTTTATTTTCTGCCCTTCAGATTGAAATGATTCTTTTGTGTGGAGTATTTGAAAGCCTGTTACAGTATAGAAGTCTAGGTCCAATTTGAATTCCTTTCCAAGAGGAAAGAGTTTATACTTGGCTATCACAATCTTGTTCTTGCAAAAAATGTCTGCCTAAAAAGATGTTATTTTATATGTTGAAAGTGGGCAGGTATTCAGTTTTTGTGTAGTACAAGGTTGTCTGGCTGAGTTTGGAAGCTGAGTTTGCCCCTTCTGCCCAATTTCCCCTTCTACCCATGTAGTATTGGTTGTTTTAACAGACAGGTAGACAGGAATCTGCTTGATTTGTTGAGAGAAAGGAAGATATTAGGGCGTAAAAGTATGAGTAGAGAAGTAAAAAATCTCTTCCCACTTAGTTGATGTTATTTGCAAAGTCTTGGGGAAAATACTGCACCATGTGATTTGGAGAGGGACAAGTAAGGCCATGGAGGTATTAGAAAGCTTAAAGTTAGTTAAAAAGCTTAAACTGATTGAAAATCCTGGAAAATAAACTGAGGAAACAGCAAACACTAGTGTTGGATCATATAAGAGTTTTTATGCAGAAATCTGTGATCTGACCTATTTTATCGGAGAGCTTGCGATAAACTAGCCCTTCCCCATTGTAATCGATGATCTTCAAGCTGTGGAAGGAATTGCCATAGAAAGAGACGCTGTCTTGAAAAGCTTCATGAATATCTCCCGCCAAACCTATCCGTACAAATTCCTTTTATCTGTGTTGTCCTTCTCCTTATATGTGCGCATCGCCAATTTAGAAAATGGGGGGTTTTGGAGCTGAGTGATGTGAATTAGTTCTGGATTTTACTGGTATCTGTATTAATTTTCTGTCTGTATTATTTTTCTGTTGCTAGTCAGTGTATCTTTCTTACCCATTCCTTTAAAAAATAATAAAAAAAATATTCTCTGATATGCAAAAGAATTATATTTTTAACTTTCTGTAAACCCTCCCTAAGCTAGGTGTGTTAAATATGAAGGATAAAGCACATCTTACAGAATTACAATGTGTCTCTTTTTTTTCTTTCTTTGGTTGACCAGGAATTTCTCCCCTTGAAGATAAAATCAGAACTTGTATCTAATCTGAAGATACCTGGCGTTCTTCAATCATGGGTTTGAAGTTGTGTTTTTTTTTTTTTTTCTTTCATTTTTCTCATCAGATGTGAGAATGTTTTTTGAAGTTCCAAAGCAAATAAATGGGTTGATAAAAATTAGAAAGTGTATGGTTGGGTGCTGAGTCTTTCCTGTGCATAATTCTAACTCCAAAATAATCTTTGTGTGCCTGCTCACATTAGCTGCTTAGTTTTGTTGTTTTTTAAAGCCATTCTACAGTTGTTGTTGTGTTTTGGAAATGTGAGTTATTTAGAAGAAAACCTTGAAATCAAATAATGTATCATCCCTACCACTAAGTTAGTTATTTAACCAGTCTGGGGAAGAAGTGAGACTCTTCTACTAAAAACGTTCAGGCAATATTATTTAACAGCTCCAGTAAGGCTACTGTTGTGGAGTGAGTGACCAGGAAATAAAAATATGATTGCGCCTCTCCTGAAATATATCCTAGTTTTTCAAAAAGAAAATTCTAGTGAAAAAACTGGTGCAGAATTAATGTTATTTCTAAAACAACATGGAGCCGTGGAGCTTGAAACTTTTCTGGTTGCAAGAACATGCGTGTTCTAAAAGACAGTCTCATCTGAACCAAAAAGCAAATTGTCCATCTCATTAATCCCATCTTGATCTGCTCACGTTCTGCTCTTTACATGTATATAAGTGTGTAGCTAAAAAATTGTTCCATGTGTGATGCCAGTATTCATCTGAAGGAACAGGAGTTCATCTAGAAAAAGCAGTCAGCTTTGAAATGTTTTTGATCCTTCAGACTCAGAAAGCAGGTAATAGAGATTAAATTGTGGCAATGCACAATCATGCTAAAGAGAGTAGGGATGCAAGCTAGCTCTACTTTTTCTTGACACTAGGCATTTGTGTTTCTGAACACCAAAACTACAAGCAGTGAAATATATGTGGAGATAAAGAGGACACTTTTAGATATGGTATTGGGTGAGAAACCCAATTTAAATGTTATGAAAGATTAATATATAATAAAGTAGTTCTGCAGGACTTGGGTTTCTGTTAAGTCAGAAACAGACGTGGTCTGTCACGTTGGAAGTACTGGAGGACTTTGAATGAAATACCTGTATTGTTCTTTCCAAAACCTACATTTGCTAAGAAAGAGACAACAGAATTTAATCACAAGCTGGTAAGTTTGCTTTGTGTATGCCTAGGGTACTGTTCGTAAAAAATATTTTGCTAATATACTGAACTGGGAGAAAATAAGATGCAGCTGTTGTGACATTACAGCAGTTTTGAAAGAGCTGAAATGAAGCCAAGAGTTACCTGCTGTAACCCAGGAGATGAAATCCTCTCTCCCCCTTTGAAAGGAAATCTATTTGTCCAAATTGGAAGTGAGGCAAAATGCCAGCAGCACACATCAGGTGGTGAGAGTCACCAGAACAAAAAACAAACAAACAAACAAACAAACGAAAACAGACCTATAAATTGTGAAATAATGCTTTCCCTCCATTCCTAAGTCTGAAGTGTATCCTCAAGCCTCCCAGTTCCAAGCCTACTAGCAGAGTCTGTGGCATGAAGATACAGTTAGAGAGTGCGTAAACAACTGGGCGTGCTCAAGTCCAAGGAATGAAAAGGGGATGCATTCAAGGGTGACAAGGCAGTTGGTGAAATTGTTTAGGTTGCTGTCTGTCATCTTTAAGAGGTCATGATAATCAGGAAAGGTTACTGAGGCTTTTGAGTTCCTTTTATTTAGCTGGGATGTTTCCATCTGCAAGTATGAGCCTGGTGCCACTTGTTTTTACACCATGGAACACTTCTGAGAAGACTCAGGCTTCACCTTCTCTACATCCTCCCAGTAGGCAGCTATAGTCAGCCATCAGGTCCACCCCCAAGCCTTCTCTCCTTAATGCTGACCAAGGGAGTTCTCTCAGCCTGCCCTTGCCTCCTGCATGCCCCAGGCCATCGCTATTTTGAATGCCTTGTGCTGGATGCACACTGCACACATTGGTATCGTTCTTTTACCGGGTGAGACCAGGAGGGGATGCAGGAGTCCAGATGCAGTTGCAAAAGTGCCAAATAAAACATGATAGTATTTGTGCTTTTTTGTTGTTGTTTGTTTGTTTTCTTTATTATTAGTAGTATTATCATTGCTATTTATTGCCCAGTCTCGGGAAGAACTAATGAAGTATCTTGTATGGCTCAATGCATTCCAGCACTTCTTCCAGGTAGACCTGAAGTCTTCTGCTTCTTCAGAGGAGCATCTGTCTTCCTAACTGTTTTGACTGATCTGCCATGGAGCGTGTGGGTTTCTCTTCAACCACCCGTTGGGTAGACTTCTCATCCTCAGACTGAGGCACCCCCAGGCTCCATGACCCGAGGCCCACGTTGGCCCTCTGAGGAGGGGCTAATGATGCCCCAGTGCAGCAGCCCAAAGAAAGCCAAGTCCACTCTCGCCCACTTGTTTGGACTCTGTGCAGAAGAGATGCCACCTCTTGACAAGGATGGGGGATAAGAAAGAACACCATCCTGAAAGTGAGCCTGCAAGATCTTCTAGCAACCAACAACAGAACTGTTGATTGCTAGGAGATCTCACAGATCTGCAAGATGTCCATGGATGGCCTCTCCCAGCCACTTTTGGGGATGGAGGCTGTGCTGTGGATACAGAGCAGTTCAGGTGCTCCTGCAACAGTGATGACACATCCTCAAAGAAGGGGGCCTTGGCACACTGGAGTTGTGCCAGGTCAGCTGTGTTGGAAGTGGATTCACCTCCATTGGTTCTTTTTCATCTTGAGGTGGATCCACCTCCACGGGCTCCACATCATCAGTCATGGTGCTGGCCATTACTCTTGTGTCACAAGAGCTGTTTCTCCTCCCCTTCCATGAGAAGGAATTCCCAATGGGATGTGGCTTCCCCCCTTCTGGTTCCAGGAACCCATTCTCTTCTGTCCCATGAAAAGGTGGGCAGCTGCTATTCCAGGTTCCCTTACTGCCAGCCATGCTATGCTGTCTACACAGGACCTAGAAGCTCAACAAGTGGTTGGACAGCTGCAGGAGGAGTTTCCAAGACCCAGAAAGAATCTGAGACAGATAGATGCAAATGTAATATAAGGAAACCTCTGTGCTGCCCCTGTCATGATGGGCCATATGCCTGGCCAAAGATAATAGTACTGCAAGTGGGGTTCTAAGTATTGAAAAATGCCATCGTGTGGAAGGAGGAGAAAGGTCAGGGGAGTTGAGAAACATTTTCCTGGGAATGACTATCCCTGTGCCATGTTCCTGGCCACAGAGACAGGATGTCCATTAAGCACAGACACAGTTATCCAACTCTCCTCCTGTGACTTCGGCTCAAGATCACTCCTCATCCCATGCTGGGGTCTCTGAGACACAAAATGGTAAAAAAAAATAAAAAATAAAAAAAAAATAAAAAAAAAGTTTTTGGAGGGTTAGAATGCCTCCATAAATTTCCTAACAACATGTTTGTTAGAGGGCCTAACAACATGTTTGTTAGGGGGGAGTTGGACAGGGAGGTGGCTGTTCTGACAAGAGGGCGATGGCCAGCGTCCGTGTGACCGATGGAACGCAGAGCACGGCTGTGAAGCCAGCAACAACCAAAGCGAGTCCCTGGCATGTCGTTTCACCAAAGAATGGTGTGGGACTACAGCCCGCCAATCGTCCTGCCAACAACCAGGGACACAGGCA
>NC_048894.1:89954718-90023164 GCF_011077185.1 Oxyura jamaicensis | reverse complement strand
GTCGCTCAGCAGGAGGTGAACCATTGCATTGGGCATCACTTGCTTTGTATTTCCTTTTCCTTTTCCTTTTTCCTTTTCCTTTCCTTTTCCTTTTTTTTTTTTTCATTTTTAATACTATTTTTGCTTCCTTTTCTGTCCTATTAAGCTGTCTGTATCTCAACCCACAAAATTTTACTTTTTTTCTTCTCTCCCATCCCACTGTTGGAGCTGGGGGCAATGCATTGAGTGAACAGCTTCTGAGTGCTTAGCTGCCTGCCCACCTAGACCACAACACTGCTTTTTGTTTCCCAACACTGGGCACAAAGAGTTGTTTTAATCAGAGTTCTGGCCAAGTTTGTTAAAACCATTACATGAGGTTAATATTGCTTGTCACAATGTTGATTTAGTTTCTTTAGGCGCTGTTGTGTGTGTTTTTGGAGTGGTGTTAGATAATCCTGACTTGCTGTCTATGTTCCCTGTCATGCTGTTGATGGCTTCTGTGGGCTAGTTAGCAGCTGTCATTTTCCTGTTCTGTGTAACACTGGCCTATGATCTGATAGAATGACCAGTCGTGAGACTGATGCGGCGTTTGTATTCCGCGTTGCTGTCATCTCCGTGCTTCAGGAAGCAACTTTCAGACACCATTACGAACTACGCTGTCTACCTTTTGTCCTCAGGGAGCCAATCTAGAGGGGTCATAAGGGGGGGATACTGTCCCTCACTCCTTCACCTTCCCTTTCTCCTTCCTGTTCCACGCTTGCCACAATAGCCCTGGAGAATTTTGCATATCCTTTGGATGTTCAAACCTGCGTTTTCTTGTTGCTATGTTTCCTGAATGTGTTTCAGGTTTTGTTTATGGTTAAACAACTATTTAAGAAGACTACCCAGATGTCTGCCCTGAGTCAGGATAGTTATGAGCGGCAGGGTGTGAGGGAGGATATGGGCAAGTACCTAGGACAATGGGCACCTCCAATATTTTGGAACTTCGCCCCTGGATAAGTTCAAAATCCTGGAAAAAAAAATATTTTTTTTTAAATGCCTTTTTCTTATATCCATTTATATATTATATAATGCATTTTATGCATTATATACTTTTTTAATAAATGCCTTTGCAATATTCTTCGGGAAAAAAAATATTGTTTTGGAACAAAAATTGCCTTCCTATTGAAATAAAGGTCAAGTACAATATTGCTGCTACTCTGGCTAACACGGCTGTTATGACTGATTGCATTCAGCTTTTTATGGTATCAGAAGTACTGACTACATTCCAAAAGAACAACCGAAAGAGAGCAACAAAGATGCAGCACCAGAGGAGAGGAAGCTCCTGAGTGTGACAGAAAGTAATCCACCCTCAGTTTTGTTGCCTGTTGCAGGAAGGTCATCATACTGCTTGAGGAAGAAGGATTTGTCATAGCCCTGCTCTCAAACCAGGAATATGCAGGAGGCAGCCACTTGTACTGTGAATCTGCTAAGTTGTGCAAGGACAAAGCGAGAGTGCAACTCCCCTCATCTCCAGATATTATGCCAATTGCTAAGTAATCTAGGGGTCGTTACTTTAGATGCCAGGCCTTATAGGCTGGATAGATGCTAGAGAGTTGGAACAAGTGTATGTGAGTGTGTGTGAGAACAGAAAAGTGCATTTTTAAAAGTGCCTTGCTGTTTGCTTGTAGAGCTGAGCAGAAGAGTAAGTTAGCCATTTGACAATCCTGTGCAAGCTTTAAAAGAGCACAGGATTACAGACACAAACTGTGACAGCATGTTAGCCATGGACACAGCTGTAGCTGTAGAAATATGTTTCTAGACAAATTATTTGCCGAGTGCTTAGTATATCAACAACACAGCTGGAGGGATTTGTGGCACAAAGAGCACAAGATGCAAAGCAACAGAAAGGGATCTTTAATTTACAGCATGAGCAGTCCTGTGGTTAATGTAAGTAGCACAATCCATTCCAGGGTGATCTAGCATTAGAGGAAAAAATAACACTGCAGAGGGCAGGCAGCCCTGAGTCTTGGCAGCAGCAAGTGCTAGAGAGAATTCATTAGCCTCTGAATTATAGCTGGATTTGGGTTTGCAGGTTTTCTTGGACTAGGCAGGACTTAACAGATGCTTGGCTTAAAGGAGCTGTCAAGTGTGCTAGCCCTAGGAGGGAGAATCCACCAGAGGCTAGGATGCTGTTTTGTCAAACTGTCTTTATCCTTATGATCTCTGCCTCTGCTGTTCCCCCCACACCCTCCCTATTGTACCGGTGGGGCTGAGGAGGGAGCTGGGGTCACCCCGCTGCAGGCCAAGCTGTCGGGGCACTGTCCCCTGGGCTCTGAGCTGGGTGGGCAGAGATGGGTACAGGTGACAGGCTCCAATGGCACTCTCAAAATGTCCAGGACAAGCCAGATTGTGGGCCTGCATGGGGTGCAGGAGCGTGGGCTGTGGTGTGGGCCCAAGCTCTGTCCAGGAGAACAGGCCTGAGGCAGGGCAGGAGGCTCTGACATGGGGCACCCTGAGCTGGGCTGGAGACCCTCCTCCATGGGCAGGGGTGGCTGGGGGTCCCAAGCGAGGTGCTTGGCCCTTTGGGCCCTGCAGGAATTGGAGGATAGGCTGGGTTTAACTGGGGCGGTCCCACAAGGCTGGGCCCCGGGGCTGGGGCTGCACAGCCTGCAGAAGAGGGGAGGTCCTGGTTCAGAGTTACCCTACCATAAAGGAGAATGAAGCCAAGGGCAAGGAAGGAAGAGGCAGTAACAGGGGTAGCAAGAGGAGGTGGCGAGACCTAGTTTCTGGCTCCCCAGTCTTTATTGATCATTGTTTGTGGTACCACAGTGCTGTGGGAGCACTGGGCTGCTAGTGGGCTCTGCAGTTATTTATCTGTTTGGGTTTCTTAGGGTCTTCACCTCTTGCTGAGCAATGGAAAGTAGAGTGTGGGAGGAGAGCCCTTTGGCACACTGAGCATGTTTTGCATTTGTGTGTAGGTCCATTGGTAACTATGTGGCAAAGTTGGGTTATTTCTTGCAGATGTAACTATTTGGGAATACGTTTTTTTATTATTATTACTTTCCTGTGGATCAAAGCCTAATTGTGTTACATTAATAGAAGCGTTCAGAGAACAGCAGGAGGCAAAATATTTTGACAGATTGGTTGGTTCACTTTTATGACTGAAGGTGTGGAAACAGTGCACTGGAAAGAAAACGTCAAAAAAAAAACACTCGTTTTTGAGACAAAGCAGTAGCTGGGTTATATGATTCTGCGACCAAAAATTGAAGCTTTTGCAGATGAAGTAGATGTGTTGTGAAAACAAAATGGGTTATCAGTATGAGCCAGAGTGACATATGCTCTGCTTTTGTATGCTTAGGGTTTATGTAATAGGCATAGGCAAAACATCATGATAATTATTGCACTCTGCTTAATAAAACAAGAAAACAAACAACAACAACAACAACAAACACTAGCTCTTAGAAAGAGGTGAATTAGTTTTCCAGAACTGAAACATTCATAATAATGTAGAAATAATGAATGTGCTTAGGATGGGAGAGATATGTTAACATTGCTACCAAAAGAGTGTTGTTACAGCTACAAGGTGAAATTATTAAATGCATTTTGTCTATCAGAAGAAACTCTGTTTCGTGATTTTGTTCTGCAGTGGTCCAGATGTATGGTAAAATCCAGGTTTTCATTTTGCATGAGGATTTGGCACTGGTATCTTGTTTGGGCAAGGTCACTTTTAATCAACAGCTTTTCCTCTCTCTGCCACCGTTAGGGAGATATCTTTTAAAGATTTTTATTCTTATCTCTGGATTCACTCTTTGTTATATGTGAGTGACTTTGCGGATGCTATGTAATCTTTCTTTTCTTGGTTTCCTTCTGTGGAGACACTGACGGTACCAAGGGTATGGTGATGGTTCAGACTGTTCTCCGCTCACCGGTAAAGAAACAGTGTTATGAATGTTGTCAAGAGCAAGCTACCTTGATAACATGCTGCTGCAGTATAATTTCTTCCTGTTGAATAAAGGTCAAACCCAACTCTTTTCTGTTGCTGTAGCTAACAGGATAGATCTGAATGATTACTAATCTTTACAGTGACCTTTTAAGAGCTTTGGTCTAGCAATCTTGTACTTGCCTTACAGCATTGAAGGTCTGAGAGTCCCCAGGTTGGATGAAAGATCCAGCAGTAACTGGCCCTAAGGATCTCTTGTGGCTTTGTAGGGAGAGGTTTTAATGCAACCATGACATCTTTCTGATAGAAGAGGAGCAGTGTGTAGCTGGGCGACATCATTTTAATAGAATAGCAGTATAGCTGCACGGAGAGATGGAATTTAGATATCAGATTGCAAGTGTAGAGCACATACTTAATCAAAAACTGCAGAAAGTGAGAGGGGGAGGGGAAGAGGTAAAGGGGATATAGAATATCTCCTAAGCTATGCACAGAGAGCCAGAACTAAAATGGTACACAGAGGGCAGGCTCTCAGCTACAGATCCATCACAGTGCTGGCACTTTTATTTTTATGGAACAACCGTTGTCTCATCACAGGATGAAAATTGCACAGCTCTCATCTTTTCAACACCGGTAGAGTTATGACTCCACTCGTCATACGGTCTAAACAAAAAATCACATCTTAGTCAGACTAAAGTAGTATTTGGTGCTGTATAATGTGGAACTGTGGATCACTTGCTTTTTCTTTAAGCCTAGGTGCTCAGTGCCCAGCAGACTCTACAGAGAAGCTCATTTATTTGTTTACCGAGATGACTGAGGGACTATTTTTTTTTTTTTTTTTTTTTTCTTTTTTGGAATGAAGACATTCTGTCTCTTGACCTATTTCTGTCTTGTTAGACAAAGGTGGATTTCCAGCACAAGTATTCAGCAAAACACTCTTTTAGCATACTACCTCTTAACACTCACAAAGAAAAAGAACTTCATTCCTGTTTCCCTGATGGCTATGTGTGGCCATCAGTATTTGTGTCACTAAATGTCCATCACTAAATCCAGAATTCTCTATTTGGGTGGTTAGCACTGTAAAAGGAAGCAGCAGCCATGACAGTCAGATGTTTTCTACTGCATGGGTTTAAATGGAGAAATGCTGAGAGAAATGTACCTAGAGCTTCAAGTGAAAGCAGTATATCTCCCTAGGGATCTTAGCGTTTTGAGTAAGTGAACCGCATGACAATGAACAGTGGAAGGCACAATAGGTCACACAAAGAAGGAGAAGAAAGAAGTTTTTAGGATCTTCTGTTATAAGGGAATTCAGATAAAAATGGGTCAGCATACCATTCAAATTCCAGCCTAAACTATGAACTTGTGGAGGATATGAGGCAAAGTCAATAGGTGTAGAAATCAAGCAGGGAGGAGGGAGTGTCTATGAATTACTGTACTGCTTTTGTGCTACTTACATGAGTCATCATATATGTAGGCCTGATTAAAGAAAATGCATCTAATAAAATCATATTGCATTGTAATGTAATAATGCAACATGTCCTGATATTGTTGCCAAGCAGATAAAGGTAGAAGATATTAGTTCCACCCTCTGAAGAGTCACATGAAAATTAGTATAGAATACCTCTGCTTGCTCAGTAGAAGCAAGATAGGACACAAATTGACTTGCCCAAGACAAGGAAGCAAAGGAGCATCACAAAGACAAAGCAAAGCAAGTTAGAAGGCTTATTATTTTCTTGTAGTTTTATTTTCCTGGAATTGGCAGGAGTTAGTGAGTGACAAGTATAGATGATCATAGCGTGGGAGACTGGACTGGAAAGGAGAAGGGAAAAAGTCCAAAAGCTATACTTCAGACACAGTGTTTTTAACTGCTTAAAGCAATTTAATTTATACATTAAGTTTTGAAAATTGACCTGGCCATTGATCGCCGTGGTGTGTTTAGGACATATTACTCTTCTTGCAGGTTCCCTTACACCTCTGCAGCCATGGCAATGTTACATGGGCTATCACATGATGCTTGTAAAGTAATGATAGTATCTGATCAAGATGCCTGATGCCAAACTCCTGTGCACTCTGTTCTGTCAGCCTAGCTCTTTGAATGGTTTTATTGCCCAACAGACATAAAAAGCACACTGTCTTCTAAATGAGTGCTAAAAGGAGAGTGTTGAGTGTGTAACTGTTCCACAACTCAATTCACTTAGGTCACCCAGCCAGCTACTTAAATTATTAATTCCTCCACTAATTTAATTCCTTTTTTTTTCCACATTCACAGAAAACCTTAATATTGCCTACAGTGTATGGAAAAGCTACCACTTAAGAACCCTTCCAATGCAATGCAGAAGAAATTGGTCAGTGAATATAAGCCGCAGCTGACCTTTTGGTAGTTAATGTCACTGGCGACATTAAAGACTTCAGTGAATATGCTGGAATAGTTCAATCTTTTGAAGTCCACAATCTGAAAACAATTCATGTATATTCTCTACAGTAAGTAGTGTCTCTCCTAGGCTTGTAATACCTGGCTTTTCTCTTAAAATATACTGTGGTTCTACAGTTCTCTGTGATCTTAGCTGTACAAAGTCATTGGCTTGACATTGCTGGCTTCCCTTAGGCGAATTAAGACCCCACTTAAACACTTTAGTCACAGTCTGGTCTAGCCCACAAAGAATTTTAACACAATTAAGTACAGACTTTCAGGCTGAATTAGAAGGCTTTGGGGGATTCCCTTCCACATTATGTCTTCAAATCTGCACCTCTTAAATTGCCGAACCTTTCAGCCAGTGACACTGGGCCATCAGCTTTATTCTTCTGGGGCTTTTTGTTTGTTTGTTTGTCCTTGATCTTGTCTCCCACTTTGCCACAAACTGCCTGGATAATGTCACTATGTAAGAAAACAGATCCCTAGTTTGGTTGGTATTCATACAGGTCTCTTGTAGTTGTGAAGCTGTTTAGACCTGAGCTTTTCCAGTACCATACACTCTCAAAGCACAATGAAGTAAGAGATCACAGGATCCTTTTTTCTCCTGTCATATGTTATGAGGATACTATGCCCGAGCACTGTGTGGAAATGTGATTGTAAGGAAGAAGTGGAATGGAAGAGAAAATATTTTCCCTTTGTTTTTCTATGTAGATTTAAAATCACCTGGGGGCATTTAATACAGATAGCAAAAGTTCTTGAAGATCCTGTTTGAAAATGAAGAGGGGAGGAGGGGAGGATTTCCATCGCTCACTTTTTTTCTGAAGCCACCTCTGGTTTTGGTTGCAGAAGGGGACAGGTGTGTAAGTGCTCAGGGAATAACTGTGCACACTCTGGAGAGGCAGAGTGGGAGATCAGCCAGAGATCCTGCCCTGTCTCCATTTGTGTGGTGACAGAGATGACTAGTGCTTACCCTCTGTGGTGCTTGGGATTGTTTTCATGTGAAGGGACAATATTCTGCTGCTACTCAGCAATGGTGCATGTGTCAGGCACTTCGCACTTTTTTATTTGATGCAAAAAAATGCTGATATAGCTTGATACAGCTGAGTTTTTGCTTACTGGAGGTGTAATCATGAAAGTCTGTTTCCAGTCCAGTCCTGCATCTGTTCTCCTGCTAGCAGCCGTTGGGTAGGCAGCACTCCTGTGCTGATACCTCGGGACAGACATTTCTTCCCATCCCTAGAAAGACTGGCCTCTGCAGAGGTCTGCTATCCAGACTTCTCTCTGCCTTTGTCACTTGAGGGAACTCCTGGCCCAGGACTGCTCAACAGTATGGACAGGAAAACAGGTCTGGGTATCTCAGTTCACCTGCCTCGCAATATGCTCTAAAGGCCAGGGAAAGATAGGAAGCTAGCCAAAGACAGCAGCTACTACTGGATGTATTAACTCATTCTGGACACACTGCCTCCTGAAGCTGCGACCCATTAGCCCCTTCACAGCAGATGGTGAGAAGCAGCTGATGTTCTGTTATTACTCTGCCTGGAAATAAGAAACTAGCTGCAATGCCTGCCTGGCTTGAGAAAGAAAGAAATAAGAAAAGCCAAAAGGGGGAGCAGAATTGTTGCAGTTTTGCTACTAGGTAACATTGAAAAATGTGTATATGAATGCTCTAACTGAGAAATGTTCTTTGGGATGCTAGCAGCTTTTGACTAAATCAGACACTTCTTTGACAGCTTCAGTGCTGTTCTTCTCTAAAGCTCAGGGGTGACACAGGACAAGTACAGCTGTGATGGCAGCAGTGAAATAGGGAATTATTCTGAGCTCAGACAGCTGCTATTGTCTGGACTCTCAAAAACATTTTTCTTTGGGAAAAAAAAAGCCACCTGCTGTACTTATAAAATGAAATTATTATCCCAGTGATCTTTCATATACTTATTTCAGTTTTTGAAGATTTTTGTGTTTATGTCTTAACATCCTTTGGTGACAATCGGATTTTTATTTTAATTCAAGGCTATGGCGGGGTGGAAATTTGGTTTCCTGAGGAGCTCTGCTTTCACTGAAGGAATAAAGTGACTGTACTGGTTTATGTGAGAGTAGTGAAGTGCAAACAACCACACTCTGGAGAGGCTTTATGAACACATTGTGGGAACTGCGGCTGCATCAGAAGACTCCTTTGTCTGACAAGAAGTAGAGGGAGTACTGTATTTGAAAACACATTTAGTTGTTGTGTAATGAGAAGTGTCTTTCCTTGATAAATACTCCAGTGAGGACATGTGCAGCTGCTACTGTTTGGTTTAATTCCCAGACTGCTCTGCCTTGTGCTGGTACAATGTCCAGAGAACTGTGGAGTGTAGGTCTGGCTTTCCAATATAACTTTCAGGCAGCCAAAGTACATTATCTAATGTAAGGTAACAGAGGAAACATTACAGGATAGTTTTAAGAGAAACAGCTATATGAGTGGCAGCTTAGCAAATGTGTATAATAATTGTAGGCAGCATACGCCCAATTTAGTTTTAGTTTTGCTGGTAGGAAAGGGAATGGCTGAAAAGTGCTGGAGGTAAGAAAGTTAAGGAATAAGAAATGAGGAAAACCTCTCCTTGGGCAGAGGTCAGAAATCATGTCACAAAACAGCTAATAAATGTATTTGTTAACAAGTAAAAGATCAAAGGTCAATTTATCTACTACTCACATTGTTACCTTATCTAGTTACTCTATGTAGACAGAGATAACTTTTTATTATGGATAAATTGAAAATAGAAAGATCCTGTTCCTCTGGTAAGGCAGTTATATCCTTACAGAGATCTGGATCCCATTCACAGATGTCTTAAAACTTTATTCCAAACTTAGTGTCTGAATTTAGAAAGTTTTCTCTTCCCTTAGCTACCTGCTAGTGTCATTCAAAGCAAAATTTTTGTTTAAAATAAGAAGTTTGTTTTATTCAATACTTTTTTTCTCACCCCAAAATCACAAATTTTGTTGATTCTATGTCCCTTTAGTAGATGAATCTCTTGCTTGCTATTTTTGTTGCATTTTTAATTTCTTGTATTTTGTGCTAAAATTTTAAGTAAAATTTTCTTACCTCTGTAACGAGAGCTATCGTTCTCTGGGGCTGATTCCGTGCACACCCCACTCATGTCCACACCTAGGGGAAAAAAGGAGCCATAATTGACACTGCAACCAAATTTGTTCTCTTCTGCCAAGGGCGATTGCACCGAACTGGATCTTTACTCGGCATTTTTCTCCCCAGCTTATACCAGTGCATATCCTTCCAGATGAAGTTAAGAGGTTCTGTCATTGCAGTCTGTAGAGGGGGTGGGAATAGAAATGTGTGTTATTGCCATGCAATAGGGTTTTGGTGAGGGCACCTTCTTGCCATTGGGGCATATTTTCCCACCCTAGGAAAGTACTAGCAGTTTGATGGTAAAGCACAGTCAGCTATGTAGTGACCCTAGCAATACTGTGTAAAGTGTGTAACATAATCTCTTGCCAGCTGGAGCTAACAGGATGAGTTAGTCTCAGACCCCATTTACTGAGTTCTTTTTTGTTAGGTACTCCGAAGAGAGGCAGAAGAATCGGTGTCTGCACGGCTTCCACTTCCCAGGTAGAGGCAGGGCCGGCTGGATTTGGAGACTCCACTCCTCCTCTGGAGCAGGCTGTGTGCTTCCACAGCAGGTCCCTCCATGTAACTAAAGCTTCCCGCTGTTGCACCTGCCTTCTCAGCAGCCTTTTATTGCTAATTACTTAGGCAGCAAGTGCTGCAGTCCTGTGGAAAAGTGTCGTGGTCCACTACTCACAGTAGGTGCTCTTCATGTGCAGCTGCACCAGCTCCACTGCAAAAATGCCTGTGTGCTGTAATCCCCTCCTTTTTTCCAAATATTTCACGTGCTCCCTGATGAGTAGTTGAACCCACTCTCCAGCAAGCAGCTCTGTATGTCTGCATTTCCCTTGCCCCCAACCCACCACTATCTCACCTTGAAGGCTGCAGCTTTTGGTGGCTCTGGTTTTAGGATGGGTGGTCTTCTGTGCATATGCAGTCATGGTCATCTGGTGTCCACCCAAGCCATGCTCTGCTCATCTTGCAGCCAAGCTTGTCAACACTGTTCAGGTCTGGCCACACCAGCCTCCGGATAGTCCTGCAAAACCATGCCCGTCCCTTGCTCTGCTCCTTTGTGTTCCAGGAGAAGGGCTTGCTAGTTTTTACACTGGGCATTTTGCTTTGCTGGGCTGCAAGGTCTGATACGCTGAGGGAACTGGAGGATCGAGGAAGAGGTGCAGAGGCACTGGTTGTGCATGGAAGGTGTGATCTGTCAGAATCAGAGCTTATAAATCTGGCAGGATCTGTGCTGGCTCCATCTGGAGCACTTGAGTCGCTATATTTCCCTGCTTCTTCTAACCCAAGGCAGGCATACATGAGCTAGCTTGGTGTGGAGATAGTGTGAATCCAGCACAGCCTGTTAACTCTCCTTCCCTGTCAAGTGGAAGGTGCTGTGCTGTTTCTAGCCAGAGCTGGTTCCAAGAGTCATGCAACCGTGTTTGTGTGGGTGCTGATTTTGGCAGCCAGCTACCTCTCAAACCAAGGCTGGTTTGCACTGGAGTCTTGGTGATTGAACAGCATCTACTGGATAGCTAGCTGTGAGTTGGGCTGAATGTCACCTCATTGTTTGTCCTTCCTGCTGGCCAGTGACTGTTAGTGATGGCATTGGGAAGATCTCTCTCTAGCTTACTGCTGATGCAAGTAGTGCTCCTCCATTTCTAGCCAAATTCTCACCTATCCTTGCACACATATTTTTATTTTCTGATTTCCCCTCTGGTTTTAAGTGCCTGCTGTAAAAGATCTCCTGCCATATCAGAGCTGGTTGCAGTTGTCAAAGACCTACCGTGTCCTAGAAAGAGAAATGTTGTCTATCCAGATAAAACTGGTGTTGGCTCTTGGGGCTACCAAGCACTCCCTTACTCAGCCCTGTGCGATAGCTCCTGGGACATTTGTGGTAATGTTCCCTTCCATTGCAGCTTTGGGTCTCTGAGCTCAGGAAGCTGATGTGCACGTTTCAAGATTCATGTTGCAGTCTCAGCCAATGACTTATGAAGAGGTGAAGTGTTAAACACAGCACGACAGGAGTGGTGGTGCAGCAGATGCTTCCTGACTTGAATGTTCTCCTCTCTAAGAGGCTGGATAGCAAGAGGACAGGACTAAGGGACCATTTAACTGCTTTGACTCTTCGTGGTTTTATTTCCTTGATGATGTGCATCATTTAAGAGGAACAGGAGTGTGACATAATGTGGTGGACTGGATTTGGGAAGAGCTTTCTTTGTGTGTAGGATGGTGTAGAAGAAACCAAAATGAGTGGTTGACACAGCAAATGTTATCAATACAAAGAGCAACCAAGAAATGAGGCCACAAAGGTTTTTCAAAGAGCTCTGAAGGTGAAGCCATGAGTCTTAACTTTGATTCATATGCACTGGGGAGTGTCAATAGGGGAGACAAAACTGGAGAAGGAAATACAGGGATATGCTTTGCTCTGTGGAAGAGGAATTGTGTCCAGCAAAAAAAATCAGAAAAAATAATATTGAAAGCAAAAAAGGGCAATGTCATAAGCAGAACTTCACACTCACGTTCACTGTTCCTTAGCTCACCGCTGCATTTTAAGGTGTTGCTGATTTAAGATTCACCCACCCATGGGAGAAAAGTTGCTTTGACTTCCCTAGAAATAATGAGTCTCTGCTTTGAGGGCTGTGCAAGAGGACACAATACCATTGTTGAATGCTCTTTCAACTGTTCTTTTAGCTCTTCATTTAGTTTGTTAATTACATCTTTTCAGTGCCTTTCCCGTTTTAGAAACACACCTGTGAAAGCTGTGCTTTTCTGCTGCATTTCAGATAATGGTCAGTGATCCTGAAAGAAAATATATTCAGGGGAAAAAGAGCAAGAGACAGTAAAAGCCGTATGTCAGGAATGTGGATTTTTATTAGCAGAATCTTTTCAGTAATTAGTCAAAACATAGCAAAGCAAAGATGTTACTTGTCCGGAACAGTGGTATCTGCTCCACTTTGTAAGAATAAAATATAATGCTAGAGTCTGTTCTTCCATCTCCTGCTTAGATATCGCCATGCTCTCTGCCATGATCTGTTTTATTCCTGCATGGCTCTGAACTGACTTGGAGTGAGTTTTATCCTGTAATGAAGACTGAAACCTGGAGATTTCTGCTCTCAGATTGTTGCCTTACGTAAGTAGTGACTGCTTGAGTGGCGAGAGACACAAAGGTAAGATCAATGGCTAGAAAGAAGCCAAAAGAGGAGACTTTAGAGGGCTTTAATCATAACATTTTTAGGAGGGGAAACCCTGCCAAGGCCAAACTAGCTACACAGCTGGTTCACTGCTGAAGAATTAGGTATTCTGAACAAGCACGTTGTCCTAGTGCTGACTGTTAGGTTGGATTCAGCCTGGCGCATCGTAGACTTAGATTGGTCTCAGAGATAAAAGCAGTTTTAAAGTTACTTTACAACAGGCATGCCAGCCTTTATCTGAGGGCGGCCGGGAGTCACAGTTTTGAATGGCATCCCCCGTGATGGCTGTAGTGGTTCTCACTTTCAGCTGTCTTTGCTGTTCTCGACAAGTTCCTGCTTGCATTAAGGGGATGGCTCATCTAGTTGTGAGCCTCACAGCTGTAAGCCTCTGCAGTTCGGGGCTCCGTGGAGGAGAACTGAAGCCCAGGTAAGGTTGTCTAAATATGCCCAGCTGTGACTTGCAGCTCAGTGACAACACAAGCAGCTTGAGGTGTTCCTCACTGGGAAATGGAAAACTGAGAGAGGTGAGAAAGAAGAGGACAGGATCCACTGCAGCTACCTTACAGCCACCCAGGTGTGATTCTGAGTCCTAATTTCTCTCTTGCTCACTTCGATCTGGTTTTTGTTTGTTGCTTGGTTTTCTTTCTGTCTTTCTTTCTTTGCAGCCCGGGCGGTGATTCCGATCCTTAGCTCCATGGCAGTAGTGCATATCTAAACTGCCTTGCCTGGAATCTGTGGCACCCAGCCCTCCCTGAGGAGGAAGGGGATATGCAGTGATGTACCATCCTGACATGTTTTTAGGCAGTGAGACACGTCGCAGATGTGAATTACAACTGTGAGTTGCTCCATCCCCCGAGATTCCTTGACAGCAGTACTCAGTGACTGGAAGCTTGCTCCACTGTGCTGGCAGATCTCAGTGCAAGCTGTGGGCACTCATTTCTTAGATCTGTCTTGCCCCTGTGCCAGAGGAGGTCTTGGTTTCTAGCAGATTTCCTGCAGGCAAGGGAGCTGCTGCCTTGCCACAAGTAAATAAAAGTCAGTGCCAGCTCTGATTGATTCATCCTGACTATGTTCATGGTGGTGAGTTGGAAATGGGCTTAAGCTAAGAGCATTTATCTCTGCTTTTCACTGGGAGACGATTTTACTGGGACTAATATTATAAGTCCTTATTACCATTATTAGATTGTCATTACAATATGAAATTTGTCCCATTACACACAAAAAAACATACTTTAGTGGAGACACATTGAGAGAAAAACATTGGTTATCTCAGCAATTCACCCTCTACAGTCCATCACTCCATTTTCACTGGCTAAAGTAGATGTTTGATGGTGGACAATTTGTCACACGGCTTTCAGCTTTGCAAAATTCCCAGTATAACTGCTGTCAGTGTCAGTGGTCACTATGGACCCGTTAAGAAACCAAAGTTTTCCAGAATACAGAGCTTCTGAGAGTACTTTATGTGCTTATGCGTGTCTATGGATAATGTATAAATTCTCCAGCTATTGTAAGCACATAGCTCTTACGTTCACCTACAGGAAGCCTTGTGAGAACTGTTTAAATAAATCTCAGTTCGGCAAGTGCAGAATTTTGATACTAATAACAATTTCTGTCGCCATTGTGAACAGAAGAAGAACTTGGCAGAATTCCTTGCTAGAGGCATTCTCGGGTCGTATCTCTTCATGTGGACTGAGTGCATCATTAGATTCATGTGTTTTTGGCACCAGCACGGGGATCCTTGGTGTCTTAAGCCAGGCTTAACGTGCATCCTCCGCAACTGTTTTCAATATTGGCCTCATCAGTTTATTAGTTGCATTCCTACAGCGTTCCTTATGCTTTCTAAAGTGATAATTTTTAGCTCGGTACTCCCTGACAGTTATTGATGGCAGATTTTTAGAGTCCATAAGCCTATTTATTGGCTGTCACGTTCCTCTTCTTCAATCTCCCTCTCAGCTGTCACGTTCCTCTTCCTCAGTCTCCCTCTTAGTTTGACCTATTATTTATTTATTTATTTCTCTATTTGAATACATAAATGATGAATTAGAGCTAACTGAGGAGTAGCCAGAAAAGGTCTGGGGAATGTTTTTGGGGATTATGTTGCTTTGTTCATGTAAGAGTTATTTTCAATATAGCTGCCTTTTTTTAGCTGATGCATCTGTTTCTGGGTGAATTATTCTCTTTAGTATGGGGAGAAAATGCAAAGCATAGGGAGAAAAAACATATAAAATCTATTTCTCACTTTTTAAATGTGCCATAGGATTAATCTGTATTTGCCTAGTTGTAATACCTGCTATTTGTGGGAACCTGTGAGCCTCAAATTAGGTGTGATGGGTTCTTCTTGCTCAAGAATTACAGCAGATTTTAACATTAAGCATTTCAAAGAATAAAACAAAGACATGAAGTGCAAATAAGATTGATTACAAGTTCACAATACTTTCTGTGTTAATGCCAAATAGCTTGAAGATTAAACTTGAGACTGTCAACTCAATCCTTCATTACCTCCCTTTTCATTTTGTCAGTTATGTGTAATGCAGGTGGTTGTAAATTGCTGCCACTAGGGTAACTGCATGGGGAGTATTCATCTGGGCAATTTCTGCCCTGTATGAAGTTCCTGGAAATAATGGTGTGTGCTGCGGGGTCTTAAGGACCTGGGCATAGTGCACTGTATCTAACTCCTGCAGAAAACAAGGGGTTTCAGATTTTCCCTTATGTTTTTTTTTGTGCTATTCCAGACAATTTTGGTCTGTAAAAGGGCCTCTGGACTGAGAAGTGAACTGCACTTGCCAGAAGAAAACAAAAATGCAAGCTTTATATATATATAAAGTCAAATGTGAGCTATTCTCTCCCCCCACAACTTTTGATAGAGATATATGTACTTTTTTGGACACCCATTTTGGGGCTGGAATTTTAAGGTTGTGGAGAGGGAAGTTGTTTTTTTTTGTTTGTTTGTTTGTTTGTTTTGTTTTGTTTTGTTTTGGTAACTTTCTGTTCTAGAGGAGATTTCCATGAACAGCAAACAAAAGCTGGACAAGCTAGTGGACTGAGACTGTGTTTTGCTTGCTTGATCTTACTGTTTGTTTTTCCTCTTTAGTCCATTCTCTTTATATTACTCCCTACAGTACGTCCCCTGGGCTCTGTTCTTTACAGCAATTGTATGGTTTTAGGAACTGTTACACTATATTTCCCCACGGTACCCAGTGCTTCACAATTTGGCTCAATGCTTTGAACTCTGGTCCTTTCTCCTGCAGAAATGGATGGAGACTGTGCTGGCACACCTAAATCCCACGTGTTTACTGCTGATCCAGTTTTGGGGTGGGGGGCTTACGCCCTTTTCTTACCAGTTTTTATCAGGGAGGAGAACACTGGGATGGGAACTAGTCAGCAGATTCTCATAGCAGCTTAAATTTCTGAGGCCATGTGAAGCTGTCAGCACAGAGACTTGCAATGAATCCCAACACACCTCTGAGGATAGGCGGCTAAAAGGGCTTGAAAGAATAGAAAAAGCACTTGAACTTGCCAAAGGGAAAAGAGACAGAAAATGAATGGCAGCAGGGGAGTTGGAGAAGTCAGCTCCAGGTCGGGGTGAGCAGTGAGCCCGGATGGAGTGCAGCAGAGATGGGCTTAGGGGAAAGGGCACTGGCAACTTAACAGCTAGCACTGGGGTCTGCTAACAGTGTACATGAGTGGTGACCTGGAATAAAGGTCACCATACAACAGTTGGCACGCACTCTTAGAGTGAATGTTGAAGTGCTGGTAGATTTTAAATAGGTGAGAATTTCCCTTTTCTGACTCGAGTACAGCTACAGTGGGAGGAAGTGTGTGTCTGGAAACCTGATTCCCCTTCCAGTTTCAAAAAACAGCTGTATAGGAAAGGGAGAAATGGCCGATGGATTAAAATTTCAAATCTATTTATCAACATTCGCTTAACCAACAACTTCTGCATAGGAACCTGAAGGAAACAAGCATTTAAATCCATTATCTTGTTCTGCCACTCTTTTTTCCTCTTCTTAAAAAAAGAGAGCTCTACTGTTTTTAGATACTTTCACCAATTATTTCAAAGCTTTAGATTTGAAGCCTTTCCTGTGAGTTGGAAACAGATCTGGAATACCTGTTCCACAGTTGCTGCTTTTGCCTGCTGAAATATGTATAAAGTCACCTGACATTTCCCCAAATCTTCATTGGCATTATAAGCCCTAGGATACTGGTTATGTGGAATGTATCTTGGGCAAGGGCAACCATTACCCTCAGATCTTGATTTTGGGATGCTTCGGTCAGCTGCTTCATCCTCCTGCCTTATTCTTCTTCTGAGGAGGTCTACCTCATAACATCAATCAATTAAGGTCATTCAGCAAAACAGCTTTTCACCTCTTTTCAACCTTTTGAGCAAGTTCCTTTCTGCCATTTTGCCTCTTTCCTCTTCTTTCTTTTTTAGATACAATATACCACCTTTGTCCTTTTGATTTGAATCCAATCGCTTATCCCATGAAGCCCCACAGTCACACCTTTGATTGTGTGCAGAATTATTAAGTTTTCCTCGGTTGTTCACATTTCTGGTACTTGGTGCATTCTTTAAAGGCTTTCATCAAGCTATCTAGTTATTCGCCTGCATATTTCCTTCCCCTTATTGTAATTTATCTTCCCTCTCATTTCTCCTCTGATTTCAGTGTTTTATCAAGATTAAAAGTATTTATCCTTTTAACTCCTGTGTAACTTTTTGTTCTTGGCTACCAACAGGTATTCAAGTTAATTTTTTTGCTAACCATAGAGGAAATTAATGCAGCTAATCAAAAAGAGAGTTCCTGTAAGGGTTAACATTTTACTGGGAAAGGAATGGGGTGAGAGTTATACAAATATATTTCTGGCATAAATGTCTTAAGATAGAGGGGAACTTGCCAGGGAAAGACGTATACATATTAATGTATAATCAGCCAATAGATGCAACAAGACTATTTTTTTTTTTTTTTTTTTTCTCCAAATTTCATTTGCTTGAAAAGTGACCATTAGACTTCAGCTAGATATGACAAATTACTTTGAGAAAACTTTGGGAATTGGGGTATTTCTTGTCTCAGTTGTGTTCTCTGGCAAACACACAAAAGAAATGTCCCCTCTAGCACCCAGCAGCTCAGCTTGCCTTTTGTATGTGGATATGATTCTCCTTTCTGAGTCTGCAAAACCTCTGAAATCTCCATTAAAATGCACTGTAAACCTCCCCTCTTTGGGAGTACTATGAAGCTATGAAAAGAAGACCATACAACTGAAGCCAGAATAAATAAACCTTATTCCAAATGAATGTGGATTGGCAAGCTGAAGAATCATTAGTTTTGCCTTAGTGAAAAAGGAGGAAGATGGAAATCCACGGGAGGATATTAAGTTGGTTCAAGCAATACACCAGCACTGTAACCCTACTCTAGATCTGTGCACAATACACCCACAGGGAAATAAGGCTTGACAGAATCAAGATTTTATCAGCCTGTGTTGCTGTGACAGTCAGAGTGCTTGTGAATGAGTGAAGCCAGCAGGAATTAATTGTGTCCTTCCAAATGAATGTTGTGAAGATCTTTATGCCATACCCAGCCATGCTATATGTCTCCATCGTCTATGCCACATATGAAAAATGTGCATCTGTGAAAGGTGTCTGTATTTTATTTTCAAAACCTTCTGCAGGCAAAGCCAGACTGCGGAGCAGCACATCTCCCATTGCAAGCATAGCAGTGAGAGAAAAAAAGGAAAACTGTCACCTCACCCAAGACAGCAGAGGTCACCTGGCTCCATGTCCCTGTTCTACAGGCAGTGCTTGGTCCTAGTATGGGAAGCAGAGGCAAGCAGGAGGAAGTGGTTCTAATCAGACCGTCAGGAATCTGTATTTATTTATTTTATTTACTTAGTGTTTAACTGAAAGAATTGAAGTGGGCCTTCAGCAGTGCTGGTTAAGGACGTGAATGTCTCTGAACATGAATCTTCTGGTAAAGCAACACTATCTGAAACACGGTCTCGAGAACAAATCCATCAGTAGGTGAGATAACCGCACAGAGCTTTGCACTCCATGGCTCTGCCACAGGGCACTGGGGCTCCTCTGCACCTGAGCAGCAGCCAAGGGCTGGACAGAAAGGCTGTGCTCCCACAAGGACATGACTCCAGCAGAGAAAACTCTCAGGCTATCCTGCCTTCCACATGAGCGTTGGCGCTTTGGGTTGCATCTGGCTGATAAGTAAGTAGGTGTGTAAATTTCAAATGTCCTCTCTTCCACAAAAAGTGGCACAGCTTTGAATTAGAAAATCTCAGGATTCTCTTTAATCAAAACCACATTTTGTTTTCCCCAGGAGAAGGTGGAAGTTTCTTTTTCCCATTACTCTATGCTTCCACTTCCAGCCTTGAATGTGTCTGAAGTTCAGGACTAAGAGTTGTTCCAAGTCCAGGAGAAGTTCTTTCCTGGTCTTGGCTTCTGGCTAGCAGAGTGGTTTGTTTGCTTGTTTATTCAAATTGGGAGCAAATTTGCAGGGAAGATTTGGATTTAGTAACAAGTTTTTGATAAATGGAATTTCTACTGTGTTTCTGTAGGAGTGCAAGTTGCATTCAGCCTCCTAAGGTACCGAGATTTTCTGCTCTGGCTTTCTTTGTCTCAGGTTCAGGTTGCTGAAAGGTGCATGGCACTTAGTCTTTCTCATTCCTTCTGTAAGCAAATATTGAAGGGTCTTTATTTACCAGCCTCTAACAGCAAAGCCTGCCTTTGAATCACTCAGGGATCTAATCTGGCATGTAGCTCAACAGATGACCAGAAACAATCTTTGTATGTGTGCAAAGTAATGGTTAAAGGAAGAGCTATATTATAAAAGCATTTGGGTCTCCTGCGGAGCATGAGAATCCCAACATGGGTTTCCTAATGATGTTTCTTTGTTTGACTCTCATTGACTTTAGTGAGATTCTGCTTGTTATATTTTACAGTCTACAGTAATATTCTACAGTTGCCTGTCTTAGAAATATTGGTGGTATAGTATTTCTCATAGGATTTCAAATACATTATTTTAAAAAATAATAGATTTTTTGTTGCTCTTAATTGAGTCCAGTTGAGACTCTGAAATCCCCAAATGTTTCACATTCCATATTTTTCTTATAATGATTTTTTTTTAATACCAGCTGCAAGGACCAGAACAAAAGATAAGAAATGTCCTTTCTCTATTTGAGAACTCTTGTATCTGTTTGAATTCTTAAAAGCTGTTGTTCCTTTAAAAATCTGACCTTTTGTTTTCCTGCATGGTGTTAAGTGCGTTGAAGTCTAAAATTAATGGGACAGTAATGGATTTTTTTTTACCCCTAAAGTGATGTTTAACATATGTTTAGCATACACTACATGTTATATGTTGCTATTAATACCAAGTAGTTTAGGGGGTGTTTTTAGCAGGTATGAATCACGTCAGCTGTATTTTATCACCTGTGAAAAGAGTGAGTTGTGTTGGCTTCCCAGAGATTTATGTGGGATGGGGAAACAAGCATTCAGTCTTCTTTCCTATGGGAAGGTGTGTTCCCAAACTTGGACCTACCGTGTGTGCAAGAGGACATAAAACTTGAGAAAACAAAACCAAGCCAATGGCAACACCAACAAAATCTTATTAGATGCCTAGAAGAGATGTGTTCCCACGGATACAGGTGCAGGTGGATCTGCACCTTGCTCTTATCATGGTGGTCCGAGGAACTGCCTTCTATGAGGGCTGGGAGACTTGATGCGAGCACGGAAAAGCTGTTTGCAGCGGACCATGAGTCCGGCAGGCGAACCGGGAGCACTCCTTGTGGCCAGCCCGCTCCAACAGCCAGCTGTGATGCCAGAAACTACTGTTCCTGGCCAGCACCAAGGCTCACAGCTGCGGAGCCCAAACATGTGCACAGGGGAAGCTGCTGAGCTGAGGCAGAGCTCGCAAAAGGTGCTGAACTCTTCCCTGCAGGCTTTTACCAGGTCAGCAGTTTCTAGATGTGTATTTTGTTTGAGGCCTAGACCACTTGGCAGCCTTCTTTCTGCTTAATTAGCTTCATGATTTAAAACTATTTGTGGCCTCCTAATGAACTGAGAAAAAACCAGCAGTTGTTAGCAGCTGGCTGGGATTTTAACAGCAGCCATGTGTGTTCAGCAGAACAGCAATAAAGTAGTGAGAAGGAAAGTCTGGCAGTACTGCCAGGGGTCAGGACAAGCAAAGGCTATCCTCAGTCCCATTAATGATCACCATTAGCACAGTACAGGATTTCAGCTAGACACAAACAGCCTTGTTAAGTGACAGTGACAGTGAAGGCTTTGACAGAAGCCTGCCATTGTGCAGAGCCCTGCGTCCTGCGAAGGAAGATGTTACCCACGATGCTGAACTGTGCACCTGAGCAGCTGAAGGTGGCTGCTGTGGGACAGAGGACTTCCAGCAGCTTCCCCACCCTGCCAACATTTGCCAGAGCTCATCTGCCACCCCTTCAGGCCCCAAGCTGCCCAGCCATACTACACAACCCCGGGGGGCTTGGCTGTGAAGGGAACATGGCTGCTGCCAGGGCCCTGTGCTCCCAGCTGTGGCTGTGGCTGTGCTTGAAGGCCCAGCGCCATGAGGTGACCGCCAGCCTGATGCCTGCTCAGGCAAACCAACCGAGCCTCCATCTGGCCTCCCTGAGTGATCTGCAGAAGATGTCCCCCCCTCTTTAAGAGTGTGTGACCATCCAGGTGATGACCAACCATGACGACGGTCTGTTTTTTCTCCTTCTCCTTGTATTTCCCTTCAGTTATTTCTGTGATGCAGATTTTCACAGGTAAAATGGAAACCCCGGGAGACATAGTCTGGAGCAAATCTCCTCCATCTCTTGTGAAGATTTCTAGCAGTAGTTTGGACAAAAGATGAAGATATATCAAGATGTAGCATATAACGCTTATTGCTCCGTTTTTGCCAGTCGGCAATTTAACAAAACTCAGTACACATCTCAGTCTCAGCATGCATAGCTTTGTGTAGTAGCCTCTCTCATTTTGAAAGTATTCCTAAATTTAGAGATAATGGAGAGTAGTTACAGTATTGCTGAACCTGTGCTTCAGTGATAACTGCTACGGCAAAAGAAGTAGTATATATGAAAGAAACTATGTTGTCTGGTGAAAATGCTTTTCAGATGCATGAAATACGTGGCTAGATGATGTACCTCCAGGAGGGCTGGCGCCAGGGGTTAGGTGCTTTCTCTCAGATCTGTTAGAGAAGCCTGCCCATTCTTTGCTTTGGAGACATATTTTTTCCCCTGTATCACAAACGTGAATTCTTTGGTGAGAGTCAGATTACATTTTGGATATACAGGATAAAACTTAAAGATTTTCCTTCAGGTGTGTCAGTGCCCCTTTTAGACCACTGTGAAGTAAATCTGGGTCTGTTCTTATTTTTTTCAGTCCATAAATGATCCTCACATGTCCCCTTAGCCACTACTTGTGGGACATTTTGGTGCCTTTGAGCCAAATTCTCTCTGGAGATGTGTATGCCCTTTTTCTGCTGTCTCAGGTGTTAATTATATTATGTGGACCTTCCTCTAAGGATTAACTCCAATGTTTTATTTTATAGCTGGATGGATTTCTTCAGTTTCATTTTAATCAGGTTGATATGCACATAACACTGTGGCCTGTACCATGTTTTTTAGTGAAGTGCTCTGAAGAATATATCTGGAGACACTAAAAACCACTGGTGTGGTTTTGCTATGAAAATGGTACCTAACAGAAACAGCAAAGAATAACTCATCGCTGTGGGAACTTCAGCATATCTATTCTGTGTAGGGTTTCATGGTTCAGGACAGGATTTTTAGGTCTGTTTCCTCAAGTTATTTTCCAGGATTTGAGATCAGTAGAATTCTTCGCTAAGCTGAGGAAAATATCTTAAGAAAACAATGTGTAGGGTTTTTAACCTGTGAACTACTTCAAGCAAAGGCATGTGGAAGCTGAGATTTTTTGTCAGTCCTGTTGACTTCCTGACAGCGTGAGTGAGGATGTCCTTCTTACCCACATGAATTGAAGGTCCCTCAGATGAAGGAAATGTAGTCTTATTTGCTGAACTGAGACCAAATGTTTCTTTTTAGCACCTTCTCTCTCCCATGATGGTTTGCTGTTCCTGGAGAGTGAGAACCCCTGTGACCTCCAGCATCATCTGCTTGTTTGGTATGGAAGTCACAGAAGATAACAGTATTGTAACGTCAAAAATAAGATATAGTCTGATTTTTCAGACTATATGCTCTCGTCTTTTTCAGACGAAATGCTCTCGGCTGAACTAGTTGCCTGTTGTTCATTTGTCAGGGGTCCTTGCATCTTAAGAAGCATGAAGGGAAGACTGGCCTGAACCTCCCAACACCATTCAGATGCCCACTTTGTGTTGCTAAATAGCCTTTGCAAAAGGCTTGACACATTTTTCATGCACTCAAGATTTTTTCTCCTCTTGTGCTGCTACAGCACGTATCTTTCCCCATTTATGTACCTGGTGGTTTGGATACAGAATTCTTTAATGAGGGGAAAACCTCATCACTTGAGATTCTCTGTTTTATTTTTCCACCCTTTATTGCCTGTGTTTGTCTTTTTCCTGACCCCCTGCCCCATCCTCTTCATGCTTTAGTATATATCTTTCTGAAGAAGCCATCTCTAGGAGAGACAGCTGCAGTGGAGAGGATATCTTATGGAAGTGGCTTTTTACAGCCCCTTCTGTTGACCCAGGACAAACCAGCTACAGCAGAATCATTTCTCTTCTGGGACTACATGCCTTTCCCACCCTTTCTGGAAGCCTTCCTTTGCAAGGTGGTTTTTTGGAACATTTTTGGCAAAAAGTGTACCCCTATTTTTTTTTTTTTTTTTTTTTTTTTTTTTTTTTACCATTTCTGTCTCTGTTTTCCTTCTAGAAAGATCTCTCACACACTCTCATATATTTTCTTTTAATACGAAGTGCAAAGCTCATGTGCTTGCTTCATAATCAGTCTTGGAGGAAGCTGAAAACAGTTCTAAAAGTCTTCTTACTGGTGCTGTTGTCAAAAATTAGTTCATCTTCAAACAGTTCTTTGTGTGTGTTTGTATCAGCCCTTACAAATCCAAAGAGTCTGTTTTTAAATCCCCAGCTTCCCCACTTTTACAGCATTTCAGCTCTGTTGAGACTTTGAATCACTCTATTTCTCTTAGTTCATTTTAGTTCAACTATTTTGTGGCACTTTATAATTTCTCAAAGTCTAAGAGAGGTCTGCTTCATCTCTGTACAATACAGAAGCTAACTCCAACTGGCATTTATGTCAGCCTTCAGAAATACAGATCCTGAGAAATGTTACTTTTTTTCTCTTTTATTTTTTTACTTGCCTGCCAGTGAATTCACCCTAATAAGTCTTCTTTCCTGAAAATCAAAGATATAAATGGGATTTTAAAAGACAGTTAATATCTGTCCTGAGGGTGTCTGTCATCTATTGCTGATAGACATTCACAGCTATTAAGGCAGGGGGACCATTACAGCTCTGGAATTTGACTTAATAATTGCTCTATCAATCTCAATAACTTGTGGTGGGATGCAGATATATTATTGTGGGCCAGCTTAAATCTTTTCTCAAAGCAGTAGGTGAACTATTGTCCTTTTTTTGTTACTCGTGGTTATAACAAACAATGAATCTTCTTTATTGAACAAAACTGCTGAAACTGTAACAGCTTCCAAACAAAACGGGCATGTGTCATTGCTTGCGCAAATGCATATGTGCTTATATTTGTGTGTCTCCCCATGAAAAAGAAGCAATTATAACTCCAGACCACTGGACAGAAAAGAAGCAAGAAGTCAAGCAAAGCAAGCATTAAGTGAAAACCCTGAGGGATGGATGGGAGCATACAAAGAGAGGTTTTTTGAGTTCATTGTTATCGAGATGGAAGTTGAGCCCTGTGAGTGAATAAGCTATCTCCTACTGTGTTCAAGGGAATAGGTTTTTGTGTACGGTCATTGTAAATAGCAATAGCATGGAGGAGATACGCATCCTCTGTATCAACTTCTTTTTTCTGAACAAAATAACACTTCGACCCTGAAGTTTTGCTAAACTTTTTTTGGGGGTCAAAAATGGGTAGCAATATTTCTACTTAAACAATCTGGTTGTGATCCTGAACATATTTAGATCTGGAAAATCTGACACCTTGTGATAAACTGTTCAAAACGTTACATATCCTCACTGTTTAAAAATATGTCTTGTAGTTTTAGAATTTAGGAGGAGGAATTGGGAATGGCCTGAGGGAAGGAGCTGATGAGAAGTCTGTAGCTAGCTGTATTTTGAAAAAAATGAAACTTTGGAAGGCTTTTGCCAGTACTGTTTACCTTTTATGCATACATTTCTTTTTTTTTTCTGCAAGCTGTGTTTTTTTTTTCCTTATTGGAAAACCTCAGATTTTCATTTAACATGCTGCCTCTCACCCAACTTCCCCAGAAAGTCAACTATTAACACTTTCTCTTTCATCCTTATTTGTAGCCAGAAATGTTTGGATTTAGCTTTTGACAATAGTTCAAGAAATTTTGAAGACGAGAGACACTTTCTGTAAAAACAGTTATTTCTGTAGACATGTTTATTTGAGTCTAAGACTTGCTGAGTAATATCAGAATTCATTTTCTTCACTGCCAAAATCCAATGTCTTGAGGTATCACTAAGCAGATCTCTTACTGCAATTTTATTTCCACGCTATTTGATTTCTTAAGTCACTCCAAACACTTTACATTGGGGAAAGAACAAGTTGGAAAGGTATACTCAGAGCAAGGAGAACAAAATCAAGAGGGAAAAGAAAAAAAGAAAAGAGGCTTTCAGTAAAACAGTAGAAACATGGTGGATCTGTTTACCTGCAGAATGATAGATTGAATTTGGTTTGTGGTAGGTGAAATGCTATTCCTTTTTTGGGACAATTGGTTTCTCTTTTGTATTTTAAATTCTTTTCTCACCACACCTTTTTATGTCTCATTTGATTACTTATTTTCATTCTTTGTCTGTTCTTCTTTCTTGGGAAGTAATTTTAGATGTGTTTCTTTATTGCAGGCTTGCCAGACTCTTAGCCCTTTGGAAAATTCTTCAAAGTCAAATATGTGTTTACAGTGAGTAATACAATGCTAGTATGGGTTTTATTTTCATCTTTTCTTTTAGCTTCCAAATTTCAGGTGCAGTTTGTCCCCTTGCTTTCCAAACTGACAGTTCATTTGTGGTTGTGAATCAGTGGCTATTGGTTGTTTTGTGCAGGTAATTAATCTATTCATTCTCTACAGATTTAAAATTGGAAGGAGTTGTCCCGCCATTTTCATTTGACTAATGGAGTCTGCCATGGCCAATGAGTAGCTAAATCATTGAAATGATCCCTAAAATCTCCAACTTACATCACGTCTTTATAAGGAGAGAGCTTGCTAAGGATTTCATGTGAGGTGGAAGGAATATCACACATTTTCTAGGCCATGCTCACTGTCAGTACCAGGAGTTTCTTCCATTTGTTCCGTTTCCCCCTCTCAGCTCCCCATGTGCTTCTTGCTCATCTTTCTCTCTTCCCTGGGCTCCCTGCCATCCTCAGACTGTGCCAGAAGCTCTGTGTTATCATGTCATCATGTTTGCTAATCTTTTCTTCTCAGCCATATGGAAGATAGGTTTTTTGCTGAGTGTCTAAACAAAAAACTCTCCTCCTCCTGCTGTCCCATCAGCGACATCTCAAGTGAAATCTTTCACTGGCCTGCCTTGGGTCTGATCCTCAAGGTTTTTGCTTTAGCAAAACTAAAACAGAACCATAAAAGCAGAGGAGAGCAAACTTTCTCTAAGGGGTGGTGTGATAGGAGATTATTTGCCCCTTGCCTTTGAGATCCCATTTTTTTCAAGCTTTGAGATTCAAGTTTTTTCAAGATCCCAAATTTCAAGCAATTAGAGTCACTCTAATGGTACTCAATGTAGAAAGGTCTCATAAAGAGGTCAGCAGTCACTTGTTCTCCATGTCTGCTGGTCATAGGGAAGTCAAAGAGTGCTGTTTGAGGGAAAAGGCTTAATTTTGTTTCCCTGTAATAGTAGACATCATCATAGGTCTTGAGCTCAGCCAAGGAGGATCACTGAAATGAATTCTGGCCCAGAATCTGATGGATGAATTGCTACCTTGGTCCCAGAGCCAGCCAGTAGGACAAAGGGATGGTGGTGGCATTCAGGCTCTCTGACTGCATGCTCCTGGGGCTCTACCACCGATGCCCCAATAGCTTGACTTGACTCTTTCTCATAGAAGGGGAGCAGCAGAGATAAAAAGCAAATTAACAGACAGAGGTGGGGGGACGTGGTGGAAGTGTCTGTGGGGAGGGGAAGGTGGCAGAGATGCTTTTGAAAGGATCAAAAAGTAAGAGAAGAACAAGAGAGAAAGCTAGAGACATACGGAGGAAAAAAACAAAGTCAAGAACTGTCTGCAGTTAGCAGTTGTGTACAAGGTATACTCCTAAATAAATATAAGTATTAATATATTGTTTAAATGCTGTGTTTCTGATTTGCCTATTCTGAGTGTTAAGCTGAACTTTCAGGGGTTCTTTTCAGGAGAAAAAAAAAAAAAAGGCAAAATTATGTGATCCACAATTAAGTCATGCTTTTAGAAGGAAAAAAAAAAATCTGCATTTGTAATGTCCTTTACAAATGAAGATACTCACAAGGAAGCATAGCCTTCATTCATATCTGTAGATGCCTTATCTCCTCATGCTACTTCTTTGAAAGTGGACCTCCAGCCAAATATTACCTGCTTTAGTAGCCTTCTTCCCTGGGTTTCTAAGCCCTGGCATTTTTCCAGTTCAGTTCTCCCATTCTTTAAAGTTATCTCTATTGTTAAATATGCAGAGAAACCATCTTGTTCATACCAAACAGCAAGCTGTTTTCAGTGATGGCTGTTTAACAGCTTAAAAAGCAACCACCCAAGTTTCACCATCACCATTTTTTTAAAAGTTTTTATTTGTTTTATAAGAAGGGCTGTGTGGTTATTATTTTTGGAACAATGTGGACCATGATGATTTGGATGTGTGTCTCTTTGCTGATTCTTGGAGCTGTTATAAAGTATGTAAAACCCACATTAAAAACTTGAGTTAATGAAATGGTGAAAAAGCAAGACTGTGAGGGTAAAAAGCTGAGCAGGTGAGCTGAGAGGCCAAGAAACTGGCTGGTTTGGCAAAGTAGTTTGATGGCTGTAAATTTTATGACAAATTAGGAGAAGATCTGGCATCTAGATGTGCTGTCTGTATGGAATATCTTTGTCTCCTGTTCCCCCACCCTGCAGATGAGTAATCTCCAGTGATGTCAGTGGGCGTTATCCCCATGTCCGGAGGGTAATAGATTGAGCCCCTGTAATGTAAGTAATGCCTCATTTTCTCTTGAGCTGGAAAGTCATCTGAATATGCCTTAAATGTTTCACAAGGGAGCTGAGAGGGAGGAAGAGAGGTTTAATATTCCTTTTTAGTTGCATCACTTGCATGTTTCTCAGTTGAACTGTGGAGTCCAAACCCAGATTTTGGAATTGTTTAAATGACAACAAAGTTATTGCTTAGCTTCTCAAATATTTTGGCTGCTCACATAATCAGTCAAGCTGCCGTACTCCCCCCAACAAATGTACTCGTGGGAGAGCAAATGGCAAAGAACATGAACAGCCCGAAGTAGAGTGTTAGTGCTTTTGGCAGGGAGGTGCCAGCTGTCATTGGAAACAAGTTCTGAATTTGCTGTGAGGATTTTTTTAAGGAAAGTGAATCTTCAGAAAAGTTATAAAAAGTTATAAAAGGGAATGAAGCCCAGGGCAGCAATTCAGCAATGTTTACTAATGTTATTTATGCTTTTATATTAGTTGAAAAAAAAAAATACTTCTGACAAAAGAAGTTCCTTATTCTATAGAAAGATACACACACACAACTTTGGAGAAAGAAAAGTTGTCCCAGTTCTTGAGGTTCATGGGCCTTGAGTGAATTTAATTAAAAAGAAGGAGGAAAAAAACAGCTTGTGCTCAGAGAACATGAAAGCCTAAACACGTGAAACTTTTATGAGTTATGAACATGGAAGCTGTGCTGTAGGAAACTTGCAAAGAAGTTTTGTAGCTTTCTAGTGGAAATCTAGCATAGAGCTATTTCAGATGTTTAAAGGCTTGTTCTTTCTTCAAGCAAATGCTTGTTTTCATTTAAAAACGAAGAAAGGGAGGGCTGGGGATGACAGAAATTACTAGAACAAATGTTAACTTTGCAAATCCCAAGAATGTGCAGAAGCAACGCAGATAGGGAATCATTTCAGAGCTGGCTCTTCCAGGAGCTGCAGCTCAGCTGCCTGCTAGACAGAGGTGGCTGAGTCTCAGCCCTGGCACATGCTGGCTGACACGCCAGGTGGGAATGAAATTAGGGAGGGCTCAAGGCAGCCCATTGCTTTCCTTGTTTCATTGAGTTACCTCATTTCAAAGCAGCAGGCCCCATGTTAGACTGCGTTTTGTCCTAATTGTCCTACAGTTTTGGCTTGAGCTTACCAGAGTTGGCTCTAGGTAAGAGTATTTCCCTTTGACTGAATAAAGCAGATCCGTAGCCCGTCCATAATGAAACCTAATAAAATACATCCTTTATTCACAGCTGCTTTTCCAGCACTGCTGCAGCAGTTCAGAATTGATTTTTGGGTAGGGATGATTTGCATGCAAAGAACAAGTACTTCAAAGTATATGA
Source organism: Oxyura jamaicensis (assembly GCF_011077185.1). Classification (NCBI taxonomy): domain Eukaryota; kingdom Metazoa; phylum Chordata; class Aves; order Anseriformes; family Anatidae; genus Oxyura; species Oxyura jamaicensis. The sequence continues at coordinate 89,993,910 of NC_048894.1, read as the reverse complement.
AGATAAGGGGCTTATGTAAAATCTAAACAGTCCACAGTCGGCAGGATAACTGCAGTAGCTTTTTCATCCCAGTCAGGAACCTCAGAGAAGTACCAGAATGAGAGAGCACTCCAACTGGAACAGCACAAAACAAGTCTTTAATGAAAGCAATTGGAATAGCACTAAATAAAGTGTTTTAATGGAGCTCCAAAGAGATGTGTAAAAGCTGCTAGTAAAGTCAATTGAAGGCCTGTCACAGTGCCTCCGAATTCCCTTCACAGTCCTCCTGCTGGCAGCAGTTCAGGTCTCTTTACAGTACATTAGAGGTAAGCGTAACAGTATTATACCAGGCCCTTTGAAAAACTAATAAAAATTTTCTTCCTGTGAGAGAAGCCCACTGCTGCTAGGAGAGGAACTGTGTGCCCTTCAGTCTGAGGATCATTTGTTTCTTCAGCTGGAATAGAAAATGGTCTTTAATAATTCGCAATGCCATTGTTAGTAGTCGTATTCCCTGTACTTGTCTCCTAGTAGCAAGGGACACCCGTTGAAATCTGCTCCAAACCAGGTCTAAAGAATACATTTCTGTGCCCAGAAAGTACCTTTTCAAAATGGCTGCACCGGGTAGATTCAACTGTAGCTTATGCCTTGTAACGCCACCTTGCTGGGGGACCATGCTCAGAAGTGCTCCTGCAGAAAGCCTCTGGCTCGGGCAGCTGTCCCCAGCTCTGTGAGGACGTGGCCACGTGTGTAAGTGTGTGAGGTGAAGCTCTGGTTGTAAGGCACCAAACCTGTGTCAGAGGGGGAATGATGTGGAAATCCAGCGTGAGGAAACACGGGGAGCGCTGCCTTTGCCCTCTGTCAATGGCTCGCCTGGGAGAGCGTGGTGCTGCACCTCTTTAGAAGCCCTGTGGTGATGGTCTTGGCACCCGTGTGCCTTCATTTCTCTTAATGGTTGAACACCTTAAAAGCAAAGAGTAAGATGCCTCCAGTGAGGAAACTGCGGCCCTCCATGAGCCTCCATGAGCCGCGGGCCTGGGCCTGCAGGAACCTTACTAAGGGGGGTTGGCAAGGCCTACAAAATGGTGGGGCAGCATCAAGTGTTCCTTCTCCCGGGCATCCCACATCCATCTTCTGTAGCTGCAGGGAAGGTGACCCCACAACAGGCCTGAATGCAGAAGCTATTAACAGTGTACCCGTGTGCCGAGATCGTGCATGTACTGCTGCACTGTATGTAGAACATGAGAAGATTCACAGAATCACAGAATAGTCTAGGTTGGAAGAGACCTCCAGTGTGATCCAAAGAGAAATTTGGAGTTGATGCAGAGGACCAAAAATTGAATTCTCAGAATAAGTTAGTTAAAAATTTTCTGAAAAAGGATTGTCATATTAATTTTCACTGTTATTTTCAACTGTTTTGCATTTAATTTTGATTAGTACTATTCTGATTCATATTTTATAATGCAACACCTTTTTACCTGTCCTAAAACATTGATAATTGAAAAAAAAAAAAAAAAAAAAAAAATTAATTACTATTTTATGCTAAATTTTCTCATATTTATCAGAGCAGCATTTTTTTTTTAATAAGGAATTCATTCAGATGGGAAGATTTCAGGTGACAGTCATTTGGAAAGGGTATTTCACCAAAAAGTGAAAAAGCCATATAAGAATTATCCTGGACATCTCAAATAAGGTTAAAAAACAAACAACAACAACAACAACAACAAAAAACACTCAGCTGTCATTATTGCATTTTGTATATACCATGTATTTTAGAAAGAAGTTATTTAAGATAGGCTCAGAGGACTTTTGAAGAGTCATTTTAAAATCCTTCCCTGTAAATCTGGGTTCTGCTTAAGACTCTAAGCATAGCTGCACAGCCTTTATGGGAAGGCTATTAAGCAAGCTAATTTTAAGCTTCTCAGATTTGTTTCGTTTTTAACAGAAAAGAAATTTGAAGATGCTAGTCATTAGGCCAAGGTAACAGCAGTGAGACTTGGGTATGTTGTGAGATGTGGGACATGGGAAATGGATGCTGCCCCATAATTACTCTGTCTAATGTCTGACCTGTGTCTGATGGCAGGGGATTACTGTATGCAATTACAGTTAAAAGGCTTATCTTCTAGTGGGGAAAAAGAGACAATGTGGTGGCCAAAATGGATGACAGGCATTGGATTGCCTGCAGCCCTACGTGACCACAGAGTAACTTTCTCATAGGTGCTGGATTAGCAAGGTTACGCTGAGAAGAATGAAATAGTCGGTGTCTACAGTAAATGCTTTATCTCCTGGCTGTTGCTGTTTTAGTCCTGAATTTGTATGCGCACTTAATTCTGTTTAGATCCAGACAGATGGAGAAAACTTTTAGCTGTCATTTTTGTTACATTTTGGACAATCAAAGTGTCTCCCTGTGGCCACTTCTGCTGCACCCAGCCTTGGATATGGATCACTGGTGACACATAAAGATATGCTGTGCAATTCTATATCTTTGTTTTTACTATCTGCCATAACAAGCAACAAAGAGATTTGTGCAGATGACTATCAACAGTTGCTGGAAAGAGAAAGAGGGAGAGTAACTAGCCCCAAAATATTAATAAAAAGAAGTATCTTCCGTAGCAGGCTGGCTGGGTTGGAGCTGCTGGCCTCATTTACTTTTCTCAGGGTCCACAACACATAAGCTGGTTAATGGAGCGCGTGGCATTGTCATGGCCTCCAAAGGCCTCTAAGTTTTATGTTCACAGCAGCTCCTCTTGATAGAAATCGAGGGCAAGAAAGGGCTAGTAGACATCTGTTGTTTGTGTTTTGTCATGTGTCGGGCAAGGAGGTTGCCCTCCCTTCACTTTTGCAGTATGTATAGTCATCCACTTGATCGTGTTGTGATGTACCACAAAGGAGAGGAGAGGTGTGAATTATCTGCACATTCAGAGAACGGAAGATCAAAGCGGGGGAATAGTTTTAAGGATCTAAATGTATGTACTGGCTGTTGCTGCCTACTGCTTTTGGGTTGCATATGCTGGCATATCTGGATATATATTTCACTGTGATCTTAAATAGGGCAAGAGGACCTTAAAACCTGTATATGTTGAAGAAAATGTCCTATGGAAATGTGCAGCAGTTCAGAAAATGACTCAGATGACTTTTTTGTCCATGTTTATCTCAGCATTCAAGGAGACAGCAGGACAGTATTGAGCTAAAAACTGACAAAGGTACTGACAGAGCAGATCTGGGCTGGGCTTTGGAGATTGCTCTTTGCCTTTTCACAGCTCAGATGCAGGAGCCTGCCATTCCAGTGCCTGGCATCTGGCAAGGGCATGTATTTTGCAGATGGATACAAGCACTCCATTACCACTGTGGTCTGCTAGTGAATGCAAGGTGCCTTTATACCGTACCACTGAAAAAGCCTTGTGTTCTGCAGCCATTCTTTTGTGAGAATTGCTTTTGAACCTTCCAAAATAATTGGAAGGGAGGATTACATGTTTCAGATGAACCTGGATTTGTTCCATTTGAACTGTAAATGCAGTGGATATTTAATGGTCCTATGTTGAAAAGGATCTACTACCTTGCAGTTATTGTACAGACAAGCTCCTGCAAGATCAAATTCAAGACAACTGAAGAAAAGCTTAGATGATTCATAGGCTCAGGTGATTAATAAGGTGAATAATTAAAAAAATAATAAAAATGGAAAATCATTCTCAAATGCACTGGTAGACTGCCTGATTCTGGCAAAGTATGTTTGAGAGTTGTTATTCCTGTTGTGATTCCCTCTTCCCTGTGATTTTTCTAGCCTTCCTTTCCTCATGAAATCTTGACAGAACAAAAGTTGATGTCCTTTCTGATTTAGATGCTAATTTCCCTCATGCTATTACTTTGGTCATCTCAAACTTGAATCACGCCTAAATGCCAGATGTCATGGAAACAAACTCGGTTTGGCCATTAGCATCTTGTCTTAATGACTTCTCAGCAGAAAGAATTGAGAACTTTGGCCATTCCAAAGCACAGAAAAGAGGACAAGACAAGTATTAAAGGTACTTTTAAATGTGATTCTGCTGACAATAAAGAAGGAAGGAAAAGGGCCTTTCATCACCTCAACTGAGGCTATATCAGAAATGCCAGGTCAGTCGAATCCTCCTTGCTGTTTTCAAAAACATTTTCTCCCTAAGAAAAAGTGTGTTTCTTCCTCCAGAAATGCTCTATGCTTTTTTCTTTTCTTCTTTTTTTTTTTTTATCCTTTTTTTTTTTTCCTTTATCCTGGGCCATTAGATATGCACGAGCAGCCACATCAATTCTCCTGAAATCCCACTGAGTCCCTGTTCATGGCTGAGTACAACTGCTCAGTTTGGCCCTGAAGCAGTACTGAATTAACCACTTAGAGTTTCAAAACTTAGTTACTAGTGTGGTGTACGAAAATAATCTGTATGTAGTAAGCATAGTTGTGAAGCTGTTAGTGCCTGAAGGTTAATAACATAATCATTACAGATAAGATTCACGGGGAGGAAAAGTTACGTGGGCAACCTGAGATTTACAGTCCATAAAAAGACTGCAGACAGAGAACAGAAGTTTTCACTGTCGTGTGCATATAGTTTCTTAGAACACTTGACAAGATTTTGGCAAATTGGTTAAACTGGTGGACAAAGACTAGTGCCCTTTTGGATTGTGAGTTAAATCATGAATCCATCTTTCAGAGACCAAGGCTCTGTTCTTTTTCGCTCTAATAACTTCCTGCCTCCATTCTTAGTCTTCAGCTAACTTTTCACCTTTTTGCGTATATTTTATCTGTGAACGCATTGCAGAGGCTCACTGTTTTAACCCCTGTCCTTGTTCTTTGTGCAAGAACAGGAATTTAATTATCTCCTCTCTTAAGAGAAACAATATTTCAAGGTAGAAACATCTTCTGGTTTTGCAGGAGTCAAATCTTGCAAAAGATAGACACTCTCCATCCACTTCTGAAGGGTTTTTCTATCTGAAAGCAGATTTAAAACAAGCAAAAAATGATATACTGTTTTTTCTTTGGAGGGAAAAAAGAAAAAAAAGTAGAACATGCCTTTGTGTACTTCCAATCAGTACTGCAGTGGAGTAAGTTGTCCTCCAGATAAACATCTTAAGGTTAAATAAGGAGAGAAAAGGCCAATACAGGGCATGCTGTCACAACTGCTACAAAGTTTGTTCTACTCGGTTTGTCTGCTGAGGTGCCTGCTGTATGTGTTGACTTAGTAGCCATATGTGTGTGCATACTTTGTGGGTCTGAGAAATAAGCCTTGGATTTGTAATTGCTTTCTCCTGTCTGAAGCTGGATTAATTGGCATCGTTGCAACTCCAGATATCAGAAAGCAAAATCCAACTTTTAGGATGAAGTTGTGAGGCTTCAGCATCTCCCAGGCTTTTATTTAATTCTATGAATGAAACCATAGATTTTGAGGCCACTCTTCTAAGTAGCTCTCCCACATCCCAAAGCACTGCCTGATCTAGTCTACAGCATGTGGCCCCTGTAGCCATCCTGTGTTTTCATCACTGATTATGACTACTACATACTAACTGGCAACTCATAAGAGAGGATGGTAGGGACCATTTCGTCTGGCTCTTGGCACTAACCCTGGATGCAAAGGGGACATAAAAGCCCATCTACTTTTTTACCTGATATGGATCTTCTAGAAATACTTACATTTCTAGAGAAATTCCTCTCAGGGACTGAAATCTCTGATTCTGATAATTCAGCATCTTCCTAAGTCATGTTTTATTACAGTGGCTATTGTTTCACACTGTTATAACAGAAACACAGCTGAGAAATTCTGCCACATTATATGCAATTAAAATTGTTGGTCCGGCCTTTTATCAAGAAGGTAAAAAGGAGAAGCATAGGAATTGATAAGTTTATATGCTAAAAAATAAAGTCAATATAAAGTAGAAGGGCAACGTATGAAATGGTCCTACTTTATTGAAATGACTACTGGGTAAAAATTTTGTGTGACAGCAGTAAGTACGTGAATGCTATGCGAGGAATTAATATTTGGAACTTACGTCACACTTTTCACTAGTATCTTATTTCATACATTTCAACAAATACTGCTTCTACATACAGATGGGAAACAGAGAAGCAGAATTGAGCATTATAACACTTCATTTTAAGTAAGTTCTGAAGTGAGATTCTTTCTTAAGCCTGAGTACTTTCAGCTTCCACTATGCTTAAGTACACAAGCACTCTGCCACTTCACTTTGCCTGGTTTTAGATTGTTTTGATGTATACCTTAGCACTTACATAACTCACTCTTTTAGAGTCCCATCTCATTGCTGTTTGGACTGGGAGCAACTCTTGGTTGTTTTCCTGTACTAAACCTACTCTAGTGGAAATAATGTGATGTGGGAAAACAAGAAGTGATCAGTATAAGCATCCACTGGTCTCTGTATAATGTACTTGGAGAGGGAAGGGGAAAATACATGTGTGGGAAGGTACAGAATGAAGAACTAAGCAAGACTAGAAAGCTGGTAAATGTTGTTAAAAAAACAAAAACAACAACAACAAAAAAAGCCACCAATTACAAAATGCATTAAGAATAAATACTCTTTGATGTAGCATGTAATCAACTCATGGGATTTTCTGATTTTCTGTCACAGGATGTTACTGAGGCAAATAGTTAGCAAGATTCAAAAAAAAAAAAAAAAAAAAAAAAAAGGATTAGGCATTTGTATACGCAGTCGTAGCACTTGAAGCTTTATTAGTTAGACCAAATAATTGTAAGGGTTGTGGCAAGTCTTTCTCTTCAGGGCATAAGCTGAGAAGAAAGGATTTTCTGCTTCATTGTGTAGCATAGATTATAGCTAGCCAGAGGCACAGGAATTTGATCTAGTCCAAAGACCCAGTCCTCCGACGCACCAGCAGAGATTGATGTCACAGGCCAGACCGTGAATTGGTTGGGTTAGTTGCTTGCCTGAGTATGTCATTCCCTGTTTTCCTCTACAAGTGGCTTTGTGACAGCGCATTACAGGATGGACTGAAAGTGTAGGGTCTGACGGTGGAACACCCAGAATTTCAGAGATTTTGTGTCATTCCGTGTTTTTAAATTGATTGCAGTGTTTACTGGATGGCTTTTTGTTGATTGTTGGTGGCAATCTCAATAGCCAGTAGGCAATAGTTACTGAGTAAGTGAGCTGGGTGAAGATGACCTACCGTGAGCATGATATGAACCTAAATTCTCTTTGGTCCTGCTTTGATCTCACTTTCAAGATTGCATAAGCTTCCAAAGTCATGATCAGATTCTAGCTGTGGTAAATTCATTCTCCTTTTCCTTGACTTTACAGTTTGACTTTGTGAGGGGAGCCTGGGTGTGTAAACATCAGCCAGAGCTTTGAGGTGGATCTGCCTGTGCCTTCTCTTTAAGGTAAGCTCACCAAAGACAATTAAAAAAAAAAGAGAGAAATGAGATTTAATTAGGAAAAAAGCTTTTTAGGAAGAACTTAAACTTTTTACGACATAACTAAGACTAAGTCAACATAGGAATTAGAAAGATTTCTATATAACCTCTTCCCCCTACCCGCTGTGGTCTTGCAATTTCAGTCAGTTCGGTGACTTTCTGGAGTTGCTTCTTATCCATAGGAAGCTCTTTCCCTTTCTTCTGCTTCCTGCTCTTCCCAGCTGTCTTCTGTGTAACTGCAAGGTCAAACGTTGGTGCTGCAGCTCTGTCTTCCCAAGTTGCCCTGCAGCCTGCAGTCTTCTCTTTCCTTTGCATGCTTGGTTACTCCCAAGGGAAGGAGTCATCTTACCTTCCTTTCAGGGCAGTCTACTGCTTGTAAGTGTACTGACGCTCAAAGAGAGGGGAAAACTTTCTTGCCTTTCCTCCAAATCACACCGCAGCATCAGTGATCTCCGAGGGCACGTGTCAGTTATAGGCAGTGAAATATGGAAAAGAGATGACTGACCTGCACGAGCTAGCTCAGGCTTGGGAGCCTAAGCGGAGAAGCTGCATCAGATGATGGCATAAAAGCACATGCCTTTGTCTTTCTAAAAGGCCTAGCTTTCTATCTTGAATACAGCACTGTCTTTACAAAGCTTACCAGGTAAGCCAGTATCTCCACATCACACTCACTGCATAGCCAAAGTGATTCAGAGCAGGAGGGTATCTCTGTACCCCTGCCTACTTTGGGACACACAGAAGTAAGGATAGCTGCATTTAAGTCCAGGTAGCATTTTCAGATGTGTTGAAAACAGTGTTGTCCATAGCTTGTATTTATAGCACTTATAAGGAAGACTTATGAGGTCTTTTTTTGGGGTAGTAAACTGGGCTAGAAATAAAAACAGTGGCTGGATCATGAGGAGTTTGAATTTTCCAAGGTGTTTCCTATATTAGCCAACTCTTTACAGCAAGAGACCTTGAACTGAGAGGGACCAATGTTCCCTTAGTATATTGCTCTAAGTATAACTCATAGATTTATGGGGAGCTTGAAGCGGTCTCCAGGAAGAGCCACACATTAACAGCCTGATGATAAAATTGAACATTTTTTGTAACAGAGTGTTCAGGCCAGCACAGCTCAGTTCAGATGCATTTATACTGGCATTACTTCATTTAAGCAAAGCAGTACCATGAAGCTGGTAAAGCAATGGAGATGAACTGTTTGGGAAGTGTGTGTGACCTGGGGTCCACATGAACAAGGGTGGCCAGCTTGTACCTTAATATAGTTACATGTCTTCATGGCCAGGATGTGCCTTAACATAGTAGTCATATGCCAAAGGCAAGTTTGGCAATAACACACCAAATAAACATAAACTGAACTTAGGTTTTTTATGACCAGCAATGAACAGGAGTACCTTAGGGGGGCTGTCTGTAGGGTGGAAATTCTGGATTTCACCACCTCACCATCTTGTCTCCATCACTTCTTCCAACCTAACTTGGAGTTGTTGGGAAAAACAGGGTGATCCATTCTCTATTTACTCACTGGGTTCGCTCTAATTCAGGCTTATGAAGAACTGGAATATTAAACATAAATATGAACCCAGCTGGAGCACAGCTTTTCTTTGCTTCTCTTTGTATGCAGAGGTGAGCTTGCAGGTGCTGTAAGAAGTTCTGAGATAATGTGCTCATCTCCTTCGGTGCAGCTGCCTACTTCTAGCAGAAGAATTGAATTAATTGAATATTTGAAGAATTGCTTAACTGAATATTTAAAGCTGCTTGTCAGGATACTTAAGATGAGAACTGTGTCAGCCATTCCTGATAACAGAGAGCCTTGGGCCTGGTGGATGGGGAGAACAGCTTGGAAAGGTGGCAAAGTGCAGTGAAAAGTCACCTCTTCAAACTGCAAGTATAATCTGCTGCAAAGGTGTGGAAATGCAAACATAAATCATTCCTATTGTTTCTTGTCTCAGAGGAGCGTGAGTGCTGTACAAAAAACAACGACTGTACTTGTAGCATTCAGCGTTATGTATGTTCTCGTCTAATATGTTCACAGTATGTACATTGTACGTGTAAGACTATACAAATTTCTATGTAATGATTTATTAGAACTCCCCATCTTTAGAAAACTGGTATTATTTCACTGTAATGTGTTGCAAACATTCAAAACTAAAGGATAATTTATATAATGAAGGTATGAATTTTGTCATTGTTCGCTCACAGCAACTAGTCGTTATATAGCTAGCTAACGCTCTGCAGACACGTATGAACTGAAATGAACCCATCTGCAAATTCATAGCAAATTTGAAGCAAATTAGACAAAGCATTTACGTTGTATGAAGGTTCAAAAATTACCTCATTTTTTCAGTGTTTCCCTAGCCCTCTTTTTGGCTCATTGTAACTGTAGAATGGCTGTCCCAGAACTTGAAATGTATTTAATCTTTTGGTTTTGGCAAAGACTAATGCCTTGACTAGTTGCAGAGGCCTTGTTGGCAGAATTAATTAGCACTAATAGCATTAATAACATGGTTTCTGCATACCTCAAGGGCTCCACAGTGCTGATGAATTCCACATGGTCCTAGAAGAGGAATTAAGCATTAGAGCAAACAGAAAGGGGATATAAAGTCTCATGCTTGCTTGCCATTGACATACATTCTCAAAAGCCAAAATCATAAGCATTTTTCTAGAGTATAAATCATTGAGAAATTTATGCTGACAAAATAGCTTTAGTGCATTTAAGGCAGCTATAGAGTGTGGGCTAGCTTTTTAACATCCTGGGAAAAGTATTGCTGCTAGTGTACACTAGTATTGCTGCTAGTGTTTCCAGGCTATACACAATATTTGAAATATTTAACTATGACGAACAGAAGAACTGAGCATTAGTAGGACAGGAAGAGAGTCAAAGATGCAGAAATGTCCTTAATGATATTACTTTATGATTTGCAGTATCTGAGTTCATAAGTGTACAGAGGAATGTTTGGTTTTGATTGCTACTTTTTTTTTTTTTTCTGAATATTTTCCCTTGAACAGTATTTTAATTTTCTGACATTTTTAGTAGCTTTTTTTCTCAGCATTTTTCCACATACAGGGGAAGCAGAAGACAGACTTACTGTTAGAATAATGCTTAGCCTCCCTCCGTAATGCAGGGCATGCCTGTTTGCTTTTCTGTGCATCTGTTTCCTTTTCTAACTTGCTTTGTGATTCGGTTGTGAGGATTTATTCACCTGCATTTAGGTATTTCTTCAATATCCTGAACACCAGGGTGTACTGTAGGAGAGCAGCATAATGCAGCTTTTCAAACACACTTCCTTTAGTATTTCTGTGACAGGGTTTTAAGCAGCACAATACTATAAAGACCTTAAAGAAGAGAAGACTAATTTGTCATCCTGTGCAACTCAATATGTTTGAAGTACGACATGAGAAATTAGATGCTGCACGAACAAGTCAGTTGTCTCTGTTTTAATGAAGGGTTTTTAAAGGTCTATCCAAGGCACCAGGAGAATTGTGTAGACTGGGAAAGTCTAAGAACAGTGTTAAAAGGAAAAACTGTGCATCAGTCTCATGGAATTCCTAATGTCTGGGACCTGTGCTCAGCACCCAGGTGAAGTAATCTCTCTGTTAGAAAGCTTATAGTAGAGGATAATTGCTGCACAATGCACTATATAAGGAACTGATGAATTATTTATAAGGGACGGTCAGAGATGGAAATATTTGAATGCTAGCTGCAGGGCTGTTAGACTCTACTACCTACATGTGGTTTGATGGCTGGCATGCATGGCTCATCCAGCGTTGAGCCTAGAGTCATGGTTGGGTGAGCTAGCTGTTTGGTTCCTCGAGGCAGGAGGACTGGAAGAGGGTGCTGGAGCAGTCAGTTGCGTTGCGTGGATTGGCTGTATCCTGAGATTATGTTGTTGGCTAGCAGAAGAGAAAGGTCAAAGAGAGACCCTGGAAGATGCAATGAATGATAGAGATTGACAGAGCATGCCTAACAGGTACCTTTTTGCACTGTCATCCAGGTCTGGGTAGAGGTGAGAGAAAGAATGGTCCTCTGACGTACTTCAGCGTGTTTGTTTGAGCTAAAGGAAGAATCATTCCTGCCTTTCATGGAAGTGTCTGGTCAGCTTAGACGTTAACTACTCTGGGGGCTAGAAGGGCTAATATTTAAGTTCCAAAGAGTTCTCAAACCCAATGAGCTACAGAGATGCACTCGTGCTGTTACTGAAGTGCAGACTGGATCTGAAGTAGAAATTCTTTCGTTTCACATTAACAGCTATCTTGATTTTTCTGATGATAACTGAGGCACGTGTTCAGAAGCTTCTAAGGAACCACACATGACGCATAACTCTATCCACACTGAAGAAAGTTTTGGAAGTGGAGGCCTTGCATCTTGTTCTGAGCCCAGTGCCAAATCTAAACCTGAAATGCCAAGCATACAATAATTTGCCTTGACAATTAAACTGTCTCTTATGGGGCAGGGTGCTGACCTGATGAATTGTGGAAAAAAATTTTCATGGAAGATCTCCAAAATATGTTGTGATAGCCTGTGGGTCAACAAGCTCCAGCTATAAACAGTTGGAGGAAATTAGTATTTGCCTTCACGGAAAGAACTCAAGCCTGTTTATTTATTATGGCATTACAGGGATGGGTGTTTATTATTTGGCAATGATCCTAGCTCTTACTCAGCTTGGTCTTCTAATGGTATTTTTTCTACCTGCCCATGTGGTGAACTCAGTGCTAGAGTTGGACAGTAAAACTGTTGTTTCTACCTCGTGTATCACCCTTAGCAGTAAAGTTCTCTATAAGAGGGCTTCCAGCCAACTAACCTGGTCAGACATGTCCTCAGCTGGGAAGGTGGGACACAAAATGCATCCACAGTGCTAAGGCTGTCGTTCTGTAACCATCTCTGCACAGGCATAACAGAAAGAGTATTAGGGGAAAAGAGTGAGGTGGAGAGTGACCTCTGTCTCTTTTTGTTGTAACATTGTCAGCAGCACACTTCAGTGCCTTTCATCACGATTGATTAATCAGGTTCTGTGAAAAATGATGTTAAGCCAGCGTTATTATTTTAATGTGTGTCCTTTGTAGGCTCTCGTTGATGAAAACAGCTTTCATATAGTGGTGAAAACATATATGCATCATAGGGCTGTTTGTGGGTATCAAATGAACAGCACATTTCTCCTGGCAGCATCCTCAGGAGCTTTTAACCTATGCTGGCTGCTTTTCTGCATATCAGATGTTATCTGGCAGGGCGATACCAGCTCCTGTTCCAAGGCACCCGTGAGTGGTTTCTCCAGATGTGCCTGCTGCTCTGGCCAGGCAGTTCCTTGGCAGCACTGGAAGCAGCCTCTTCAAAGGTTGTCTGAAGTACCAAGCCTCTGGAAGGAGTAGATGCACTCAACAGTGTCTCTGACCTGCTTTTGTTCAGGATTTTCCCCTCTAAGTGTGAGCACCTGTTAATGGAGATGACTTTTGGGCACACTGAATAGACCTATGGAACAATGGTTTACAGAAACATCCCAGGCTTTATGCTGAGTCCGGGGAGCTGGTGAGGGAAGAATCAACAATCCTCTCTCCTCACTTTTTGGCCTTTTTATAAAGATTTGTTTCACAAAGATGACTACCTTCCTAGGTACAGACAGAGATCTATCAGTAAGGTGGGATCTTCCACCGGTTGTGGAGAAATAGGATGCGACTGCTGGGAATTGAACAAAAAGGCAGAGCTCTGAATACAGTCAGGCCTTTGCCAGCAGGGGAATGATCTTGTTGAAAGTTTTTATTTCAACAGGTTGACAGATGAAGAGAAGACAAAAGAGTAGTTCATTTTTTTTTTCTAAGCACTTATAGCTGTTTTCCTCTTTTTCTTCCATGATTCCCCTTCTCGGCCCCTACCACTGGCTCAAATAATTAACCAGGAAATCAGCAAGTCGTGACATGGGAAATGACGTATTGTGGTCAGAGTTTCTGTAAATACCACAGATTAGAGGTTGGGGTTAAGGGTGCAGTGTCAGCAAACTTTTGGGAAAACTTAAAAGCCTTGATGACTGATTTTGGTAGGTTTTTCAGGATCTTTTGTAAGGACAAAGGCCAGTAGCATTTTATTTTGAGGAAAACAGGGATTAACCTTTTAATTTTGCTTAAAGAAGGCTGACCAGTTGCTTGTCAGGCCCCAGTGCTCACCTGTGTGTTCCTGAGTCTTTCCCTGACCGCTGGGAAGGAACCACTTTTCCTGCCTGGGGATTCTCAAAGTCTGCACGCTGCACTTTTGTGTTCAAATACAACTCCCCTGGCATGAAATGGAAATAAAACACTTTTAAAATTCAACATTTCAGCCTTTTTCAAAGCCAATAATAAAGTTTTTTTTGTCATTTTGGGTGTGGGTTTTCTGGTTGGTTTGTTTGTTTTTTCACTTTGTCTTTCCCTTCATCAAAACCTAACAATAAAACCACAGTGCAACAGTAACTAAGGAGGAGTTTTTCTTCTTTCTCCAAGGTTTTTGGTTGGTTCGAGTGCCTAGGGAATTGCTTTCTCCTGCCTGTGACCCCGGTAACTTTAGTAGTAAGTGTTATGGATATGCAATCTCTACGCAGAGATCTTTGCCTGGAGATTTTGTTTTTTTGTTTTTTTTTGAAAGACCACAAAACAGAGCTTGAAAACCTCTTAATTGCTTCCTGCCCACTTGCTGGTAAAGTCAAAAAAATCTTACCAATCCTCATTACAATTAAAAAATATATATATTCTATAGGTTACTTTTACCTCCAGCTGCTGTTCTGCCACTTCACAGTAGTAAAGGAAATGTTGGATTGTTGTGAGAGTAAAGTGAAACAAGAAATTTTCTTGCCCCATAATTGTTAAACTAGTATCTGGAATTAATGAGTGTCTCTATTCGTTTAGATTTTTTCAAAAAAATGGGAGAAAAAAAAAAAAAGTAAATTCATATTGTTCAGCAGTCCCATCAAGGGCTATTGCGGTATTATCACAGACTAGTGGAATAGTTCTTGTTTTACCCTTTTGCTCCTTACTTCACATGAATACTTTAGAAGGTTGACAGTAGCAGAGTAGGACTGCTAGATCAGGGCTCAGTTGTGCTGTTTATATGCCAGGTCATATTTGAGAGCTCCTTAACTGAGTTTTGGATCCAAAATCTAGTCTCAGCCTGGTATATATATAAATTCCTTACTGTAGCTTTAGTTTAAATAGTTTTATTTATCATTTCCACAAAGCAGATACTTATGAGGTACAGTAGACGAACAGTCAACGATATCTTCATAAAATGATATCTAATTGTTTTTCAGAGATAGGTAACATAGCTTTAGTTTTGGTTCTGCTCACATCAAAGTGAGAAGAAATTTTGCCATTGATTTAAATTATTAAAGTTGAGTGAGAGAAAGTAATTTTGTTGTAAGACCTGTACAGAGCACAGCATTAATGTTCCCATGTGGAATATGGTAAGTTGCAGATATGAAAATGTTAAGCAGAAAACATGCCAATGTGACTAAAACACTGACATTAAAATCCTTGTTGAATAATTCAAATTGGGCCGAAGCCTAGTGTTTTCTTTTTACTTCATATCCAATGTTTTTTCCACAAGATTTTTTTTTTTTTTTAATACCCGATTTCTAAATCTTTTTGCTGCATTCCCAATGTATTACCTGTTCAGATTTATGAAAGACTTCCATGCAGAGCTACTGTGTCACTCTAGATAGTGAGCTGAGGATATGGGTGCTAGAATACACATCACGGTGGCATTGTTGTGGGATCTGAAGCAGTGCTCGTCCTCTCTTCCCAGGCAGACCTTGTTCACTAGTACTGGTACACAAATCACCATACTTAGAGCTCCATGTTCTCTGTAGATCTCACGTCAACTCTTATGCCTTGAATTATGTTTAATACTAGGCATAAATACTCTGCATTTATTACTGTGCAGTGCACTTCCAACAGCACTAATCTGTATGGATGGGAAATCCAGAAGAAGAAGGTGCTTTCAGAGATGATATTAATGACTGTGACATTTATTCTTCCTCAGACCTCTGATGGGATTTGACAAACTGTTCTTGCTTTAGTAGTGACTCAGTACTGTGCTGTTTTTGTGGCTCCTTGTAGCAGTTGGTATACCAACTGGCTAGGCATGTGCCTGAAGCAATAGAGCAGGTTTCTAAAGGTTTCCATTGATTGAAATGGGAGTCAGGCACCTAAGGACGTAGAAGAAAAAAAAAAAAATCCAGTCCTTGCTTCTCGGTGTACCAACCACATACAGCAAACACTTATTTTTCCTGAATCCTGAAAGCACAAGACAAGCTCTGTGGAGAAAGTAATGCTAAGGATGTGTTTGGAACAAAAATAATTTAAAACTAGCATTTGAGCCACTCCTGGCAATGGCCATCTAATTGAAGGGACCTCATTTGTTACACAAGCCACACAGGAGCTCATTGCAACAGACTGTGAACTAATTACTAACCTCCTTTAAAAATTAGAGGAATAATTAGGTCTTTGTTTTATTTTGGATGCCTCTACCTTTGTGTACCCACTTTGCGAGGGACTGCCATGAGAAGGGCAGAAGATTGAAGGGGAAACAGAGACTTGGACAGAGTAATTCGTCCTTAAAACTACAGACATGCTGCTGTTTAGTGTGAAAGGATCTTGCCAAAGCCATAGATAATAGGAACAGGAATTCACAGAAGCTTGGTTTGATTTTTTTTTCTTTTTTTCCTAAATATACTAAGTCTTCAAAAGAATGGTTAGGGATCTCTGCATGGCTTTCATCTTGGAATTAAGAACAAAGGAAGCAGAGGTATGTAAGCCATGTCAGTTGTCTGTGTGGTTAGTTTTTATGTCTCTTGCCCTGGAACTGAAATTCCACCTCAGGGAAGAGAAGAGTCAAGGCCTGAAATCACAGAGTCTGTGCATTCAAACCAAACCAGAAATAGGAACAGGGGTTCGGCTCCCTCTCTCCCATGACAGGTTGCTTGATGTTAAGATGCCTTGAGGAACACAGCAAGTGCCCCTGCTACTGCATGTAGCTCAGAGAGTCTCATGTTTAAACAATCTAGGGACTTATTTTGCTGAGAGGAAGATCTGTACATTGTATGTGGATGAGAACTTGTAGCTTTTCTCCAGGTTTCTTTTTTTTTTTCTGGATAACTGACATGCTAAGGCACAGCTGGGCAAGCTAGTTGTTTTTCTGGGAGGGAGGGACGGAGAGAGGGAGAGAAAAAGCCAAAAAAAAGTTTGAGGTACTGTTTTTTTGTTTGTTTGTTTGTTTGTTTCCCAGGACAGAGGGTAATGCTGCTGCATAGTGACATTTTCTTTCAGACTTCCTGCGGCTCCCTCAGAGCTGGGACCAGCGCAACTCAAGCAGCACCATGTTGTTGTGCTTGCTACAGATCAGTGTTGGAATGCATCCAACATCTCATGTTTGCCCCCTTGGAAGGTGGAGGTTGGTATTACAACTGGGACAGGCCAATTAAAAAGGGAAGCCTGTTTCAAATTTGTGGGTGTTTTTTTTTCCTTTTTTTTTTTTTTTTTTCTTTTTTTCTTCTAGGATTTGCTTTTGTACCAAGGAATTGAATTGCTTCCCCAGTTAAAAATAAATAAATAAATAAATAAATAAATGCCCCTATAAAGTGTTTTTCATGGATACTGGAGTACTGCTTATAGCTCTGGGACCCCCCAGCACAAGAGGGACATGTACCTTCTTGTCCAGAGGAGGGCCGTGTCCAGAGGAGGGCCATGAGGATGATCAGAGGGCTGGAGCACCTCTCCTAAGAAGAGACTTCTCCTACAGGCTGAGGATATTGGGGTTGTTCACCCTGGAGAAGAGGAGGCTCCAGAGAGACTTTGTAGCAGCCTTCCAGTACCGTAAGGGGCCTACAGAAAAGCTGTGGAGGAACTCTGTCAGGGACTGTAGTGATAGGACAAGGTTATGGTAATGGTTTTAAACTGAAAAATGTAAGATTTACATTAGGAAGAAATTTTTTACTCTGAGGGCGGTGAAGCCCTGGCACAGGCTGCCCAGAGAAGCTGTGGATGCCCCATCCCTGGAAGTGCCCAAGGCCAGGCTGGATGGAGCTGTGGGCAACCTGGTCTGGTGGGAGGTGTCCCTGCACATGGCAGGGGCATCAGAACGAGATGAACTTTAAGGTCCCTTCCAACCCAAATGATTCAGTGATTCTGTGATTCTATGACACTTTTGTGACTGAATTATACAGCCATATCCCTTGTTGTGTCAGTAGGTAGCTTCTCAGCCCCTTAGCATTCTGGATTCAAGAACAGATCTCTGGCACATTGCTTTGTGTCATGGCATAGGCACTCTTGTTATTAATCTGTAATTACATAACCAACACCTAGCAAAGACCACTTATTTCTGGTGATTACAAAGTAATTACACTCAATTGATTCCAAATCAGTAATTGTTAATAGTTCCTTGCAACACTCACAAAATAATAACAATATTCTGTAATTTAGTAGTAATTAGAATGTACGCTTAGGGTTAGTTAGTGCTGCTGCTCACTTGCTTTTTGGCTCACTAAATTAAGTGATTATGACTATATTTAGTATCCTCTGGCTTTTAAGATTCATTGTGCTGGAATTTGATTTCATTTTCCTTAAAATAATTACTGGGAATTACATTATGTTTGGTGGTGTTAATCAGAATTTATGCTGATGTAAATGAGATGAGTTTCAAGCTCAAAGGTTTCCAGTTACAGGGGAAAAGAATGTAGAAGTATTTGGGGCTTTATTACTTACTACACGGTTTGTTGTCAGCCTGCCCTTGTAGGCTGACAGTGACAGATTGCACTGTCAGACAGAAGCTCAAGACTGAGCGAGTCAAAGAGCTGGGGCTTGCAGTGCTGGATTGCTCAAGCACAAGGCTTCGTGGTAGTGGAGAGGTCACGGCTTGCTCTTTCCATGCATATTCCTATCAGGCACGAGACACCAGGAGAAGCTAACTGAAATACAAGCCACATTAAACACGTGAAGTTTCCTCGACTGTAAATTTGTCTTGTTTTGCATATGATGGAACATTCTGAGGACACTTTTTGTTTGCTTTACAACTGGTGAGAGCTTTGGCAGGAAGTATGTTCTCCTTGTGAATACTTCTGAGCAGAGATGTGGCAGAATGTCAGCATACCAACAGGATGCAGTTTGAATACAACAGAAAAGCAGTGTCTAGAAGGGTTTGGGAGGAGAAAAAGTGATTAAATGCAGTTAAATTATAATAACGTGGTGATTAAAATTCCCCTGGCTTCTGAAATGGGTATATAATGTTGTCCTAACTGAAGGAGTGTGTACATTAGTTTCTTAAGACAGCTGAGTGAAAATGGCCCTTCATATCTCTGACTGGCCTTGCAGACATGCATACCTATGAGAGCCAATTAATCTTCTATTATCTTCCCATTAAAAAAAAATAAATCAAAAATCAAAAAAAAAAAAACAAAAAAAAAAACACCACCACCAACAAAAACCACCTGCTTTATCAGCCCAGAGGTTCATTGTTCTCTTTTTACTCTGGTATAAATCCATACAGTAGAAATAAATGTGACTGTCAACATAAAAAATGAGAAATCTAACTCTCTGCAAAAGGATTAAGCTGTAAGACAGAAAAAGGCATTAGTACATCTCACAATTCAATAGACCTGTGTTTCTCCCATACATTCTTTTTTATTTGTGTTAATGGTAAATATTATTTTTGGTTAAAAATAAGGCATTCTATTTTTTGCAGTAAAGAGAGTGAAAAAAAAAAAAAAAAAAAAAAAAGGTTTCACAATGCTACAGCATTTTCTGATTTAAAGCCCATAATACTGTGAGACATCTGGATACTTTTTTTTTTTCTCTGAATAGGTTGACCCTTCTGCAGTTCTCTTGAGTGAAATCCTGGCTTCATTAAAATCAAAATTCTTATTGACTTCCGTGGGCCAGGATTTTGTCTTGGCATGCTTTCCATAAGACCCTTTCCTCTTTCAGACCATGACTCTGTGGAGCACTTAAACATATGGTTACCTCTCAGAATGTCTATTTGTTAGTGGAAAAATGCTCTTTAAAATATGTTCATCATCAAGATAGGTAATGCTAGCACCACTCAGAGACATCAGCTGACAGAAAATACTTTTTGAAAGGAATGTTCCAGTTTTATTCATTTTATCCTGTGAACATTTAGCCCGCTTGCAAGAATCCAATGGGTGCACTTTTCCTTTAGATTTGCCTAGTAACTTTTCATCCCTGGCCTCCATAGAAGCAGGAGTGCTTTGATGAATATTGCTGTGGAGATAATTAATTCCAGCATTTCTTGAGTTCTGTCTTAAAAGCGGAAGAAGGAAAGGCAAGTAAAAAAATCAGAAAATGGAGACATCAGTTTAAAAGCACATGCCTCATAAAAAGGTTGTGCTGTTGCCATTGTTCTTCCAAGGAATAATTTAATTAGTTACCTGTTCATTACTTGCTTTTTTATGCTGTTCAGATTAGCAATATATATAAAAAAAGAAAATGATCCTTTTGCTTATGCCTTAAACACTCTGCCAAACAAGGAACCTTTAGGTCAAAGGGTACTGTTGTGCTGAAGAAAGGGAGTCGTGGATTACTGAGGGCACCTCATTAGTGCCGGTGTCTGCTTCTCTTAACGAGTGGCAACATGTGGATGTCACAAGTGAAGAGCAAGTGAGAGCATACTGCACCTCAAGTGAATCCTCCTAAATATTACCTTCCCTGTTTGCAGCTTTTTACCTCTGGTGAGAGCCTGGTGACTGGTGATTTCTGGAACTTCATTGCTGTCCACCTGTGGTCCATTCATTCCTCTGCACTCCTTGCAAAGGCGACCTCAGCAGAATTCAACGTGGTGTGGAAACGAGGGGAGTCACAGGCCTTGCGAGAGAGATGCGGAGAACATCAAGCACTGGTCAGCTCTGTAAGCGGCTGGAAATGATGGGTATTGTGGATCAGAAACTGCCAGTACCTGGCTCAGTAATACAGGTAGGGCTGGCCCTGAGGAGCTGCTGGAGAAAGCCGCTTAGTACCATCAGAGGGCTAACTCGTCACAAAGATTTTAATTAAAAATATATGTACGTGTGAGTATAGTTGAAATAATAAGCATCATTTTCATTGTGCTTCTCTCAGGAGAAAACTGAATATTTTCTAAATCAACAAAATCTGCAGCTCCATCTTGGAAGCAGCACAGCTTTGCCTATCGCTTCTGTGCATACGGGCCTTTGCACCGAGAAGGCTGTGGCAGAAGGAACGGCTGCTGTAATTTGCATTCATCTCGTTAGTTTGTTTATAGAATGCCCTAAAGAGAGACTTTTTGTGAGAGTCGGTGTGAGCAGATGGAAATAAGAGACCTAGTAATAAAATGTGTGCTTAAAAAAGACATAAAACTTTACATGAAGGCAGAGCAAATTGAACATGGCTCCCACTGACTTTTAAGACAGGAACAGTTGTACCAGTGTGAGCAAGGGAAGAATTTGGCCTGCTACTTGGGTTTTATGTACCAGTACGGAGATACTGGGAGCACAGCGTATTGATAATTAGGGCTTTGAGGTACTGGATATACTGCATTTCTCCTTAGAGCTATGAAGAAAAGCATACATGTTGTAACCAAAAGTGAAAACAATGCAGACAGTGAGAAAATCTGTGAAATCTTGTTCTTTTTTCTTTTTTTTTTTCCAATTCCCTGTAACAGCATGCCATTTAAATTCTAAGAAGACACTCCCCTGGTATTTCCATTTACTGAACCCAGTATCCCAGGAGGGGGTGAAAGGGAGGAGAATGGGTGTTCACTTTTCCTGTCTGCAGTGAAGCATTTTCTCATACCTATGACTAAAGAGGGAATTTTGCAACTGAGAATGTTTTTCCTTTCTGTCTACTGTGCTTCTTAGCACAGCAATAGCAGAAAACATTACTCAGTTTTGGTCGCTTGACTAGAAAGGGGCAAGAAGAGCTGCACGGGTTGGCCCAATGTCTGGTAGAGGTGCAAGGGACAGGCTTGTGACCCTGCAAATCATGCCCATTGAGATCCAGGCCAGTTTTCAATTCTTTTTGTATTCATTGCGACTTTGAACTGACTTTGAATTTTCTTTCAGAGCAGAGATTGTGTAAGAACTTTCTCATATCTTGGTCTCCTGCTTGTTCCTTTCCTGTGGTCCTGAGTTGGTGCAGTTTGTGGCGATTTGCTGCTGGTTATTTCTGTGCTTCCTTGGCTGTGCTTTGTGAGGCTGCTTCACTTCTCCCAGATCTTCCTGGGATCTTCCCAAGACTTTCCTACTGCCTGTAGTCTCTGTACCTGAATGCAGCCCTGACAGGTTGGGTATGAGCCCCTCAAACACTCAACTGCACTTGAGAGGCTGTTTGTGGAGGCTGAAGGCATCTCTGGTCTTCCCCGATGCCAAAACATAATGATTTCCTGCATGTTTAGTAGTGCACCGCACAGTCTCTCAGAAGACAGAGTAGTGCCCAGATTGTCTTGTCTGATCCCAGTGGTGGCACAGGAAAACCAGTAACCCTTACATCCGATACATGCTGTCTGAACAGTAACTTCAGGAATGTCTCTGTATGAGAAGACGAACAGAAGGAAGATGGTAAAAAGTTTTTTTGAAACGTGGTAAAGCTTAAACTTTGTCACTTATGGGCCTCAGACTGTATTTAGATCTTGAGCTTTTGAATCTGAATTGAGGCAGGTAGCACAGCACAGCAAAGTGTCTGCCCTTTGATAGAAGTAGATTAGTTATTTTACAGCCTGATATAAAAAGTGATAATATGGCTGATTCTTCGTGATGGTATCACCTTTAAGAGTGAGAAAAATCCTTAGCAATTCATGAGCAACTGAACAAGTTTGGCTTACGTGTGGTTCACAGCACAACTCATGCCTTAATAGGCAAATCGACTCCTGGATACTTCACAAACCATTCAAGATTATTTATATCCTCTCCCACTTGAGATTACGACATTTCCCTGATGGCAATTACAGCAATGGCCTACCTGAAATAGCAGTCTGAAAGAGTCTCTGATCTTTCAACTCACAGAGAGCATCCAGAGCCGAAGGGCAGACCCAGCTAGCTGGTGCACCTGGTCCAGAGAGCCTGCTTTGGGAGGTTGTTTGGCACAGTGCTCGTCTGAACTGTGCACACAAGGGTGAGGGAGGCAGACCTGTCTGCTGTTGGACTTTGAGCCCAGGTCAGTAGGCATACTTGAAACAAATTGTACTTTCTGGTCAATTTAAATAAGGTAAATATTGCATAAACCTCCTGGTACCTTAGTTATTTATGAATTCACAAAAGAATTTAATTCCTGAAGCAGGAAGGATTCAAACCTCAAAGCATTTTGCAACTGAGCCCTGTGACTTAAGGTCATTGAATAACTGACCTACAGGTATTCTCCTTTGACTGCAGAACATACATGCAAATCTCTGCAAGTCTAATCAGGGAGCACTTTATGTTATGTGTGACGATGGCTATTAAGCATTCTTAAAAATAGTGCTCATATCAGGTGAGCTTATTTAGACCAATTGTAGTTTAATGTCAGCTACAATTTTGTCTGAACAAGTATGAATGATGTTCAGATTCTTATAGTACTTTATGTAACAGGGTGTATAAATGGACCCTGTAGGCCATTAAAACTTTGTTTTGTAGTTAAATCTCCTCGTCCTGAGACATTTCTGAATTGGGAATTTTACACTGTCTGCTTCAGCTATGGTTAATCTTGAAGAAAAAATGTGCTCCAAGGGTCTGTAACTCAGAGTCAGAAATGGTGAAGGAAGCTAAAGTAAATTGTTTGAAAATCACCAAGAACCATTTCAGGTATAAAACTCAATATCAGTTTCAAGAATCTTGTTTAACCAAAAGACCAGTTCTTTCACGTTTTAAATAATTCTGAAAAGAGCACTACAGAAACTAATTTCAGACTACTCTGCTCATTCTTTGGAATTCTTTATACAAAAGTTGTTTCAAAAATATTGCTGTTTACAGAGAGAACCATATGGAAGGAGTTTCACCTTTTTTTCCTGTATCATATCTGGGATTGATTAGAGTGACTTTTTTTTTTTTTTAAAAAAAAAAGCTCCTTTACAGTAGTAGCTGCTTCCAAATGAATGGTTCTGATTTCCTTTTAATGCTTGTGGAACAAGAAGTAACTGCTTAGTTCATTTTAAGAACCTTCCCCCCATTGGAGTTTTTCGGATTTTGTCATTCCAAGAATAGTATTTCTAGTTCCTTGAGTCACAACTCCTTACTGAACCTTTTAGTAGTGGTAATAGATTTTTATTCTGCTTTCCACATTGCACTTTTATCAGATCTCAGTTCTGAGCTGTGACTTGTGTTCTGCAAGGTCTTGCCCTTTTTTTTGCCTTCAAGGAGGCACAAGGAGCAGGAACATGACCATCTAAGCCCTCAGCTTACATCTGACAGTGTAGTAACACATGGCTTCATTATTCTTTCATAATGTATATACTGCTGTCATCAGAGCTTGATCTCAGGGTGACTTTTAAGTTTACAGTGTTTATATCTAAAGAAAGCTGAATCAAAGTAGGATCAAAACATGAAAGTAGACAAGATGCTGTAACCTAGAAGGACTTCCAAATACACTAACTCACCAGGTGCCCCATTAAGAACAACTGAGTAGAAGTAGATTTTTCTTGTTCTTAATTCTGCCATAGAAAACCTTTTCAGAGGTTGTTTTCCCTAACTTCTCTTTTCACAGTCAAGTTATATATTGTAAGGACTTAAAAAAAGACTTCAAACATGGACAGAAGTTATATAAAGTCATTGATTTTTTATTTTTAAAATATAAAGCTTTGGAATAGAATGAACCAAACGTTTAAGCCACCACTTGTAAACTAGCCTTGTAATAAAGCTGCTCATACCAACAAACAAACAAAAAAGTTAAAAAATAAAAATAAAAAATAAAACCAAATCACTCCACCACTACATATATCAGAATCTGCTAAACTGTTCAGTACTCTGTTGCCCCCATGCTGCTAGTCTCAGTGCTTTTGTCATGGTGTGGGGATTGCTGGGCAAGGCTGTGATTCTCTCGAGCATCCATCTTCATTCTACTGCAATAGCTGCATGGGGTCTGGTGCAGAATCCTAATGGAGATGTCCACATGCACAAGTCAAGGACTTACTAAGTTTAGGAGACATTTATTCTCAGAAGGAGCAGTCAGGCATTGGAACGTGTTGCCCAGGGAGCTGGTGGTGTCACCACCTCTGGGGGTGTTCAAGGAAAGGTTGGACAGGGTGCTTAGGGACATGGTTTAGTGGGTGACATTGGTGGTAGGGGGATGGTTGGACCAGACAGTCTTGGAGGTCTCTTCCAACCTTAAATATTCTATGATTCTAAGTGGCTTGTTTTATTGGGTCATTTGGTTTTGGTGCATTTCTTTTTTGAAGCAAAGATGTGGGAAGTAAGGATAAGCTGACTGAAAGAAGATGGAGATATTGAAACTGCAACTGGGATATGCAGAAGGATATGGAAAATGAAGATGGTTATGTCTCCTGAACTGCTGACCAGAGTGCACCTGTGCTTTGTGCCTGGAAAGGCTATGTCCTTTGAGACTGCCTACAACCTGGGGAGTCTTTGGCCCAGGCTGAGCTCACCTTTAGAGCTCCTTGAAAAATTGCAGACCATTACAGCTAACAGATATGTTGGAAACTACAGGGTTGATAGCCTGTGTCTTATGAGGTCAGTGCAGACTTAGAAACCAAGAAGTGGTAACCTTAGTTTAGAAAGTTTAGCTGTTCATTGTTGCCACAATCCTGAGTTGTCCTTTAAGGAGCATGTTGTGACAGCAGCTATCAGACCGTCCCTGCAGTCAGAGGTTCGATTAGGAATGGTGGAGTCTGAACCTCATCTAACTCTTCACCTGTCTATTTCTATTAGCTGAACAGTTTTTAAGTACTCATCATTACATTGTGCATCTAGACAGATTTTCTGGATCTTGATGAGATTTCACACTTCAATTTTGGTGGTGTAGGAGATGCCTGAAATGTAGCTATTGAACTCATGAGAAAACAGTTTTTAAAATTGAAAGCATTTAAGTCAAACAGAGTTAGTGATATGAAAAATGAAAGGCAGTGTGTTGCCAAAACTGAATCAGTGACTGAGGATTTCAACCAATGTTTAAAACTTATAGTCTGGGTGCTTACACTGCAAGTGTATATTATAGACATAGCCTATACAGAGTTCTATATACTTAGAAGCAGGATGTAAGTACTTCAGTAATGTAGAATGAAAATGTGCCAGTTGAAACCGCTTCACTTGTCATCTCTGGGTTGATGTATGCTTCTTTAATAAAAAGTGAATACAAAAAGGTTCAGCATACAGCTTGTCTTTTAGTCCAAGCTTGGAAGCTGACAAAAGATTAGATAATTTTTTCTTCAGAAAACTAGAGGAAAAGTTGGTTTTAGGCACAGGAAATATCAGAAAATATCAAACTCGTGAGTAAGAGTTAGAAGTCTTCAGTCAGCAGCAGAAGAGGAAAATGGTTCAGAATTAAATACAAAATGAATGAGCAGACAAAATGGAGAGGGAGGCTAAGGAGAGAAACAATTTAAATAGATCAGGAAGATTATATCAGGGCAAGGTAGGTATCTTTTAGACAGCAGAACTTTTTTTTCCCCTCAATTAGTTTTCTGCATTTCAGTAGCTCTTGTCAACTAGTGCGGGAAGGAGGACATGGTAATGAAAATAGCTATTTTTGATTTTTTTTTTCTCTTTAAGTTTTTGATTCCTGGAACATTGCCTGTCTTATGGAAATTAGAACAGAAATGCTGAGCAACAACAAGGGAGCAGGAGTTAATCTCTTGACCAAGCTCTTAACTCAAGCATTGCCAATACAGAAATTCATTAGATTTCCTTCAAGTAATCGAGATCCATTATTATTACTTAATACACCACAGTGCACATAAATCCTTCATTCTTTCTTCAGCTAAAATGGTATGTGTTCCATGTATATGGCACCATACACGTGGCCGACTGTGCCATCCCAGGTGCCTGAGGTGTGCCTCAGGTGGGCCTGGAGCCTGCAGGGGCCCAGCCGCAGGTGCAGGGTGCACAGCACTGGGGCTCTGGGGAGACCTTTTGGCAGCATGGCTTGCATTAAAGTACTGCCTACGCAGCAGCTTTTTGCCGAAAGGTGGTAGATACGGGATGAAACCCTGCCTTTGGCGATGTTAAGTAGCCACAAAGGATGCACCTGTTGAGCTGCCCCTCACCAGAAGGCAGCCATTTCAAGCTGCCTCCCCTACGTCTGCACCAGCTATGAGTTCAGCTTGTAGATTTAGCCTGTATTTCCTACCTCGCAGGTTTTAGGAACTGCATAAGTGACAACATTTAGCAGTTAGAGAGCACTTTGCATCTTCCAAGCTTCGTATGAACATTAAGTAGTAAACATGTTACCGTAAACATGACAAATGGAGATGGAAATAGCACAGTTTGGATGAAATTGGTAACTGACTCAGCTAGAAACATTCGTGAGGAGGGAGATGATCTGAACTCAAGCTATAGTGACTGAGAAAGATGCAAAATGGGAGGCATAAGAAATACCAAACTGCTACACTGCAGGTGAATGGTTTCTATTCCAGTGTCAAACTTTGCTATCAGGCTGGCGAGGATGAGAATTTAAGAAATCTAACAAGATTTCTTGACATCTTCCAATTGTTTTCATAGCACTCCCAGAATCCTATAAAATAAAGCCAAAAGGGACCACTGGGACTATACAGCATGATTTATATTACACAGACAATAGCATTTCTCTGAATTGGTGATTTTGGTTTGATTTGTTTTAAATTAAATTGTGTCCTCTTAGAACACCTGATTTTGTTCCTGGAATTGCTAGTGGCTGGAAATCATTACAACTTTTAGGAAGATTTTCTAATGGTTAATTACTCTCCACCCCCCCCCCCCCCCCCAAATACTCTCTTAAAAGCATGTGAAAGGCGTGCCTATTAGAAACTTCTGATAGGTTTAAAATGCTGTCCCAAAATTTTGTTCTTCCCCTAAATGTAGTCTATGTTGTGATAGTCTTCCATCTAGCCTTCTTTTGGAGTAATTCACACATCTAGGCAGTCTTGCTTTCACCTGTGTTTTCCAGTGCTTTTACCATATGTTGGCCTGTCTGTCTCAGAATACTCTCCAGTTTCTCAATTACCATTTTGAAATGCAGAGGCCAGAACCAGGTGTGGTATTCCAGAAGTTGTTAAATAAGCACCCAGCAATGTAATTTTTCTACTCCTTTTCTGGAGTTCTGCTTGTATTGCTCAAGGATGCTTTTAGCTTTCAAGCCCAGCAGCACCCTAACAGCCCATACTGAGTCTATTATCTTCCATAATGCTAGGTCCTTTTCAGATGCACATCTTCCTGTCTTTTAAGTACATCCTACATTCTTTATTGCAAGATGTGACCTTCATTTCATATGATCTAATTGTACTTGAGACCTCTCTGTTTATCCCCTTCTTTATTTGCCAGTTCCCCCAATTTTTATGTTCTCTTTGACTTTGCAATTGGGAGTTGAGAAAAGCTATTTTGAGAACTTAAGATCACTGTTTTCAGAAGGATGCCATCTCCCACTTTGGCTGTGCTTCTCCTTTTTAATCTTTATGTTACCCTGGGTTTTCCCTGCCAGCAAAGGTTTGGTCGTTTGGTCGATAATTTCTTCAAATTATCTCCCATCTTAGGAAACTGATTCATAGTAGACCTGGTGATCTTGATGAAAGTTGCTGTAAACACGTGAGTCTCCATGGATTTAAAGTGAGCTTGGTGAATACTTGGAGGAGTATTCCACTTTGAACCTTTTTGAGGTTTAAAAAGTAAACAAACTACATTTGGTTCAGGGATTACTCTGAACTAATAAGAGCTAAAGGTTCACAAAGGTGTTGGCCATTTTTTTGCATTGTTGTTAAGAGATCACCCTACTAGTGAAATTACCTGTCGGAGGACCTGCCTACTCATAATAAGGCAGGAACTAAGCTTTTGGGGGCTTTTTAGTCATTTTCAGTTGTCAGAGCTGAAGAATGAGAATACCCTGTCTCCCCAAAATTGGCCCTTTTTATCTTTTTTTTTTTTTTTTTTTTTTTTTTTTTTTTTTTGATGTTGGTTCTTGAGACTCTTCCTTTCCAGAGGAAAGGGTAGTCACAGTCAGAAACCTAGCATTGCAGATGTTGTTTTCACATGATTTGTACTGTTTTTCTCTTTCACCTGCTTCTGTATGTGTCTGGCACCATTGCTTATGTGCCTGTCAAGGAGTTAAACAGTAAGCCAGAAGGGTGAGATTTAGGATGAGGGGTTTTGTTTTGTTTTGTTTTTCCCATGAGAGTCAGAACACACACCAGTGCACCTGAAGGACCAGAACTGTGATAGGTGTTTATGTTGGTTCCAACTTTCAAGAGTTTGCCTAAAATACAGATTGTCTTACTACAGATTTTAGAGGCATGGGGATACAGTGGCTGGGTGTTCTGGCAGTGATTTTGTGGCTGTTAACAACTGGTGTACAGCCATTTTCTTTCTTTTCCCCACAGATAGCGCTCAAGTATTTCTCCAGGTC
The DNA here is from genome assembly GCF_011077185.1 of Oxyura jamaicensis. Taxonomy (NCBI): domain Eukaryota; kingdom Metazoa; phylum Chordata; class Aves; order Anseriformes; family Anatidae; genus Oxyura; species Oxyura jamaicensis. The sequence continues at coordinate 89,965,036 of NC_048894.1, read as the reverse complement.
ATTCATAAAACACATTTTAAAAACATATGTCCAAAAATGAATCTATGTAGAATTCCTTCTGACATGGCTCTGGCTCATGGTTCTGTTCCCACTTGGCTCCTGAAAACTTTACTTAGCTAGGCTTTAATCAAAGTAGTGCATTAGTTTTTCTGTTTTGTCATTCAATATGCTCAATTTGGCTAATTATCTAGCTGATAGTAAGACCATTAGGTTTGGATTTTTCAGATCTCAAGGTTTATCACTGATATCCTGGAGTTTGGGAAGTTTACCTTGCAGAGGGGGAATTTTTTGGTTCAAAGACACGCTTTGCCACAGGCAAAATAAGTTCAGATTTGTCTCCCATCTTATAATAGCAAGTCCTTAATAATTGGGAAGTAAATACTTCAAGACTTCCTTCCTTTGATATCTATTGATGGAGCTGGCCTGACCTATTTTGTTTTGTATGAAATATCAAGATAGTTATGGCAAACAGAAAGCAACTGAGTGGGAATTACTCAGTAGCCTGGAGTTGACACATTCCCTTGAGAAAGAAAGGATGTGGGCTGAAGATCTCTATAACAGAGAGATTTTTCCCAAACCAGTTGATATGTTAGAAAAGATATAAGAAAGACGATTAATAAATTAGTATCACCTGGAAAAAAAATAATAATCCACCTTTCTCAAGGTTGAAAATATTTGACACTATCAACACAAATGCATAATTTTGAAACAGTTTTTTTTTTTTTTCCCGAGCAAATTTTCTTTTCTTTTTTTTTTTTTTCATCTAATTTGGAAATTGATGTAAATGCTGAGTGAGTGGGAAATTTATGTTACTACCCATTAGCACTTGATTTGTACATTTCTGAATACATACTGTACTATTACAAAAGATTCAGACTAATTAGGAGACAGGGAGTTTGAAAAGCAGATGTTATTTACAAAAGGCGATAGACAGGAACTTATGGAGAATAGTTTGGAACAGAAGAATAGAAACAGAGAGACCAGCAAACAATCTGTTTTTTTCTTCCCCTTCTACTAAATTTAGAAGTAAAGCTGCATTTTTTCCAGTGCTGTCAAAAGTGAAGTGCCTTATAAAATGGAAGGGATTTAAAGTAACTCACAAATAAATAGCTGCTGTAGCTAGAGGGAAGGAATAGCTTAGAAAAGGAAGAGGAAGAAATCCTGTGGTCTGAAAGAGACTTAGCTGAGTCTAAATATGAACTTTAATGTCACTAGGGCATTTGTTTCCTGAAATCATTTATCTGACCCTGTGGAAACCAGAAAAGGGAAAATTACTCAAAATCCAAGATGTAATGGAAGTATTCCTTTAGTGTTTTAATTCACTCTTAATCATCATCAGTACCAAATCAAGTTCAGTAAATGAGATTTCTGCCATGAGCAGCAGAAGTGTTGAGTGATATGCCCCAATCCTTCTGATCAAAAACTAAAACATTATTTGAAAGATCTGTGTAGGAAAGCATGTAGACTGGATTTTGGAGTTTCCATTTCCTTATCTACAACAAGCATTGAAATGATTATTATTTAGGTATTTTTAATTATGGAACTTTAAGCTATGAGTTCTTTTTTTTCCTACATCTTTTCAAGGTCTGAAAATTAGGAAGATGCAAGGATAGTACTCAGTCATTATTGTGGATGCATCTACCATGACAGAGCTGAGGACAAAACCAAGAATTTGTGAGGTTTGCTGTCAGTCAGAGCAAGAAAGTGTGCAGATGCCTGATGAGAAAGGGCTTGACTAGCTTAGAGTTTACTTGGTTGGGGAAAAAGTATAGCTTTTGCAGTGGACCAAGACAGATTATCCCAAAGATGCTCATTTTTCCTCATGCTATGAAAAAGAGCATTGTTCAGGTTTCACAGATGCATGAAAAAACCCTTGACGCATTGAAATTACATTTCTTTCTCTTTCTTTCCACAGAATTTGAAGTTTAAACTTAACATGGTGGTGCAAGCCTGTATTTTCTCTTGTTGATTGAAATGGGAATATGAGTGGACCCTCACTTTGGAATTCAGACAAATCTGAACTAATCAAAGCTACAGATGTGTGTATTTATAACAAAAGTCAGAAGCTCAGTTGTTAATGCTCACTACAATTAAATATCCAGTTATATTTGGTAGGGAGACTCACCTCCTACCTTGCTGCAGTGACTAAGCTTTGTTGAAAAGTCTAATGCATTTAATACCATTATTGAAAATTATAGCTTGAAGTTTTGATTCATGTCTTGAGCTCAGTTTGCAATTAGCAATTCTTAGATAATGTACTGCAAATCCTTCTAGTAAACCCACAAAGCATGTTTTTTTGTGTGTGTTGAAAGCATTGGGTTGATAGAAGGCTGTTTCCTCCAACATGAGGTTTTACAAGCTGTGTATGCTATAAAAATGTTGTTAATGTGACAAAATTGTTTACTTGCTCATTAAAGAAACTCACACTAATGATTGGGAAAACCAGCAGTGTTACAGTGGAGTTGACAACAACAGGGCTCAGGATATAAAAGTAGTAAGTGCACAGTACATTGGGCTAGAGAAACAGGTCACCATGCAGATCAGCAGACACTGCTGGCTCATGAAAAGCTTTTTTCATGCATTTCTGTACCAAGTGTGTAGGCAGGACAAAAATTTGAGTATCAGAATCATAGAGTGGTTTGGTTTGGAAAGGACACCTAAAGATCATCTAGTCCATCCCCCTTGCTATGATCAGTGACATCTTTCACTAGGTCAGGTTGATCAAAGCCCCCTCCAGCACAGCTGTGAGCACCTCCAGTAATGGGGCATCCACAACTTCTTTGGGCAGCCTGTTCCAGTCTTACCACCCTCATTATGAAAAATGTCTTCCTTATGTTCAGTCTAAATCTATCCTCTTTCATTTGAAAACTGTTGCCTTGTTCTGTCTACAGGCACTGGTAAAAAGTCCTTGCCTTTCTCTTTTGTGAGTCCACTGTCCATATTTAAAGGTAGTAGTAAGGTCTCCCCAGAGCCTTCTCTTCTCCAGGCTGAAGTGTGACAGAGCCCTACTGGTGCTGGCTTGTATGTCAGTGCCAAGCTACCAGGAGGAGGTTTTTATCTACTTTTGCAGCTCCTTCAAAAGGAAGTTGAAGTACAAACAAGCTGACTGAGAGCTCTCCAAAGTGGTAGACCCAAGACTTTTTCTAGGACGCCAGCTCTTTTTCCCTGTGAACAGAAAGAAAGCTTGTTCAGGCACTGGTGTCCATCACAGAGGGATGCAATTCTCTCATTACAAGTCCTTCTGACTCCCAAAGTGATCCTCTTCACCGATCCCTCAGATTGCAGAGTTTGTCCCTCAGATTGCAGAAGCATCATTGTGGAATTTAGGTTTTGGTAAGTTTCAAGATGGTACCCCTGAAATCTCATCCCCTATCTTCAACCATTTCAGTGTCTATTAAGATATTACCTGTCCTTGCAAACCTTGCTTCTCTGAAATCCCGGTCGTTGTCATTATCCCAGTAATACTAAAGTGAGAAATACTCCATTGAACAAATTATCAAAAATACAAAATCTATTTTTGCAAGTCTCCCTTGGAATTTGTGGATTCCTTAAACTGATCCTTATTCCTGGCAGGAGTACTTGAAGTAAATACTATCCAACAACAACAACAAAAATCTCTGATTTATCATTCTGTCATAATCCCAACTGACTTCAGGGACAGTGTAATAGTGAAAGTGATTTCACTCTCTACCAAATAAAAACATAAATTACATCTTTTGACTGTCATGAAAGACATGGTGGGAAAACAGAACTTGCATTTCTAGAATTTTAGGTGGCCTGAAAAATGCACAGTGTGTACTAGAGTAGCCACACAAAAGTATCTCAAAAACAGGCTCTTGAAAACAGAAAGACCTTTTGGAGTCACTGACATTTGGTCAAAGTGGGCTGACTCACCATTCTGCCTTTGTAATGTTTCATACCAGTTTTGCAATATTGAAGGTCTTCGGCTTAAGGAAGACTTTTGTTCCAGGGATTTTCCATACTGCTTTTACTTCAAACATTACCAGGAAAAGAAGTTGGAAGCTTTCACATGTCCCCCCAAGACTAGGAGATGGTTACCCAACAAGATGCTTGCTCGAGGCATGGGCTCACCAGCTGACTAATAATTGGCCTGGGGCAAGAGTGTGGGGGATAAGATACTACAGATAGCACAATCCACACATTTGGTTGTTTAATGCCACTGAGCTATGCTCTTATAACAAGAATGTGTCAGAAGCAGCAGTAATCCAGGGAAATGATGCAAAGCTGGAGGTAGGTTGTCAGTTTTGTGAGCAGGGAGTGCTGGCATGGCCCCGCTCCCCTAACTGCGCATGTATGATTCAAGTAGGGGAAGTGAGTATGGACATGGTATTTCAGCCCTTTCAGGAAGCTGAATATCACCTGAAAAGATGACAACATCCCTGCCCTGAAGGACCTGCCCACCACAGTCTGTAGCACTGTGTGCATTTGTAGATTGATGGGCCTGAGAGTAGGGGACGGCAGGATGTTGGAGATGGGATTTGATTTGGGGATTTTAGGGACAGATGGGGTGGACCCCAAAAGCTAAGATGGGATTGTGTGAGAGCTGATGACACTGCCAGCAGGACTCCACAGCTGACGAGATGATCATTGAGATCAGCTCATTGAGGTGATCATTGATTTTGATGTCCATCACAATGGAATATGCTTGTTTCATCCAATTTGGGGAAGTCATATCAAACTCACAGACAGAATCAATATTAGTAACACTGTATTATGCAGTCATGGTGAAAGTTTAGCATAGTGAAGAAATAGTATGTATTAGGTAAGGTGAAAAATGGAGTCACACCTCCAAGAAGTCCCAGTTTGTGGTCTTTAAGCTTTTTTTCTTTTTTTTTGGGGGGGGGAGAGGAGGGAGGAGACATGACCCAAATATTACCCAAAAAGGTGACAAAATCCCTGCCTAAAAAACTAATCTTCTAAAGCTTTTATAAATGATCTTTGCACTTAAAGTTTCAGTTTTCAAGAAGCCAAATTGAAATAAATCTTAAAATTTATATGGGTTTAAAAGAACAGTTACTAAAATAGCCTTGTCATTCACAATAATGTAGAGTGAGTGAACTTATTCCACAGTGACCTTATTTTTATTTTTTTTTATTTTTATTTTTTACATTCCAACAAACTGTATATAAGTCCAGGAGTGTAGGTGCAGTCTTATGTAGCATTGTCATTCTGCCACACCACTCTGATTTCTAACAAAGTAATACTTTCTGGGTATTGTCTACTAATTCTTTCCTTCTTTATGTAAGAGATAGATGCACATATTGCCTAGTTTGTCATAGAGCATCACTGAAGTACTGTTTTATTTTTATTTGTAGAGACAACAAAATCAAAGATAGCAGCTTGGTGGCTACAACCAAGATAGTAATTAAGATAAAACAGTGAAGTTTCTAGCATATATTAAAAAGCCTGGAGGAATTAGCACAGCTTGCAGGAAATCGTGCTGGAAAGAGACATTATTTGACAGCAAACATGAAAATGTTGTCTTTTTACCAAGAATGATGAGAATTGATATGTCTGCCCTGTTTTTGGATAGGTAAGTGGCGTAAGTGAGTTAAGAGGAGCTGAGGATAGAGTTTGCAGGGGAATTGGGAAACAAATGAGATAATTTAACCTCTTTTCCATACAAGCATTTTTTAAAATCCCATACTTTTGTGATTATCCAAAAAATTTTATACAACTCTCTATTTTAACTAGTTCAGTTTTAGGAATAGCAGCTAACTATAAAAAGAAATAACATCCTGAAGTGTCCTTGGAGCCACTAACACTACCTCTCTATCTATTCCCTAAGAAGATGCCCTGGATTTAAAGACTATGTGTATTAAAGCAAGTATGAGAAGAAACAGCTTTTTCTGACACCTGTACTCCTTGTCTTCAGCTCATGCAGATGGCTGACAGCCTGTCTCGCTCCCATCAGAGACACCCCACCAGCTCCTTTAGGAGTTCAGCACTGCATTTGGCCTGTTCTGATCCTCCTGATCCCCTCATTTCTGCGCTGCAACACCACCATCCACAAGAAATCAGGTAGGATCTGAAGACATTTGACATTGCTAAAGAATCAAGCCTCAGCTGTTAGTTTTAGCCATTTGTATTCCAGGTTTTTGTTTTGCTGGATGATAGTTTCATTTTTGATTTTGTAACGTGCTCTTTGTAGAGGTTATTTTAAGCAGGTAAATAGGTAGCTTCTTCCTTCAGTGGATTTGTGCTGGTTTGAGCTGAGGTTTGCACATTTTAGCTATTTCCCTGTGGTTGTTCTGGTCTTGATGCATCTCTAAACCTTTGTCTGCCTTGCTTCTCCTTTTTGTGAAATAAGATGAACAATTGTGCATAAAATTATGTGCATTGTGCATAAGCTGCACGATGGTTATGGGGCATTTTAAGATTTTCACATTATAGGGGTCCATGTTTACCTAATCACTTAAGTGAAGTCCTGGCTTTAAGCATAGGCATAGCTAATGATTGTTACTCAAGTGGTTATAAGGTTTAAAATGTTTGTTCATTTATATATGTATATCAGTGAGACTGAGTCTGTGGAGTAAAAGACTTTTGTGCTAGTTGCATATACTCATGTATCAGCAGATTATTCTGCAAGCTGATCTAAATTAGGTGCCAAGTTGTGCCTTTTTTATTGACTAGAATATGCAATTTGTGCACCTCACGTGCACCTTGTCTATTAACAATCTCTTACATTGTGTCACCCCATTAATATCAGCGGATGTACCCAGCACCACCTTGGCTACATGGAAATCCAAAGGAAAGAAGCAGAGATGCTGAGGGCAAACACTTTGTGGCTCAGAAGCATTTCCTTGCTATCTGAAAAAGCCTCCTTACAGTAGCTATTCAAAAACTTACCCACCCAAATGACTGTGCCCATTTGCTCCACGATTATTGCTGTTGAAGAGGCCTTGGTGTCAGTGTTTTGCTTTCCTCTGTGCTGCCCACAAGTAAAGGCTCTGGGTCTGTTCAGCTACATGACACTAGAAAAGCTCTGAAAAGCAGCATCTGAAAGATGGAAGAGAGCAGTGTCTGTTTTGAGACCAGAAAGACATGAGAGATTCAGTCAGTGGGTTGATTTCCTGTCCCCCAGCCCTGTGAGATACCAGTTTGACCCAGAGGAGTTTTCTGTGAAAATGAGTGAACAAAGCTGCCCTAAAATGTTTTTCTTGGAAAGATGACTATCTTGTGAGATTGTAAAAGGAACACAGTACCTCATCAACAATGCCTAAGGACACTATTTCCATTACTGTAGCTGTTGCAAGCCTGATTCCCAAGTGTTTGATTCCCAAGTCTCTGTGAAGTGTTTGCTCAAAGGGTGAATCAGTTACTCTTACTGGAAGTTCCAGCTTCTGGTCTGAATCAGATACTTGCCTCTCTGAGGTCTTGCTGAGCAATCAGATGGCAAAGCTTCTGATGCATGAGGAACAGTAGGAAGACATGGGACTGCAGAACTCCGGCCCGTTTAGAGAAAACGAGCTGCTTATAGGTGAAATAGGCTACCCCAAAAACAAAAGTGAGGCTAAACTACCAGAATTAATAGTACGCTTTAAACTAGTTATTCAGACATTTATAGCAAGTAGCTCCAGTACCTGTTCTTGTTAGCTTGCCCCTAATATGATTCTTACACTCCTTTGCCTGCTATCACTAACACAATTTGATGTGGAAATTGACACAAGCCAGAATTCTAGGTTTGACTATTGCTGTGTCGCTAGATTATTCAAGAGATGTGGCAAATAATTCCCTGCTTGTGCCACCCTCTCCTCTACACATATTAGTTGGGACCAAGCCCCTTGGCTTTGAGGACTCTGATGTAAGCGTTGGTGTAGGCCTGTGATGCAGACTTTGTGACCTACTCTAAATTCAAGATTAGTAAGAGATGTGAGAAGCTACATAAACGAGAGCAAAGGAGCATCCTAGTATGCTGAGCAGTACCATCTGCTCAGTGAGCAAAGGGTCTGCTGAGGTGAGGAAAATCTTTGGCAGCCCAAGTTTCCAGCTGAAAACACTCAGTCCCCAGGAAGCTTACAGTGAGGTATTGAGATCATCAAATAAGGAGCCTGTTACCTGAAATGTGGTCTGCAGCAATGCAGAGACCTGGAACAGGACGGCAGCAATGCTGAAGGAGCCGTGAAGAAGTCTCAGAAGTACAAAGAGACCCAGTCAGCCAAAGCAGCAACCCTCTACGGACTGGAGGAAGAGGAGTGGCAGCAGTGAGGAGGTCGTGGCGACAACCCCAGAGGCATGCTGCAGCACAGAGGAGCTGTGTCAGGGAGGCTGTTGCCATGTCATTTCTTTGGAAAACATCTGGAGTTCTTGGATCTACTGACGTGGTGCTGCTGCAAGAGCCAAAAGCTCTGTCGCTGCTTTAATTGAAACCCTATTGCCTAAGGAGTGTTCAGCACTGGCTCAGCCATGGCTCTGCTGCCTCAAATGTGTGCAGTGTCTCTGAGAGAAGGGAGACATCCTTCCTATCAGATACACTTACACGTAGAAAAGAAAAATGGTCTTGCAGCTTAATCTGAAATGAGAATCCTTGCCCTTGGCTTCTACAGACTGTCATTTTGCCCTTTGTGTGGTCACTCTGGAACAATCAGATTTTAGTGGCACGTAACCAAAACAATTGCCTAGGGCCCCAGGCTGTGAGTGGCCCCAGGCTGTGAGTGGAGGTAAGAGGCACGGCATGTGGTAAGAAGCACAGCACACGGGAAAGGGCTCAAGCTTATGTTTCACAGCTGGGGACTCCGTGAACCTGCCTTTGATTTTGCTTTGCACTCTGGGTTAAAAAAAAAAAAAAAAAAAAAGGAAAAAAAAAATAGCTGCTGACAACAGTGCTCCAGAAACATCAGACCTGATTTTCTGGGTCATTTGGCTCTCAGAGCACCAGTTTTAAAATGACTTGTCCCAACTCTGCAAGTGCTTGACGTCTCTGAAAACTGTGTTCTGGGGGTCTGGAGTAAAACAGCGATGTGGATCTTATTGGAGACACCTAATCTTAGGCTTAAAGGGTATTATGAGGCTGATGAAACGCTGCTAGTTGGAGGCCCTTAATATGCTTAGTGGTATGTGCGGTGTGAGTATTAATAGGGCTTTCTGGGAAGCACATGCCTATGTCAGTGCCACATGTGAACTGCAGTTCAGAACCGCTTATACTTTTGTCCCATTGGGGTTCAAAGGAGAGGAAAGCTTTGTGTGTGCTCTAAGTGGATTTAATTCAGGTGTATTGAAGAAAAAAATGAAGAGGAGAAAAGACCATTAGCTATTAGGAGAGCCATTCATCTTTCTCCTAGAATGCCTTCTTTATTCAACAGTGCTTTCTCACGGAGGGTTCTGTGTTTTCCTTACACCTTTGGTATGTGTCTTTGATTTTATCAGCTTGCCTCTGAATTCCCTGTCAGGGTTTGGTAAACTGTGGACTATTCATTTAACTCAGCAGCTTTGGAAATCGTTTTGAATATTGCATGAATCACTGTACCAAAGGGAAAAGGACGAAAAGGAGTGAGTGTGGATTGGATTGTAAAATGTGAAAGGGGACCCAGACATACCTGTCTACGTGCAGTGACCCAGGGGCTTCTCCTGGTATAGGAGACCAGTGCTCAGGGGTCTGGAAAGGCAGTTAGTGTTCTCTTTGTCGTATCTTCAGTTCGAGGTCACTCGAGGGAGCATCTGGACTTAGTAGCAAGCTTGTCATTGCAAAAAGTTGGTCTGATCCCTGACTTGACTTTCAAGAAGTGGAAGAAGATGGCTTTCATGGTAGCCAGCAAGTCTTACCCACAGGCTTCCACAGCAGCAGTGTTCAGAAACTTAGGAGCCCCTGGGGCCAACTGGAGCTCACGAGTTCTCATGCTCATATCACTGGGAGAAGATAAAACAGTGCTACAAATTTCCTTTACCTAGGTCAAAGCCTCCTTTAATGTCTGTAGTCAAATTTTCCTCATCTTTGAAGAAGATGAAGCATATTTTGTGTGAAGCTGATTAGCCACTGCACTTTGCTGGCTACCTTGCCTGCTGACCTATCTGGCCAAAGTGTGCCTCTGTCTTTCTAACCCACTGCAAATGTCCTTGTTCTTAACCTCCTCCAGTTTCCTTCCTTCGAGCCTTGCCATCCATGTTTTTTGTGTTTGAACAAAAGGATACTTTCATATGCAGCCACTGGTCAGCCATGTCCCTCTCTTTGCAATACTGACCTTCTTCAGATTCTTCATCCTTCTTTCCTTTCTCCCTTCCCTTTCCCTTTCCCTTTCCCTTTTCCCTTCCCCTTCCCTTTCCCTTTCCCTTTCCCTTTCCCTTTCCCTTTCCCTTTCCC
>NC_048894.1:89948462-89954708 GCF_011077185.1 Oxyura jamaicensis | reverse complement strand
TGAGGGATCTGAGCTCCAAAACTGGAAAGCTCCTGACAAACACATGCAATATATCACTTAAAATAGGCGTTCTTCCCAGTTGCTGTAAAACTCGCCGACAAGCCTCACCTTCAAGATGGAACCAAGAGTAACTTTGGGAATTACAGGTGAATGCACAATATCCTACACAGAGGGTAAGCATTTCAGAGTAGTCAGAACGGAAACATAAACTTAGAAAAACAAAATTACATCATCTGACCAACAACACATTTCTGCTTAAAGTCCTCAGCTGGTCTTTGAAGTTGTTTGAAGACTTCATTTAAAATATTCAGAAGAAAAGATCTGGCATGTATCATCCACATTTTTAAGAGGTTTTGATGACATTTGTAAGAAAAAGGGACTTTATGTTATGCTAGACAGGTAAAATTCTGTCCCTAATTAAATACTGGCTCAGTATCAAACGTTTTAAGTACTGGCTGTTTTTCAAAATGTAGATGACCTAACAGTGACATGCTGAGATCCGTGCTGGGATTGCTCTTGTGTAATCTTTGTTGGTGACTTTAAGACTGAGTTGAAGATGTGGTCGTTACATATCACTATCCACTTCAGGAAAAAAGAGGGTAGCACACAAAATCTCTAAAGACTTAGTTCAGTGAACAAAGTTGTAGATACAGTTTAACTTGTGTACATAGAGACTTGAGTTGCAGTGGGAAGAAAACTCTAGGCTGTTCACAGATGTTGATGAATCTAAACCAGGAAGTTTTCCTTCAGAAACAAAGGTCTGGAATGGTTATCGATAGCTCTCAGCTTGCTTCACCAAGGTAAAAAGGATGATAAAGTCTTGCTTTAGGTTCCCAGAAAATAAAAGCTACTGTCAGATGCGGTGGAAATTCAAATATCCTTAAAACAAATGAAAGGAAACAACTCCACAAAATTCAGCACTACAGCATGCCATAAAACTTATGGTTTGCAAGATCTAAAGGATTAGATCATTCTGCTACCATTAACAGCTTTACAGCAGACAAATTATATGGCCAATATCAAACATCAAATTCTCGGTCATAAACTTTACTTCTGGGAAGCAGAATAAAGAAAAATATCTTCCATGGCATTGTACAACAGGAGAGGCATATTTTTAGTTGGATCTAATATGGAAGAGTGATCTGAACTAATGAGCTAATGAACTAATGAGCTAATATGCAACTTTGCTGTTGCATTCAGATAACTCTTATCGGGCTTTAGTATTTTAGAGAAAGAGAACGCCTGCCCGTGTGCTTGTATGGACTACATGTGTGTTTCAGCATTAGATATTAGTATTTTATGGAGAATGGACGTTCAAATAAAGTAAAATGAAATTGTTGGCAATTTAAAATGTTGGCCTCCTATAATAATAATAATAATAAATAAATCCTATTTCATGCTTTATTACAATGATTTCCAAAGTAAATGTAGTCCACTAAGTATTTTCATTGAGGTCCCAACAGTCATGTGCAGTTATTTAAGGAATGGTCTGAAGGTCAGCCTCAGTGTCATAGTCACAAAATTTTGCAATACATTGAATAATAAGAAGCAATAAAAATTGTAAAAGTATAGAAATTGTCTTAAAAACAAAAATGAAAAAAAATCTTACTACCACAAAAGAAGTCATTGATAAAACTGCCATGTGGTATTATTGACTGCATATTCTGACTATATTTGAAGAAAGGGCTCTTGTCTTTTTTCAATCTCTCTTTTTTTTTTTTCTTTTATTCCTTGAGGGAGAATTAGAAGACATTTCACAGTAGAATAGACTGATGTAATAGCACATGTAGTGATTAGTTAACACAGGTTCATAGACATGCAGCAATTACTGGCATTTTTATGGTATTGAGTTATAACTGCTGAAATCTGATAAAGCCCTACCAAAGCCAAATCTTTAGACAGCAGATGAAATTTCTGAGAGAACCTAAGGGGTTTATAAACATGTAGTGTGTCGTGCTTCAAACATTACTTGGCATTTAGCCTTAGTTTGAAGTTACCTTTAAGAGCTCAGACCTGGGCTAAACTTTTCAGATGCACTAACATTTGCATATATGTATTTATATATATATATATATATCCATATGTGGCAAATATACATTGTAAATACCACCACGCAAGTTTTAAAGGGACTATCAAGGGATCTTTCAGGATTTTAGGACTGAAGGAGTCACATTTTGAAGGAAGAATTCAAGGAAAATACTTCATGCATCAGTGACACGTATATTCTGAACCCATATATGCAGTCACCTCTCTCTCTCAAAAATTGCCATTTCCCCATGAGAACTAGAGGAAAAAAAAAGTGTTCCCAGCAAACCTGCAAGCCATTAGTTATGAATTAGGTGATTATACATGAATGACTCTTTAATTGTTCTGTCTGCTTAGGTAGGAACACAGCGGTACTAGGCAATGAGAATCCCTGATGTGATCATGTATTGGCAGTGCTCTCCTGACATCCAGGAAGAATAGCAAAATAGTGAGCAGAGACTTAATTGTCACTGATATTTTTTTTCCCCTCAAAAAGCCTTACAATCTTGAAATTAAAATTGCTTTCTCTAGGCTGACCTAATCACTGTGAGATATCCTTGATATTCAGTCTCAGTAACTAACTTGTCTCAGTGGCTAAATTAGAAAGCACTGCAAATAAATCATGTACTATGTTTAGAGTGCTTGTGTCTGTCATGATCAAAAGTGTTGTGATAAAGGTAATGGATTACACCTCTTCACTCGGTGTAATCACTGCAAGCATCAGCAGCTGCAGGACCCGATGTGACCAGTAGAAATGCAAGCTTTGATGCAGCTGTGACTCTGCATGGCTGGTGTTCAGACTGTGAAGAGCATTCTGTGTAGAGCAGTTGGTCTGAGATCTGTGCTTTGTTTTGAAATCTGCTCTGAAGCACTCAGCATAGCTGACAAACTAGCTTATTTTCTGGGTGTGGTTCTCCAGGGCTTGGGAAGAATGCCTGCAAAAGTCTTTGGGAAAGCTTTTTTAGAGTGCTGAGTATCAATGAGCTGGTGAATTGTTTTTGATGAGCTTATTGCTGCCAAAGGTGCTTTTGAATGATGCACAGCCATAGTCAAGATGAACTCATCTGCCATTAATGAGAATGTGACAAGTACTTTTTTTTTTCATCTTCTCTAAGGCTTTGACTGTCATCTGGGACTCAGTGGGACACTATTGTTGTATTTCCTTCTGGGTCTCGATCAATCAGGGTGGACAGAAGAAGCAAAAAATGAGAATGCACATGCAGAAATCCAAGAAGCCAGTCAGGTAGTTAATACATAACCAGGTTTACACCAAGAAAAGGGAGAGAGCCAAGACAGAACTGTGTAGCTCTGGATTCCTTCCAGAGATCTCTGAAAACCAGGAATGCTTTTGCTGTTCATTTACACAACTCACCTGGGTTTTTGCCAGAAAAGGATCAGGCAGAGGAGGGTGTGTGTGTGTTTGTCTTTCCCTCCTCAATATGAAATAATGTCTTCTTTCCTCTGCCATTTCCACTGCTTGTGGCCATGTCTGTTTGCAAAGTTACCATCTGCCCCATGGAATGAGCTTGTCTGAATCACAAGTTTTCAGGGATGGGCTGCTGCAGAACACTTATTTTTGTTTGGCCTTTTGTTGTTGTTAATTCTTTGCCTTTCAGTGCCTCTGAAGAAATGTTCTAAATATGGCTTTTGTTTTTGTAGTGGCAATGTCTTGAACTGGCCCCTTCTGATGCTCATTTGCATATGGCAATGGAGTACATTTAATTTTCCTCTTTATAGTAGCCTTTAGCAGGGTTGAGTCTGCACTTAAGAACTAAAAGCCCTTTGAAAGTGTTTTATCATCATAGAAATAATCCCTAACATGTCTAGTAACTGTTTAAAACAAAATGGTTCATGGTATGTTTGTAAAGTTATAAAAAGTAACTGGTTCATTTTGAACTGATTTACTGCTGTTGTGCACACAGAAAAGATTTATAAGGACAGGTTAAATATGTGTATACACATATATAATAGCTAGATACAAATACATATGTTTCTGTATTACTTTTAAAGCAGTGAATACAGGTGGAAAAAAAAATAACACAGGCTTCTGGATGCACAAAGCCTTCTTTACACAAGTTGATATTGTTGAAGTGATCTTTCTGCAGCTCCCCAGTGGTCTTTAAGTCCTCTCAGGGTTTGGGGACAGTGTCCCACAGTCAGTAGGATACAGGCCAGGGAGTCTTGTTCCCCTGTTTCAGTGAGTGCTCATGTGTTGCACCTCAGAGAAGGAACAGCTTTACCTAATTGCGGCTTGCTGCATGTCGCTGACAATGTCACGACTTGCACTGCTGTCTGTGCACGGCGAGAGCAGACGCACTTGGTGCCACACCTTCCCTCCAGCTCACATTGCTCTGGGCCACCATCACCTACACCCTGTGAGGACAGGCCTGGGCAGGGAGCGGTGCAGTGGCTGGGCTCCAGGGACAGCTCCTGGCAGGGAGCAGCTCCATCAGGCTGCCCCACACGTCACGGGGATGTGCATGTCATGGTGTCTGTTGAATCTGGCCCTGTTCTCCGCCTCCCGTTGCTTCATGACCCATTGTGGCAAGGACTTGCCTTCTGTCTCCACTTGCCGGTGTTGTTTATGTGCTGAGCCCTTGTGAAAGAAAAGGGCTGCGCCCAACTGGAGGGTACTGTGTTCAGTTTTGGGCCCCATCACTATAATACAGGTACTGAGTTGCTAGAATGTGCTCAGAGAAGAACAACAGAGCTGGTGAAGGGATGAGAAAATAAGACTCGAGCGACCTGGGGCTGTGCAGTCTGGAGAACAGGAGGCTGAGGGGACACCTCACTGCTCTCCACAACTACCTGAAAGGAGCTTGCAGCAAGGAGGGTGTTGGCCAGTTTTCTCAGGTGACAAGTGATAAGATGCAAGGAAATGGCACCAGTTGCACTAGGTTAGGTTTAGATTGGACTTTAGGAAGAATTTCCTCACAGAGAGGGTAGTCAAGCATTGGAAGAGTCTGCCCAGAGAAGTGGTGGAGTCTCAGTGCCTGGAGGTATTTAATAAATGTGTGGACATGGAGAGAAGGCTTAGATTACCAATGGTACTAGTGCCACCAAAATTCTGTTGGTCAGACTGCAGTGCAGAAAATGTTGTCGTAATCATTACTGTTCGAATTAATTGACATTAACTAATTTGACATTCAGCATCTCTTTAAAAGGAAGTAAGCTTTGAAATGTTGATTTGTAACATGAGATGACAAACAGTACTACCAGATAAGTGAAAATCATCAGGAAAAATGTCTTCATGCATATTTAGACCTTTAAGAAGGGCTCTCATAGACAACGCTATGTTCCACACATCTACTTTGCTAGAAGCTGTACTGGAAGCACAACTGGATTCATCTTGGCTCCACAGCATGGGCCCAGCTGTGACCTGGAAGTCGCTCTCTTCTGAGAGCAAGGACAGCTGCTTCTGCTATCAGCCACACCTCGTCATTAGTGTAGCTATGACCATAAGGTGTTGAGGTTTACTTAGTGATAACAATGTTTAATGTCATGTAGATCACTTCTGAGTTGGAAGTTCAGCACCACTGGCAAATATTCTTGTGTTTCCATAGAGGAGCACCTACCATGAAACCAGATTGTTAAAAGTGGAAAAATAAGGGGAATTAAGGGAGGAGAGAACTGGGAGGAAGGAAAGCACTTTGAATTTATTCCCTGTATTACAGACAACATTTGTAAAATATCCAGTACTTGAACCCTGAGTAAATGGTCAGAATTTCCTCTCACTTTTGTATGACCTACTGAGCAAACATTGACTTGTTGATGTATAATAGCTGCTTTCAAACTGGATATTATTCAGAACTCTAATATAATCTAAAATCTATTTGAAATAGCCAGGTTAATCCCCATCACCTGTGAATGGGGAATAAAAAATAAATTATTCACAACCCATTCCTTCCTATTAAATTCCCAAAGATTTTTGCAACGTTAATGTGGCTGGAATCAATTAAACTGCTGTGCTGTTATTTTAGGGTCTTAAATATTTAACTTTTAAGTTTGGACTTAAATATGGACAGTGGCATGCTTTTCCTGGTATGAATTCACAGCACTGAGTTAGCTGTGTTTTTTAAGGTGTTTTGGACCAATAATGACTCATTTAGAAAATAAATCTGTTGAAGGCAGAAATGAGAAAATACCAAGAGGGCCTTAGTGTTTCTGCATGGTTCTGTGTTTTTTTTTTTTTTTTTTTTTTTTTTTTTTTTTTTTTTTTTT